>NW_028145494.1:937500-1495000 GCF_977016875.1 Pavona decussata | reverse complement strand
TTAAGTTCCAAGTCATCCTCTATTAGTACATGACGGTGATGTAGTAATTGATGTAGTAATGATGTAATTGAGGCAGTCATATGATCATGAGTTCACTTGAGCCAAATATTTTCACATTCTGCCCCCTCACCTTGTTGATATGTAAGTGCATAAAGAGCAAACTCTTCTCCCTTGATCCAGTTGCTTTATTTGTTCTACATGCTCAAACATCTGGGGAGCTAAAGTTTATTGTTTTCAATATTGTGTTTTATTTTGTGATTTTCCATCTCTTTGCCTTTGTCTGTTCTTAAGAGTTCTCTTGGTTGTCTAATACATATCCTTAATTTGTTTTGAGAGTGCTGTAATTGAAGGTCAAGATTCAAAATGTGCAGTTACATAAAATCCATACCCACCCCGTGGAAGGTTATCAGAAATTCCTGGGGGAAGGAGGGTCTTAAAAGCCAAAATTTTTAGAAGCAAAGTATGAAGCTAAAATGGGATTTCCTGGGGGAGGGGGGTGTATGGAAATTTTTGGAACTTCACAATTTATAAATAGTCTGCAATCCAATAGCCCTGGCATGTTATTATTGTTGTTGCTATTAAAAAATCTGACCTCTTAACACCGGGCTTGTAACAGAAGGAGTAATGACTTTTCAATTTTACAACACTGAGTGAATACTAGTGGAAGCTTTTAAAAATAACTGAAAATAAATAAAGGAATGAATAAAATATTATGAATGAATATTATAAAAATCAACACCCTTCTTTCTGACCAAAATGGCATGCATACCCTTTGTAACCACACATAGCTAACATTATAATAATGTGCAGTTCCAGAAAATATCCATTAACTGCCCTCTTGGAAGGTTTTTTGTTTTGCACCCCTGTACCAGTTTAGGTTCATACTTCGCTTCTAAAATTTTGACTTTTAAGACCCCCCTCCCCTAGGAATTTTTGTTGACCTTCCATGGGGTGGGTATGGATTTTTTCTGAAACTACACAACATATTATGTAGCTTACAGTCAGGCTTGATATATTCGTCTCTATTTACAGGCATCTATTGAACATCGAATTTCTATATGTGGACAGCTAATTGGAATGTCACACTTCATTCATGCCTTCACTGGGTCCAAACCAGCACTTTGCAAACTGCAGACAGAGAAGGTGGCTACAGTACAATCTGGCAGATACACCTTGGTAATAATTATTATTAGAAAAAGAACTCTTTAAGCCCCAGTGGTGACCAACATGAAGTTTCTCCCTACATTTTCACTACAAGATCAACTTACAAGGCATGAGAATTTATAAACTTCAGGAAATTGTCACCAAAGCATCTTGATGTTTGAGAAAATTCCCCATACTACAGCTACCACGAATCTTCTAGCCTTTCCTTGCATTCTGATTGGCAAATAAATTAACAGCGGTTACCAATAACATACAATCCCTTGCTTTGAAAACTGTCGGATAAAGTTGTGTTTTGGTGGATGACAGTCAGAGAAAAGCTGTTGAAATTATTTTGAATTCTGACAAGGACAAGATTTCAAGGCAACACAACCAAGAAAAAGGAAAAAAGGTAGAAAAAGAGTTTAAGAGTAAAAGACTCCTCCGTCATTTCTTAAGTTAATCACCTAACCAACAGTAACGATGCGGATCCAGGAAAAAAAGTGACTTTTTTCCAATAATGTGAGCGCTGTGAGCGTTGAAGGTGCATGGGGGTCTGGGGGCATTTGCCCCCACAAAATTTGGAAATTTTAACCCCTAAAAATGCCATTTCCTGGGTTTTCAAGTCACTCTCTCTGACAGGCATTTTCCATACTTAAAGCTGGCAATTTTCTTTTGTATTAAAAACATCTATTTATTGTTAAAAATCTGACCGTTTTAAATACATAAAATGGTGGAAACAGGTCTGGATCTGCCCCTGAGTACATAATAACCATAAACACTATCAGAACTCGGCAACTGTTGATGCATACATTTAATTATTTAATGGACACTGCAGGCCCTTGGTGGGAGTCTTGATGAACCAGATTCACTGTTGATAAGGCAGCTAGAGACACTGCACAGTCTCTTCACATTTTATCATGGTTCATTGGAAAGAATCAGAACGGTGAGTTGATTACATGTATTTGAAACAGATTAATACGTCACTCTAGTTATGGATACATGTATGTGTATTTTCTCTATCACTGGTTAGCCTTGCCAAATTTTGGCAATGTGGAAGAGGTTTCAGGGCTCGAGACTAACTTTTTAGCTCACTAGCTCAGTGGCTAATAACAGGTATGATTTTGCTAGTCATAACAAATTTGTTACTAGTCACAGTTTCACTAATTCATTTTATGAAAAAGGGAGGGAGGAAGGTTAGACATTTTTATTTTTTATACATGTGTAATATCGTTAGTTTTTGCTTGCCTATGTATTTCAAAAGCACTATTAATTTGTGTAATAATTATTAAGAAAAATCTCCCACGTGTACCTGTAAAGGTTTTTCACTGTTTACAAACTGTATTATTTGCAAATGAAATTTCAGGTTGACTTCAACATGAAAAAGCCTTAACTCTAGGCATGCAGTAAAATGTGTAGTTCCAGAAAATATCCATACTTCCCCCATAAAGGTTTTTTGTTTTGCACCCCCTGTCCCCCCAGGAAATTCCAGTTTAGCTTAATACTTTGCTTCTAAGATTTTCACTTTAAAGACCCCTCTCCCCCTAGGAATTTCCAATGACCTTCTGTGGGGTGGGTATGGGTTTTTTTCTAGAACTGCACAATAAGTGGCTGAACATAGGTCTTGTCTCTTGATTTGTTTTTGTGATCATTAAATGATTTTCATCTTTGTTTTCTGTCCAGCACTCCAGTTTTTTACAATCTTATGTTTGCTACCCAAAATGGCTAGAGAAAGCACAAAACCTACAAGCCAAAATCAAATTTTTACCATAATTTCTGTGGCTAGTTGGCTATCATTAGTATCAAGCCCTGTGTGATTTGAATTGGTTTCTAAGATAGAGGGCAGAGGGGCCTTTTTAAATTATTTCTATAATGACTGAAATGCGATGCATAAATTGGGCTTAAATTAACTGTACTGATGTGATCTTTGCTGTTACATTTCAACTGATTGCAAACTTTGCTTTGTAGATGTGTGAGACTCAGAAACAGTTCCTGTCATGGATGAATGTCATCTGGGATTGTTATCTGCATTTTGTTCGTCACTATGGAGATTTTTTGCCAGGAGTGTTTGATCCTCTTCCTTTTCTTGATCTGCCCAAAGTATGTAAATATGAGCATGAATGTTTGATTTTTTGACAGAGTTGATAACTGAAGGTAAACTGGCTGCCATCAAGAGATTTAGTGCTGACATTTTGAGCGTTAGCTCCTCATCAGAGCTCTGACAAATGGCTAACGCTCAAAATGTCAGCACTCAAAATTATCCCTTTATGGTGGCTAATTTACCTTTAGTTCTCAACTCTGTTGAACAGTCAAACATTTATTTCTGCTCCCCACTGATTCAGCACCACAGTTTCTTTAGAAACTAACTCCCTTAGCCATAACAAAACAGAGAACGGCTTGAATGGTTTTCCTTTGAGTGTTGCAAAACCAAAACCAAATTGATCCCTCTAACCAATCACAGCAGACATATAAAGAACACAATGAACCACTAAGAACTCGAAGTTAATAGTAGTAAATGGTGCCAAGGATAGGAAGCATGTTTGAGGAAGTCACAATTAAATTAGTTTTGGGTTTTGTAATTACTTATAGAGTGGTTTGCAAATATAATTATGGAGTGCCATAAAACCAAAACGAAAGTGATTAATCTGGTTAATCATAACAGACTTAAACAGTGTAAATTCAATGAAATGAGAATTCGAAACAAATACATGCAGCAGGTGTAAAGTATAGGAAAATGCATACAAGCATGGTTTCTTTTCTCGTGGCATGCATTTTGCCAACCAATCACAGAGAACAGTAAGGAAAAAACCAAAGCAAATGCAGAATTACTCTTGACATTCAATTGAAAACTGTGCTATGGTTATGAAAGTAATGCCACAAGGTTTTTACCTTAGTCACAGAACATCTTAGTAAGGGAAGAACATTTCAATCATGGAATTACTTTCAGCACTCAATTAAAAATTGCTCTTCCTTATGAAGTTGAACATCAAGGTGGCGGTTTGAGTTTTTAGCCAAAGCTGAAAGCTGAAGCAAATATCACAAACCAAGTATAGTTCATGAATGGAAAAAGTAGCTAATGGCAACTTCACTGACTAAGTTAAGCAAGAAAACTAGTGTTTTCACACTCCAAAACTTTGACAAACTTGTGCTTGCCAGTGATTAGTACACATACAGTAGCCTCCTTAAAATTAATAATTAAGGAAGACACTACAGTGTAAAGACAGACACTCTCGTGTTGGCCACCGGCATGGTCCAATTTCACTCTTTAATATAATGGAGACACCTCTTTAATGCAGACAAACCGAGTTGCTCGCTAGAGTGTCTGCCTAAGAATGAGCTTCAAGACTGTCTCGCAGTATTTTGTTCAAATTTAATCTGAAGCAAGCTGTGATGACGATGAAGGGAACTGATAATGACTGTTTGTGTTGACAGAGAGTTGCAGCCACGTGTTTTACCAAAGCATCTTACATTCTACAAGCCTGTCAACGCCGAAAACACATCCTCGGTGGATGCATTCTGTACAGTAACAGGTTTGAAACATTCGATAATATACTGTTGCATAATGTTGTTAAAATTTCACTTTCCTTCCTGACTGACTGACAAATGGACTGACTGACTGATGGACGGACGGACTGACTAACTTACTGACTGACTGACAGACTGACTGACTGACAGATGGCCGGACAGACTGACAGACTGTCTAACTTACTGACTGACTGGTTGTTTTACTTAAACACTTGCATTTCAACCTCGTTTGCATTGCTGTAAGATTCCTCTATGTAGTTAAAATGGTTTTCCAATGAGCCAATGAACACTGAGATCAATGGACACGGCTGGTGAAAGTGGAATGAAGTCCCAGTTGCAACAACTGGAATGTGCGGAAAACGAGTTACTATATGAGGTGCTAATAAAAAAACCTATGGTCCAGTGAAAAGCGTAGAGGAAAAGGCCCTTACACCAAATCTCAATTCCCAACATGTTTGGACTGCAGCTCAGTGGTTAGAGTGCATGGTGCGAATTTCTCAAATTCAGTCAAAGGGATCCCCTTAATTGACAAATAAGCTAAACGAATGTGATAGTTTCCCACTGAACTCAAACGCCGGCTATCTCGAAGCTCGCCGGCTATCTCAGAAACTCCTTCCCTTGGGTACTGTTTATAGGCATTCACTTCTGGCTAAATCTCGAACTTTAACTTTCTCAAGCGTATTTGCGTTGTCCAAGAGTGTTCGTTATGGCGGCAGTCACTGTATTTTCTCACTTTTACACTGATGATATTTTTCAGCATTTTGTGTACACAGTTGGAGCCCTCAATTACAGAACGACTGATTCTTCTAAAACCCAACCAAAGTAATGTAAGTATATTTATCGACTAATACTTGCAAGTGTTATTTCCATAATATTTTCATATGTTGTGAATCATTTTACCATTGGCTTTGTTTGAGAACAGCGCCACAATTTATGTATGCATTTATTTAGTTTTTGTCTTCCTTTCATTTCAGCATCCGGCAAGGCCTGTTAAAACTGGTAAGCCTCAGTTTTTGTATCGATATAGTATTTACAAACTTATGTCAGTGGTGATCGAGTAACCTTTAAGACCAGTCAAACAACGCACTACCATCGTAAAACTTTTTTTCTACAAGTTAGAAACAAATACAGAGATCTTAAGGAACCTGTACATGTACGATGGCAGACAAGCTGACCCGAGGAAGACATCACTTCTAAAGTTCTCGCAATTATTCCAGCTAGTTTAATTTGTCCAGTGAGACCGAACAACCAAATAGCTGAATTCATAAACTTCTAGAATATTAGACTGTTCACAGTCCCCTATTTTTCCGTGGGATTTTCGAGACTCGTTACGGAAAAATAGGAGACTGTGAACAGTCTACTAGTATACAGACCTTATTCCAAAATGGTTGCCATTTTAGTATTCTTTTGTTCGTATTCAAATTAGCCCTTCTTACCTCGTTCTTAAGCTCAAATATCAAGAGAATATTTTACCTTGAACGACGCAAGAAGGGCTAACCAAAAAAAAAAAAACTGAGAAAAAAATAGTAAAAAGAGAATCTATTTTGGAATAAGGATTATGAACTTGGCCAGTTCACGTTGTAGTCCAATTGTAAGAGACGCAAATGTGGTTTTCTCTAGCGGTTATCTACGGATAATTTGCTCGTAGACAACTTGCTTGGCCAAATGGAATTTGCAAATAGATTTCTCCTTTTGCTGTTATTTAAAAAGGCGAATGTGGCCCAGAGACACTTAGTCCATCTACATTGTAGTACGTACATGTATAGATTTGGCCTGTTGCTAACCAATCAGTAAGTTTAAACGTGCACCCTTGCCAAGTGCAAAGAAATCAGGTAGAAGACTCTAATGTTCCCCCTAGAAAGCGGGGAGGGGGAGGGGGTGGGGACGTGGTAGTTGTGGTCAGTTCTCATCAAGTGCTTTGTTATAGTAGGAAGCATAACGAGTAGGGGGTACTTTTAGGCAACGAGGGGACGGCCCCTCCCGCTAGGGTACTCTAGTGTGGTTGGGAAGTGGCAATAATCGCCGGCTACTTGTCATTATGTAATCACATCCCATTTATATTTTCCGCAGAACATGATTTGCCATTTGGCGTCCGAATCCTGAATGCGTTCCTTACTTTGTCTGAGTATCTAAATCGTTACGGCGCTCTGACGGAATCCGCTTATAGACAACCTGGCTCTCCAGATTCCACTGGGGCATTTCCTGACATGTACACGACGTGCCGTCTATCTGCGACCAGTGGAAACTCGTCAGGGGAGGGGAATGGCGATAAACTACAACATATCTCGAGTGATGGTGGTGCTAATTCAAGCAAGGGATTGAGTCCTGGATCTTCTAAGGGGGGAAATAATTCTACGGCAAATTCAACGGGGAGTGTAGCCTCTGCTGTTTCATTAGACGCCGCGGTTGGTGGTGTGCTTCCGGCCGAAAAAGAAGGAATGGACTCTGAGATCGCGGGTAAGAGGGAAGCTAAACTGAAGCATGGTGCTGATCGTTTGTCCGAAAAGAAGTGCAAAAGTAAAGATGTGGAGAGATTGAGTCCGAGCGCAAAGGAACCTAGAATGAAGCAACGAGTTACGGATGAATCGAGTTTGCTTCTTGGGATGAGGAAGTGTTCCGCTGAAATTTCTGAAACTACCGTGGAAGAAAAGGAAAAAGTGGTCAAAAGTGAGGCCTGTGTTTTACCAACTAAGGAAAGGATTGGTAGAGAGCACAGTGAAAACGAGACTTGTGCTGTTTTAGCTAACAAAAAGTCTGGAGAAGAGAAAACTGGAAACGAGGCTTGTACTCGAATGCCTGAGAAAAAGACTGGGGAAGAGCTAAATGAAAGCGAGGCTAGCGGTGTAAAAACTGTGAAAAAGATTGGAGAGGAGCAAAATGGAAGTAAGGCTTCTGCTTTTTTAATTGAGAAAGAGCGTAATAAAAGCGAGGCTACTGCTCTAATAGCTGAGAAGAAGACCGGGGAGGACCAAAATGAAAGCCAAGAGATGATATTAGATAAAACTGAACACAGCGCAAGAGGTGGGATTGGTGCCACGACATATTCCAGTACAGGTTGCGTTGCTAGCTCTTGTGAGAGTACTTTTTATGACAACATTGGTCTTACTATGGAAGGTGCAGATGTCTGCAGATTAAAACTTCCTACGACAGCTTTCGACAGCGCTTCTTTCGAGAGTTCTTTATCTAGTGATACTGGTCTTACCATGGAAGCCATTGACATCTCAGGTTTGAAAGTTGTTGAATGCAGTAGTTATAAGTTAACAAAAACGGAAAAGGAGAAAATTTTACCTCGTTCGTCGAGTTCTGGCCCGGATAACGAAGATCCAGAGTCTTGTAAATTGGTCTTGGGCGACATGATAAGGAAAGTTTGTGAAATAGTAGAGGATAAGAGCTACTTGGACAATGGGCCACTTGAAAACGTTGCTGCGTCGGAAGCGTGCTGCCAGGCTTGCGTAGATGGACAAAAATCACGTGGCTCTCCTTGCGCTGAAGGAGGCAGATCACATGACGTTTGTCAGAATAGCAAAGTTCCTGAATTACAACAAAATGGCCACGAGACAGAAAGCAGTGATCCTGTCTCAGAAACGGAACTTCCGTCTGTTGAGCAAAGTACGGAGAGAGAACTAAGGAATTGCTCAACAGATAACCAAGAAACAAAGTTGCGTACAGCTGATAGTACAGATGGCGAAACAACAAGTTTTGAAAAGGAACCAGAGACGCCAGGTTCCACTGAAAATAGTCATAGAACGGATGTGAGCTCGAGCAAGGAGCACAGTTTGAGAAGTGAACTCATAAAGACTCCAATCGTGTGTGACTCATTTTCGGTTCGCAATCTCAATTCGCGATCTCCTGAAAAGTTCTTGGACAAAAGTTTTACTCCTAATGGTACAGAAATCCTGTCCTCTGAAACTGATGATTCAGTGAGTGTTAACTCAAGCGAAGCTTGCAGTGCAGAGGTTGAAACTGGGATAGCTGTGGCAGCATCAGGAACAGAGAGATGTGCTTCAGAGAATTCAAGTTCAAATGCTCATGTCAATAGAGACATTGAGGATGGTACACCTGTGGCTCAAGACACTAAAAGAAATGCTTCAGGAAAAACAAATTCAAATGCTACTTTTAGTGTGGAGGCTGAGATACAAATCACAAATGGCCACGAAGGAACGTCCTCAGGTGAAGGGATCGAGGAGTCTGTTGACATAGCACTGGAAGAGATTGAGGATGATGCACTTCTGGATCAATGGCGTGAACCGTCGTCACCTTCTGAGTCGGACGTGGAAGGAGAAGAATTGTTGTTTGAAGAAGGAGGAGACGATATAAATCAAGTAAGAGATTTTGTTTTTCAAATCTTCTGTTACTTGGGCAAAAATGTGTAAAAGGCAACATCGTGTCACTGATGTGTTGCGTTACGCTAATGTATGACGGATATGTTGCGTGACCCAATACGCCATGTGCTTCGCCTTATGTTTCACTCACCCTCTCAACTTACTACCTGCTTGTGATGGACTACGAGTTCGTCTCTCAAACTGTCCCTGATAGATACACTAGCAGTCTTCTAAGGCCGATTTAGACGGTACAACGTTTGCTTACGACTGTCGCATGCGATTTCTAGAGCGCGCGCTGCTCGCGTCATGTAGAAAATCGCACACAACTTTCGTCATTCACCATTGCCTATACCTACGATTGTCGTAGGATTTTAAAACATGTTTTAAAATCCTACGACATCTTTTGTGACGTACACGACAGTCCTAAGCGGGTTGTAGGTTTGATTTACACGAGACAATTCGTGTCGTAGGCCTGTCGTAAGCATGTCGCATGCGACAGAGTCGTACCGTGTAAATCGCCCTTTAGACCACCCCTGAGAAAAGTACCCCTAGTCTGTGTTTCTGACCACGGGAATTCAATTTACGCACTAAACGAGCAAGCTCAACATGCATCACCCTTCTCCTTGTCGATGTAGAACCCTGTTAAATACGCTAAACTGTACCGATGCTTTTGTGTGACAGGTGGAAGGCTTGACACATGTGAACCTCTATGTCCAGGCCCACTCTAAAGTTGTGCTGATTCTTTTGGCCGAGGAGGGACTGAACAATGACTGTAACAGCATCAAAGCACTGGTGAGCGTAAAAGTTTCTACCTGAAATACTATGACAATCACTAGAGTGGAATGTAACTCGATTCGTATCATGGTGGTACTGCATTCATTTGTTTTTGCCACCGCTTTTTCGGGCTCAACGTCAGCCATAGGCTCGATTACCAGCCTCTTTTCGGGAATCAAGCCCACGCTCATCCCCGAAGAGCGCACTTGGGGAGGAACAAAGACCGGACTCGAGAGAGCGGCGGCAATAGACCCTTATCACTCGGCGGCCATGTTGAGTCTCGGGGAAACAAAAGGGAGATTTACACGGTACGACTTTGTCGCACGCGACAAGCTTACGACAGGCCTACGACACGAGTTGTTTCGTGTAAATCAAACCTACAACTTGCCTGCGACTGTCGTGTACGTCACAAAAAATGTCGTAGGATTTTAAAACATGTTTCAAATCCTACGACAATCGTAGGTATAGGCAATGCTGAATGACGAAAGTTGTGTGTGATTTTTTGCATGACGCGAGCAGCGCGCGCTCTAGAAATCGCATGCGACAGTCGTAAGCAAAAGTTGTACCGTCTAAATCGGCCTAAAAAGCTTTGTTTTTGCGTGGTGAGCCTCGACCAGACGCGAATTCAGTGCGAGGCTAGCCGTGCAAAAACAAAGCTTTTTATTCTCCTGAGACTCAACATGGCCTCCGAGTGATAAGAGTCTATGGAGCCTACGTCAGCCCTTTCATGTCGTCCTTTCCGTGAATTTTCGTTTGTTTTCGTTGATTTTCGACCAACCTTCTACATTCCCAAGGGAGAATAGTCGGTGTAATTTCGGACTAACTTGAATAGTTTGTTGTTAATCCGTCAGGGGTCATGAGAGGAGGTGGGGTGGGTACACCTTGAAATCTTTTGCTGTGTAACAAGCCCAAAGATCCTCTGCGTAGGATGCTATTGATGGTTTGCATGTGACGCCATTTTGGTGAACAGGAACAATAAGATTTTCCCCCTCCGTGAGTTAACTGCCATTTTTGTGCAAACTATGTGAGCAAATCTTCTTTGGTTTTGTGCACCAACATGGTGGCAATGCAAACCACCTATACCTTGTTAGCAGAAGTCTCTCTTTGTCTCTATGTCATTTCTGGTTTATTCTTATATCTTTACCGCTTCTGTTTTCTTTGACTGGGTACTGTGATCGTTTTATCACTTTGGTGGTTTTCATAGTACTCATACATATCGATTATAATGAACATGAGAATCTAGAAGTAAACAATCTTCAGCGAGACCTGACTTGTTAAAACCACTAGCATTAAAGCAATGTATAGAAACCGGTGAGAGGAACTTTAAATTTGATCTCACGTTTATGATCGAATTTGTTTTAGTGGGAGACTTCATTGAATCAACTTGGTGAACTAGAATTCCTGGTCAAACAATCTCTAGGCGATGAACCAAAAACTGTAAGTACTTGTCGATAAAACCTTTATCTTTTTAAAGCCGTTTGTTGTGTACTGATTTGTTTGCTTAGAAGACTTGAATCATCCAGAAGATATAGTTTTGTCTAGCCTGAGGCGCAGGCTGAGGTTTGATTCGCTTAAGTCACTCTTCAGTGATTAAAAAAGATAGAACATCCTTGTACATGGTAATAAAAAGTGTCACGGGGAAGTACTGCTAAACAGCTTTCATTTGTATGGTCACACGTTAGGATTTCATCCACAGACTCAAAAGTTAGAATCACCTTGTACAGCATCATAAACAGCGCCACAGGAAAGTACTGCTCAGTAGCTTTCATTTGAATGGTCACACTTTAGGATTTCACCCACAGACTTAAAAGTTAGAACCGGCTTGTACAGCATGATAAACAGCACCACAGGAAAGTACTGCTCAGTAGCTTTCATTTTAATTATCTATTATTATACCTTTTTGGACACGTAATTCAGTTGCTGAGACTGTTAAGTGTGTATAATTCAATAAACGATCTATATCATCTCCTCTCTCTCGTTCATGTGAACGGTCACACTTCAGGATTTCATCCACAGACTTAAAAATTAGAGCCAGCCCAACATACAGTACGACAGGAATTTTTTTTCCAGAATATAAAGTTAACGCTTGTGTCAATTTTTTTTTTTCAGATGTACTCTGATGAATATAACTTTCTTGTTTATGACAGTTGTGAGAGGACTATGAAAGGTATTCCATACCAAACACGACACGTAAATTTGAAGAAACCAATTGGGCCGATAATTTAAATGAAGTGTTAGTTAGAAGTAGCTTCCCCTTTGGCTCGTCACGCAATCTTTCCTTCCCAACTAGGAAAGATTGCGTGACGAGCTAAAAGGGTGTCTGCAAGGGAGGCTAAGTAAGACGTGGTTTAACAGCGTTATGATGGAGATCTAACCGTACCTATAGACCTTTTTCATAAATGGCGGACGTTTTTTTTATTTTTATTATTATTATTAGCCTTACTACTCTCGTTAGTATGTGCAAAATTCAATAGGCCACTTCTGAGTTGTTGTGAACCTCGCTATGAAAGCGAGGCTACGCGCAAAACTTTCACTTGAAAGGTAGTTTTGTTTGCATATGAATGAAAATTAATTTTCATAACAAAAACTTTGCACTTAGCCTCGTTTTGATAACGAGGTTCAAAGCAACTAGGAAATGGCCTGTAGAATTATTACTTTAAAGTGAGGTTAGTAGGGCTAATTAACGTACATATAAAAGAATTAAAAAAAAAAAAAAAAATAATAATAATAATAATAATAATAATAATAATAATAATAATAAACGGCCAAAAAAGGTCTATGGGACGCAGTACAGTCTAGAT
Source organism: Pavona decussata (assembly GCF_977016875.1). Taxonomy (NCBI): domain Eukaryota; kingdom Metazoa; phylum Cnidaria; class Anthozoa; order Scleractinia; family Agariciidae; genus Pavona; species Pavona decussata. The sequence continues at coordinate 1,482,438 of NW_028145494.1, read as the reverse complement.
AGCCAATTGTTTTATTGTGTTTTAAACGTCTTCTAAACAGGTCACGGTTTGCGTTTACATTCTAGTTAAAGCGTTTAAACTCTATTTAGACTACAGTTTCGTTAAACATGTCTAAACATCGTTAAAATCATTAACATGAAACATGTCATGATTTCAGGAAACCTGGACGAGCTTGTCCATCAAGTGGACCACTTGTTTTGTGAGACAACAAAGGTATTACACGAACAGTTTGAAAACTGCTCGACCCTAAAGGATGTTATGCTCAGGTAGGATACTAACTATTTACCTCTCAGCTAGACTTGTATTTTAAAGTAAATTCAGTAAAGTAAAACCTTATCAGGGTTTTCAGACCCAACGTGCATAAGCATATAAATAATTCATTAAGTTTAAAATATCGAATAAAATATCTAAGCGTTAAAATCATAATAGATAAAAAACATCAATAGGTAACTCTCCTAGCTGACAAGAAATGATTCAAAAAGGAATTCTCTAAGTTTTGTTTTTGAACGTACGCAGGCTGTCTGCAGCAGTGATCGCACGTGGCAATGAGTTTAATTGCTCTTTATAGAAAAGTTCGTTGACCTACGGCCGATTGATAAGATGGAATATTAAGAAACTCCTTATTTCTTGTGTTGCAATCATGAACAGTAGGTCTTGTCATATTGTCATAAGACAAGAGTCCGTTTTCGTTGAGGTCAGTCAGGTGGATTTATCCCGACCCCGTCCCTTGTCACTCAAACTCCGGTTAACACTTGTTTCCACATCTCAAACTGACCTTGGACATTCACCTAAAATTACTTGAAGTAAAACTTATTTCAAACTTAAGAGGGAAACATCAGAATAGTGTGCACCTCGAATCCGAGTCGTTTGCTTCATTTCTACTATACATAACCACTACATCAACGGGATGATCTGTCGAGGTTTGTATTTTCTGATAGGAGCACTCGGATTTCTCTTTGTCGAGTATGCCTGTGTCACTTTCTAGAAAAAATACATCATTCTCATTCATTCACCAGGCTTGCAATATACCATCACGTTTATTTCATATACCACACGTTCGACATTCAAATCCTAGCAGTATGCAGGATATTAGTCTCATGAACCTAGTTTAATGGCCTTAGCTCCCACGAGTCTCCTGTAGATCAGTGGTAGGGCATCCGATCTAGTAATCGGAAGGTCTTAGGATCGACTCCTGATAGAAGCACTCGGATTTTTTTTTCCGAGTATGCCTGTGTCACTTTCTAGAATAATACATCATTCTCATTTTTGGGTTTTTTTTGTTTTAAATATTACAAATATGAACAAAATGAAAAAAAATAAATACAAAGATATTTTTATTGTTTTCTAGGAATCGTTCGTCAACCGTGTATGGCAAGAGTCACCTGGGACGAGGAACATACTTCCATTTAAAGGGCTCACATAAAACAACGCCGGGTGTCCCCTGGCATCGTGACCCCTTCTTGAAGGTAGAAAAAAGGGCCACCAAGGTGCTTAACAAAGATCATGGTGTCAACGTTTTCTAAGGACCAGATAGAGAACATAGCATGGACTTTTTGTAACAACTAAATATGTCATTACTGAGGGACGCTAATGAGCTTGCGACTGCTGTCAACGGATCGATCGATCCATCCATCAATCAATCAATCAATCAATCAATCAATCGATCAATCAATCAATCAATCAATCAATCAATCAATCAATCATCAGTGAAACGAGTAATAGATCAGTCGAACAATGAACCAAATAGTAGTTAAACAGTCATGATGAGTCAGTCAGTCAGTCAGTCAGTGACTCATTCAGTCAGTCAAACAAGAGGCATTTTGCTTTGTTAAAGCGCATAGGTACAAGTCGTTTGAATTGCATTTCATGGGAACAAGATAGGCAACGAGGCTGGCCAAATATTGGTACAGAACCACTGTACGTTGTCAATTTATCTTTAGTTATCAGCTCTGTTGATAACCCAAACATTCGTTTCTACTCCCCACCACAGCTTCTTTAGAAACTAAACCCCTTATCCATTTGAACACCTCTATAAGGCTGACACATCCCTCTTGTTTAAAACGAGAGACGCGCGCTCGAGGGAGAGAGAAGCGCGGGGGTGGTGGCAAGAAGGCAGGGGGTACGATCTCTCTCCCTTGCCTTTCCGGCTCTGTCCTATCACCCCTCACACGCGCCTTTTCTTAAAGACAAGAGAGACTACTGGGGAGGAGTCAGTCAGTGTCAAATTGGCTGGTTCCGGCCTGACTTTACGTGTTTGTCTGCGGACATCTAGAGGTGGACAGATAACCTGGCCCCGAAGGTGTCCGCCTTGGAGAGTGTGCACTGTACTCGAAAATTATATTTTAATTTTTCTTAGCTTGTTTATAAACGAGATATTGTTGCATTTCTTTTTGACGATCGCTAATATAAATATATTTCAGGGAAAAGCAATAAATTAAAACAATACACCAAACTAACTACATGGAGTACAGTAACACGCATGTTATACATTGTACATTGTTTAAAATTAGCTGGTTTTTAACTCAGTTCATCAACTATTTACAAGGAATTATGCCGCTATACTTGCTAAACATGCTGACTTTGTTATCGAATAAAATTGTCCCTCTGTAGCTGAGCATTATTTTTTTTGCATTATTTGTAAAACAAAGACATGGTATGGATAAGAGAAATAACTAGAATGGTTGTTGACATTGCCTGTCTGAAGTGAAAGCTACGGGCGCCGGATCGAGAAATTTTCCGAGGAGGGTTACAATCCCCGGGGGAAGGTTACTCCCATATTTGGCCTGGACGGGAAAGTGCCGCTGGACAAGGCATGTCGACCCCTTCGTCCTGAACAGGGTATATAATTTTATGGGAGTCTGTCCTAAAAGTGTTGTCCTCCACAAGGAAGGTATTATGATTTTTTTTTTGCCCTAAACAGGGTCAGGATTTTAAAGCCGCATCCCTATACCCAAACAAGAGTCAAGTACCCTCCCCCGCCCCCCTTCGCCCCCACCTAGGGGAGACAATTGTTTATATTCATACAGTATACACGAAAGAAAATGTCTCATACTTGTACCGTGTCTTGTACACCATCACCCTTATTTTGCATACAGCAGGTACTGTATAAATTACATCATCAAAATGACGTGAATCTGGCAAATCCTGTCATAACCTACGAAAGAGGAGGGACTTCCGTCTTCGGACTTCTGACTTCCAACTTCCAACTTCCAACTTCCAACTTCCGACTCCCGACTTCGAACTTCCGACTTCCGATTTCCTACTTTCGACTTTAGTATCTACTGGATGCGAACTAGGCCACAAAAGAACGGAGGCACATTTCAGCTCCAAGAACAGCATATCAAATGCAAGAAGCCATATGAGATATATTGAACTCAGAGTAGCCTTATCACATTTTGATCACAAGCGAAAAAATTCTTAGAAACGTACTCCAGAGCCGTAGGCTAAGTAAAGCCCCTTCTACACGAGCAATTTTTATGTGGCAACTGTATGTGGCAATTTTTATTTGCCCGTGTAGATGGCTCGACAAATATTTGTTGTTAATTTGCGTCAGTAATAATTTCGCACAGCGGAGATGTCCATGGAAAGGCAAAAAGCAAGATGGCGCCATGCTGGATGTGCAAATGCTAGGGACTGTAGGGACTGGGTTCTACAGATGACGTTAAAAAAATTGTCACATTTTTTGTGGCATCTCGTCTACACGGACAATTTTTTTATGTGGCAATTTTTACTTGCCACATAAAAACTAACACGCCAGCTTTACAGCAAATGCAGTTGCCACATAAAAATTGGTCATTTCTCATCATCTACACGGGCAAATAAAAATTGCCACATAAAAATTGCAATATAAAAATTGCTCGTGTAGACGGGGCTTAAACAAATGCGTTGAAGCGTAGAACTTGTTAATGAGATCGGCTTCCTATTGGTTCATCCACTGGGGCCCAACCGTGTTTGCATGTTGCACGTGTTTTCAGTGCGAGTGTCTACAACTTGCCAGCTAATGGCATGTAGCAGCGGATTGCACGACATCGTGGAGCTTAGATCGTGGCCTCGAACTAGGTAGGTATACGTATCGTAGGTAGGAGAGTTACCTGCAGGCTTTATTACGTTAACGCACCTGTATGTTTTGTAAGAGAGCAGCTAACTTGCTGATGAACGACGAACTCTTTAAAATGCATTTCTTAGTACAGTATTTAGCGTAAGCAATTCGGACCTTCGCAGAAAAAGTTATTGGTTCCTCTATGCCAGTGTTTCAGTCAAATTCTTACTAGTTGCCCTAATTAACCATTTCCTGCTAAGATAACGCTAGAACTTTGTATTTCAATTTATGTTAAATTATGAAAATACTGTTTTCATTTTTCGCATCTGCTAAATTGAGATCTTACCAAGATTATTTTAAAGGAAGGTTCTTGTAACTGACATATTTTGGAATGGTTCGTCAAGAGAAGGCTTTGATGATTTGAAATCAAAACAAGAAACATATCTCAGGTTTTAACTTAACCAGCGTTCGCAGCGCGCCTTTCAAGGCCTTGAATTTGAAAATAAGAATTCAAGGCCTTAAAAAGTCCTTGAAAATTGCAGTCAATACTGGAAAGTCCTACTGGCAGAACAGTAGCAACACAAAATAGTTTAAAAAACAAATAAGAATGATATCATTACACCTCTCAGAAAAAAGTTTACTGGTAGCACGAGTCAAGCTCGAGCCCGAGTCAAGTTCGAGTCACGAGCCAAGTTCAATCAGGGTCCAACTTTTAGTTTTAGAGTTTACTCGTAACACGGGTCAAGCTCGAGCCCGAGTCAAGTGCGAGTCACGAGTCAAGTTTGAGTCAGAGCAGTAGCAACACATAATAGTTAAAAAACAAATAAGAATGATCATTACACCTCTCAAAAAGAAGCAGTACTGGTAGCACGAGTCAAGCTGGAGCCCGAGTCAAGTTCGAGTCACGTGCCAAGTTCAATCAGGGTCCAACTTTTAGTTTTAAAGTTTACTCGTAACACGAGTCAAGCTCGAGCCCGAGTCAAGTGCGAGTCACGAGTCAAGTTTGAGTCAGAACAGTAGCAGCACATAATAGTTAAAAAACAAATAAGAATGATCATTACACCTCTCAGAACGAAGTTCACTCGTAGCACGAGTCAAGCTCGAGCCCGAGTCAAGTTCGAGTCACGAGTCAAGTTTGAGTCAGGGTCCATCCTTTATTTTTAGAGTTTACTCGTAGCACGAGTCAAGCTCGAGCCCGAGTCAAGTTCGAGTCACGAGCCACTACTACTACTGCTGCTGCTACTGCTTCTTGTTGTTCTTCTTCTTCTGGTTGTTATTCTCTTTTATATACCGATGTGCTTGTGATAAACGGAAAAAATTAACTTTCAGCTTTGCAACATTTTTCGTTATCGATCGCTAAGGCCATTACCGCTGTGATTCACTGTTACTAACTGTGGAAAGATATAAGACATCTGTTAGTGTTCATAAATTTCCTAGGAAGATTAGGCCTGTAGTTGCATACACCTGAAACAGATATCCCATTCCACGACTGAGAAAACGGACGGTGATGAAGTATTACCTGCCTGACTCAAGCGCCATCTTCTTGCGTCCACAGGACACCCAAGATAACATAGAATAGAGTCTAGCTATACCTTTCGCGGACAAAATGTAGACGGCCATGGGAATTTTTAATTTTCCCAACAAGGTATCACAAGGCATTGTGACTGAAGCTTTAGTCACCAACAACATTGGACAAACCCTTTCATGAAAATTATAAATGACAAGAATTAATTAGGACTTTAGTTAATTTGCTACTAACAATGAATTCTCGCGATCGCGTTGACAATAACATCTCGTTCATGTTTAATGCTTCGAACATCAGTTGGCGTATCATTATGAAAGCAAGAATCGCAATCACAACCTTTGATAAAGACAAAAACGAAGCAAAAGGAAAAAGAAAACAAAAGAAACGGAACCTGACTCGAACTTGACTCGAACTGGACTCGACTCGTACAACGAGCAAACTCCTCCTAACGTCCATCAAGCACCCCGCACACAATTATTGATTATTCCTGTTCTTGGCTATAATCACTGCTCTGATTGGTTCAATATCTGCAATGCTAAGAGTCAATGAAATGTTTTGTACTATTCCTTCTTTCTGCGAAAAGCATGTGCTTCGCCTTCGAGTGCTTCGTCGTTTGTGTGGGTGTCCCTGGTCGGATTGTTTCACGGTAATAGATTTACAACAATGGGCAAGTGTGTTTTCAGCGACTTATGGCTTCAGAAACCGCTGTATAAAGAGCGGTTTCGAAAAATCAAGGGTGACAAGCACAAGGCACGATGCATCGTGTGCATGAAGGATGTTGATGGGATGCATGGGAGAGTCGGCACTCACAAGTCACTTGAAAGGCAAAAAACATCAAACACTGACATCACAGAAAAGGTCATTACCTGTCCGGCAGGTACACTCCCTACTATAAGTAGCTGATTTGGTATTATATTGGCTTGATTTTGCACTGCATAGAGTCCTTGAAAAAGGGAAAATGTGTCCTTGAAAATTCCTTGAATTTTAAGTCCAAAAAAAAGGTACGAACCCTGCTTAACGCACTTATTCCTTATTTACGTTTTTTTCCTGTGAATTTCGACTAATGAAGTTTGTTCCATTGAGAGAAAAGTACCAGAAGTGCCGATTTGTTTCCCGTTAAAAATTCAGCGGCATATGTGCGAATGGGTGCACCTAGTTTCCACTGAGTTTCAGGCGAGTATCTTAGACTGAGTTATGTGAGATTGGATGGTCTAGTTAGCTCCTTCATGTCTTCCATTTTATAAATCATTAAAAAATTCCTTGGTGTTGTCATAAATTATAACAAACTTGCCGCGTTCTGGGATCCTGATTTGCTACTTGGGAATAACAATGAAGTAATCGACTTGAAAAGATAGAAAGAAAGAAAGAAAGAAAGAAAGAAAGAAAGAAAGAAAGAAAGAAAGAAAGAAAGAAAGAAAGAAAGAAAGAAAGAAAGAAAGAAAGAAACCGGTCGCTGTAGTGTTTGTTTATGACCGGCGTGACTCCCAAGTTGCAAACAAATTCCGAGAACGCGGAAAGTTTGAAAATCAAAACGAGGGGTTTGCCAAAGATTTCTCAAATGCAAGACGTGAAGTACTAACTCAGTCGACTGAGTTGTATCAACGCCTGAAACTAGGTGATCCATGAGCCCGTTGTTATTAATTTTATAAAATCGCCGATATCTGGCATGTCATATATCGGCGATTAAATTCGCCAAGTGTGCCCGTTTCCACGATTTTCTACGCTCATCGCTGCGAATCGCTAGTAAAGTCATCTTATCAGGTTGGGCGATTTTATCACATAACTTTTCAAAACGCTCCTCGATGGAGCCCGAGAACAAGGTTGAACTGCCACATCGTTGCGATCGGCGAAAAAAATCGGCAGCTGTGTCTGCATCAACCAGTGGCGAAATCGCTTGCGATCAAATTTGCCGCGATCGGCGTACAAAATCGATAGGTGTGCCGCCCGCTTTAAAAAATACGGTAAGCAAATCGTTACTTTTCTCTCCAATGAAACGAAAATTAATTTATTACCTCAAAATGTACTCTGAAATGACGTACCTCAAATGTCTCGTCATTTATTTGGGAGTGTCCGATTTTTTTAGTTCTCTGCAAAGTTTTAAGTACTATCAATGATAACTGCGATCTCAAAATTAATTAAGGCCCCCTGAAACGCTTCAGAAAAACGCATAAACGTAACATTTTAAAGGCAAAATTCAGCAGCAAGAAAATCTACTTTCGCGATTGTGCTTCCTTGAAAAACGGGGTTTTCTAGTATTGTTCGTACGAGCTTATTTCTTTTGCCCCAGATATTAAAGCTTTGTTTAATGTAAAAAATCCTTTTCTAACATAACAGAACTCACTGCCTTGACCGATTTCTGTGAGTTACTCGCAGAAATCGGTCAAGGATTAAACACGCCGAAAATTTGATTTAAATAAAGGGGCCCTCCACTCTAATAAATAGACGCGGGCCACCTTAATGACTCTTTAATTGTGTTTTTTCTTTGTTTTGTTTTTTTTTTTTAACTTTTTTGGAGGGCAGAATATTAAGTATCTTACAATAGGTGTCGTGATTGCAAAGGCAAAGTCCACGTTCACGTCATTGTGTTAAAATTATCATAGTTATGAATATTTCATTCAATGTTTGTTTTGCCTATTCATCCGCGTCTCATGATGTAAATGACTCTACAGATCTTGAGACCACTCCAGAGTTAACATGCCACCGAGTTCCTTCAGGAGTGAGATGAATGGTCTCTTGCGCCAGAAAATTAAAGAGTTTTGGTCTGTAAGAGATAAAGGGACTGGCGATTTCGCTGACAAGTACTTTGAACAGGAAGACGAAGAGAAATTGGGCGAGTAAGTGGATTCAATCTGTTGTATTTTCGGAGATGAATATTTTTACTAGCTAGTGTCATCAATATCTGAAGGGTTGGTAGAAAAAATTAAGGGCATTTAATTCTCAGTCATTCTTTCAAAAGAACCAAATTCAAACTAGGCACAAATTGAATTTTTTGTTACCGTACTAGATATATAGAGCACCGCTCAAAAACTTTCACTGCATTTGAATGATCATACATAACTTAGAGTTTCATCTACAGACACTAAGGTCAGAGCCGCATCAGCTAATTAAAGATTTAACTGTGGAAAATCAAGCGTGGCAAGTTGTGCTGGCTCTTATGCAATTCTTATGCAATTCTCCACCTTAACGTTAAATTCTGAGATTTTCAAATTGACCAGATTTGCCTGCAATAAACTCTTTCTCCAAATACAGCTAAACCTCTTAAAAGCCGGCAACAACCCTAGCAGAAAGGAAAAACTGAAAACCGGAAAGAGAAAATGATCAGTTCAGGATACTGATATTGGACCACTCACGATTCAGACTATGTGCTGCGAGGAGTGGTTTCTCCACTGGACGCTACGCTTTGTAGCTACGCTACGCTTTGTAGCATAGCGTCCGGTGGAGAGACAACTGCTCGCAGGGCACGACTACTAGAGTAACGATTCTTAATATTGTCTTCAGAAAGATGGTTGCTAAGATGAACGGTCGCTCGGAGAGGTCCAAAAACTATAGCGGACTTTGTCATTGTGTTCTACCTCATTATTAAACACTAGTTCTTAACTTGAAATAAGTTTGAATTTTTGAGTCGCTACTGACGCTTGCTATCAGTTTTAGTATAACTTTGAAAAGCTAAAAGACGCATTGGCATCAAAAGATAAACAAAAATAACGGCCAGTTCTGCGTTTTTTAATTACTTTACTTGTTTCCTAAAACAATAATTAAGTGTATTCAAGAGAACGTGATTATCTTGGTTTCTTTGGTCACCGACAGCGGGGGTACGAGTGGATTGTAACTTGCAAAAATTGGCCAATTTTTTCAAGTTCTTAGCTTCCCCATGGCGTCGTGGAGAAAATGATCGAAATTGTGTTGTTAAAAACCGGATTGTGGATTGTTCTCCGCTTGAGAAAATCACTTGATATTCGTCTTGGTGTCTGAAAGCATTTTGTGTACGACTGAAAGATAGTGCGTTTTCATTTCAGCACAGTTTTGACCAAAAAACGTAAAAATCGCTTTGATGATCCCATTGATCTTAATAAAATCAAAGATAAATAGCGAATATGTGGCTACAGCCGGTCCTGACTGATAAGGCTGAGCTCCGTCGCCCTCTTTGTATCTATGGTGTGAAAAACGCTACAGACAACACAGTCATTAGGTGGCTAGGCTATGATCTTTTTAGTTCAAATTTTGCTGACTTTGTGACTGTCTTAACGTATTAACAGAATAAGCCTATATTTTTTAAACCGAGCAAATCAACAAACAATCAAACAATAGGCAAGTGGAGCATCAAAATCGTAATTAAGGACCTGACTATTAGCAATGTTTTTGTCCGCGCCCACTCACCATAATGACGAAGAGGAAAATGAGGTCAGTGGTGACGAAAATTACTTGCGTGGGGCATTTGTTTTGCCGATCGTCATTATCGTCATCATTCAGAAGATCAATATATTTTAAAAGTTTATTTACCGGAAACATTACTGCATAACTCATATATCTTACTGTTATTCGTTTTAGTCATTTTCGCGTTAAAGGGTAGAAATTAAAAAAAGTAATAAATCTGAAATAACTAAATGAACAAAAGCAATTTTTAAAGTCTGCAAAATTCAAAAGCCTTGCCTGGTTTTAAGTGCTTATTTTCCCTGAAATCCCAAAAATGAGGTTTTACTTAATAACGGTCCAGTATTTTTGCCGCGGAAATTAAGTACCCGCGAAAGCGAGAATCGTTGGTAGTACATCATGCATAAAAAAGCTCACGGTCTGTTCACGTTGTTGCTCCACTAAGATCGAGGCAAAGTCACGCCTTAGTTCAAGACTTATAACTTTATCTTAGTTTGACATGTATATGTTTGTAAGTACATTAGACAGGATAACTGAAAAAAGCACGGTTTAAAACTTGAAGATGCAGTTATTTGTTGTTATCATTATCAATATTGTTTATTCAAGCCGGGTGCATTCAGTTTGTTTCGTAATTACAAGGCCCATTTAATATCACTTTTGTATATAGAATCAATATTTTATTATGGAGACCGTCACGATTTCAAAGGAAAACAACTACTATATTCTCATTTGCCAAATTATCTTGCACACTTAAAAAAACAAAACAAAAACATTTTGCCCCCATCGTTGCTCACGTGGGAGCGAAACACGCCCATCTTTTTCAAGGCACCGTATTTGACGTAGTTTCCTGTATGCGACTTTAATTGTGTAATAACAGACCGGGTGAAAAATGTAGGCGAATACTGGCGTAGACTACGCGATTTTCGTTAAAGATCTTCCTGTGAATATCACGAAGAAGACACTGACGAACCTAGAGATTATAAACCATTTATCTTGCCATGGCTAATATAAATTACCAACAACACAAAGAGTACCTTGAAAAGTGTAAGCCTGCAGAACAGCGTGATTTGTTTGTCTTTCTTTTTTTTTTTGCGTTTTTCAGGCGAGCGGAGGCAAGCGCGAGGCGAGCGTGGAGCGCGAGTCACACACGAAAGGAAGGGGCGCCCCTCCCGTCGTGCGTGACTCGTGCTTCAGTTCCGCTCGCGCCTCGCTTGCCAGAAAACGAAAAAAAATTACGCCTGTTCTGCGGCCCTGTTCTGCAGGCTAGAAACGTGTAAGGCCTAAGACATTCTATAGCAGGAGCCCGTGACTCGAGCGCAATTAATCTAGGAAAATACTCAACAAATGTCGATGTAGTTTTGGGACGAAGCGATCATTGAACTGAATAGTTTTTGCGAGTAGCGTGACCCTGGCAATCCCGTGACCATATTACGGCTGCGTTGATCAGACTTAAATCTGATTACCCTCACGGTCGATCAAGGTGAACGCTTCGACTGAAAACTTGCGTAACGGGAAACGGACTGACAGCAAAGGTGCCGGTTACTAGCGGATCTAATCAGTAAATTTTAGCGTTTTATTTTGAAGTCTTCAATCGCCAGGCTCCGTAACCCAGAACTGCTTTTGCGAGTTTCCAAAGAAGTAAATGAACTAGCTGAGAAAGAATAAAAGAACATTACGTCATGCAGTCGTCGGGTCGTCGTCGGCTGCATGGCGCTCACAAAAATACCGCTGATCAGCCCGCTGCATAATTTGATTCGCAATCTGGCGGTGGATTACAACTCGGTATTCTGCAATGCATTTCACTTGTGTTTTGCATCTCTTTGAGATGACTGCCTCGGGAATGAATTGTTAAATATGTTTGAGCGTCGAAATACCAAGCGCTTGGACTTGGCGTTCGTGAAATGACAGAGTTTGACTTAGAAGATGGACCTTTAGGAAGCGAAGCTACCGGCGGATTTTCCGACAAGTACGACGTTAAGGATAAATTGGGCGCGTAAGTTGGCATTGTTTGTTTACGTTATAAGATGAAAAATTTCTACGAAGAGCTTAAGATGCTAACGGGCTTTTGTTTGGGGCTTGGTGTTGAACAAATATTCGAAAGTTTGGCGAGCGGAGTGCCACGATTTGAGTAGAATGGATGTAAGCGTACGTAAGCTTACATGTTTATTTTCGATTCCGTAGCTACTAGAACACTGCAAATTTATGCAGGAAGATTTTACTCGAACCTCGCCTTTTTGAAGTTTTATCATTTTCAGTCGTGGGCACTTCGTAAGCTATGAAGTCTTAACTTCCTCGATACTACTAACAGACATTCGGTCATACGAAATAAGAAAGGTTGTGGATCTTGTAGAAGACATTCCTAAAACACGTTGTGTCGTGCAACGTGCATGCGCGAAACGTGCGGACTTGAAGAATTTGTCAACGTTTGCCTCAAAAATTTGACAAACAGGATTACACTAGGTCCATAGGGTTGTTACATAAGTATAAATTATTATCAAATAATACAATATAATACTTCTACCATTTGACATTTTATGCACACAGTTTTATTCACGTGGCTCAGATTCCAAGACAACGTTTACGCTATAAGAAAATGTTTTTTGGACTTGCAAATGTTCCCTGATTCATCGCATACTGAGCAAATTTCAGATCCATGAGGTGTGTTCACTGCATGGTATTCAGATTCCTAACAGTTAAAGCCTGTGGAAACGCTCGCAACAACTGCCAACATTGTTTGGCCTGACATTGTTGGCTGTTGTTGCGTGGTGTTTGTAGAAGTGTTCAAAAGGTCCCAACAAGGAGGCAAATTTCTACCCACAAACCCACTGTAACTATTTGTCTGCCATTTTGAATCGCATCCAACATTTTTTCCAGTTCAAGTACATGCAGCGTTGTCGTTGCCATTTGAGATACACAGTCTCAAACTTTGCATAAGCGGACATCCTTGGGACCAGAAAAAGTGTCTGCTTAAGAGAGGTGTCCGCTTATGGGAGGTTAAAAATGTATTGTTTGTTATGTAGCTGAAAACTTGACCAAGTGTCCACTGCTGATAGTAGCACAGTTACTGTAAGAATTAGTCTTCCATTGAAAGATCAAGTGGCCGCTAATGCGGTTTGGAAGCAGTTATGCGATCTTAGCCATAAGATTGGGCTTACATTGCAGCTAGTTTTCGTGAGCAAGAAATTGGGGCAAGGTCTTAAATCTAAAGAAATCAAGCCATCAATTGTGAATAAGCAGGGTGTTGTTTACCATTTTTCATGTGATCTGTGCGATGCAGATTATGTTGGGTACACAGCCCGACACCTTCATCAACGCATTGCTGACCATAAAAATTCAGCAATCGGTAGACATTTCTGAGAAGCTCACGGTAACAACAACCTTTTGAAAGAAAGCAAATTTAGAGTTTTAAGAAAGTGCCAGGGCAAATTTGATTGTTTAGTCTTTGAAATGCTGTTCATCAAGAATCTTAAGCCCAAATCCAGACGGACTCCATACGTGCCAAACTTTTTGTTTAATTTTTCTTACATTACAGCTTTTTTAATCAGCTATTGTTCCTTTTGGTATTTGTGGACTGAAACTTACTTAATGATGTGTAGCTAAAGTTGAAACGTCGTCATTTTTTTTAGCAATTTTCTAATCTTAGAATGATTTTAAGAAATGTTTTATCACAATGTTTTATAGTCAAACTTATGCTTTTCTTAAAGACTTCTTCGTATAAATAAATAAATAAATACACAGTAATTAAACATTTTCTATTGTGGATCTAGTTCAAGTATAACATGTCACTTTGTCCTCCAAACTGATCATATGTCAGTACTTAATGGGCTGAAACATCAGTTTTCATAATTATTGTATGTGTACCAACAGTTTGAAAACTCCCCTTGAAATGATGTCCTAGCTCATTGCATTTAGCTGTAGCTGCGCAGAAGAACGGAAGGCTCACACTATTACTTCTTTTGACCTAAGACAGAGAAACGTTGATTCAGAAGTGATTTATTTCCTGGTGTCTTGTAAAACTTGTTTCTTGTCCATAAGCAAACTTATTTTGTTATGACTACAAAGAAAATAAGACAATCAAACAAAAGCTCTAGTGAACAGATATATACAGTATTTTGGAGAATTCTTTTAAGTTTAGCATGTAACTATGGTGATAAATTAAGTCTCTACCCTACTGTGGAACCTGGCTGTGGAACGTTTTGTTTATCTTTGGCAAACAAGAAGAAGGCTTATTGTTCTTCCACATAGCTTTAGCAGATGGTCATTAATGAATCTAGCTAATGAACCATTTTTTAAAAGAATTCTGTCCTTTTATGCATGTGTTTGGTCCAGATTTAGGTCATGCTGCAGCTTTTAAGGGTGTTTTTACCACTTGATTGATCTTTTGAGGAACATAAAAATTGAAGTTGTCTTCCTTGGAGTGACTATAATTAATAAATATAGCAGCAGCTTGAGATACTTAAAATAATAATATTGTCTAATGTCTACTTAACCAAGGGGTGGCACTCAACCTTCTTACCTTCAAGTTCCGCCCTCTCAGAATGTGAAATTAGTAGAGGCTCCATGCAGTGATTTATCTACTTACATTTGATTCTTTGCTGCTTGTGTGACAGTCACACGAACTTCTAACTAGATTCTCTTACTAGGAAATGAGACCCAATGTTTACCTCTTACAACATTCATATGGTGCATATGTTGTGGTTCAGTTTTATCCTTGGTTTAAATTTCATCTTCCATTGTTTCAATACCCAAGAACAATAGGATGATAAAATTTAAACCAAGAATAAATTTTAACTAAAACACATATATACGTAAAAAATGTTAAGAGGGATACAACTGATAAAATTTATATTAAAGGTAGATGTCATAGGCACATGAATGATGCAGACTTTCATTAATGCCTGATTATTTTTTTCAGAGGGATTTCCAGTGTGGTAAGGAGATGTTACCACAAAATAACAGGAAAACCTTTTGCTGTAAAAATAATTGACAAGCTCAGTGATGCAGGAGGTGTGGATATTGAGGCAACCACCAGAGAGGAAGTACTTATTCTGCTTGCCTTACAAGGACATGAGAACATAAGTAAGCAACTGTGAAACATCTAATGTGACTCAGTCGTAAGATAAATGATTAAACTCAGCTATCAATACAGTGTCTGTTATTTTTAAATGCCAATATCTTAATGTTCTTTGTGATATTTAAATGTACATGATGTCTCTTTTCTTTACAGTTGGGTTGGTGGATGTTTTTGAGTCTGAAGTCTTTTTCTTCCTTGTATTTGAATTGTAAGTATAGTTTGTTTTGTAGACTGATACCTATAAACGTTTTTGGCGATTTTCATTTCTAATTTAAAGCAGTTTTTGTCAGACTGTAGAAAATGTGTTCATGCTCAACTGTCACAATTACTGTACAATCTTATCAGATTGAGGCCAAGTGATATTGGCAACTTTTCTTTGTGTGCAACAAGTTTTTTGTGCGCAGAGGTGGTAATAATGGTAACGGACAATCGCAAGTTTCAATACAAAATCTCTGCATGACAAGTTGCAAGAAATTGTTGCCCGTATTACTTGGTCTTTCAAGTATGTTGCAGTACAAATACTAGAATTAATTATAAATCTGGGAGAAAACCAAGCAGATATCAGGTGATCGCAAGTGACTGTAATAATAATAATTATTACAGTGACTTGATCATTTTTTCTGTCAAAACCATTTAAAAAATCCCTCTTTGAGGGCCAAAAAAAGTCATATGGCCTTGGTAGAATTACACAAGTATGTGGCCACATGCTGTCATGATAATACTAAGGAACTTATACATTGTAAGCCCTTTAGAAATAAATGTTTATTACCAAATAACTACTGCTACTGTACAGTTTGCATGTACCAGTACATCACAGATTGTCTATTATTTTATAAATTATTTTACAGAGCTGAGAAGGGTGAACTGTTTGATCATCTAACAGACCAAGTGACATTGTCAGAGAAGAAAACAAGGTGAGAATGGAAGATGCTCGTAACCTATGTTATTACGTGTAGTATTTGATGTATAGTATCTTGTAGTAATGTGCCTGTAAGGTCAAGTGTTTTATCCTGTACAGTGGGCCATTAATTTTGACAAGCTATCTCTTCCCCACCCTGGAGGTTTTGACTATGGAATTTGTGACCAATGTGAATCAACCATGTACCTGAAAGCCCAAAATAAGGGTGACTGGTTCATAAAAACCATTTTTGGCCTCACAGAGTGTATTTTTCTTCCAATTTTCAAACCAAGCTTTTTTTGCCATCTTTGAGGTGTTTGGAATCAGATCTAACACTCTTTCAAGGGTGTTTGATATAGTTGCTCAAACTATTGCTTATTCTTGGAGAAATTCAAAGTAAAAGTTCACCAAATTTTCTGTTGATTAAGATCACACCCAACCCACCTTCATGGTAGTGATTTCCTTTGTTTTTTCCTTGGTGAGCATTACTATTAATGAGTTTGAGAAGCATAAATCTAGGCAGCTAAAGGCATGTAGTTTGGTCTTCTTTGTATGAAACTGATTATTATGCTGCATAGTGTCAACAAACATGAATAGTTTTTGTAATTTTAGGCGAATCATGCAGGAAGTATTTGGAGCTGTGAAGTTTATGCATGATAGTGACATTGTGCACAGAGATTTAAAGGTAAAGAAATATACTAAATAAATATATGGTATCAGTGGTCCTTTACAACCCTATGTTTATAATTTTAATTTACATGTACAATTTACTTTTCAAAATTTAATGGCCTTGTATATTTTCACCAAAATGATGTTGAACTGTTGCAAGTTTGATAAAAAATTTGGTGATGTTTGCATGAAAATTCCTAAGTAGAACAAAGGACCAATTTCATCCAAATTTGCTGTCATTACTTTTGTACAGTACTCCATCCATTCTTTATTATTATCAACATGTAGCACATAATTTAGAGCTACAATTGGAGGCCAAAAGCCACTGTGGTTATATGGCACGGGGTCATGGGGTCAGCTATCTTGATAGAAACAGAAATAGTTTGAGATGTGGGGTGTGAGATGGTTTTTTTTTTTGGTTTTTTTTGTAAAACTGAAACATGATGCACTTATTGCCACAGAGTACCATTGCTTACAAGTGTAGTCTGCTCTGTTGTTCTACATAGAATATACTGCTATAGTATCCAGACTGTTCATCGCTACATTTTCTCACTGTTACATGTTGGTGACCTTATGGTATCCTAATACATGTAGGTGAACATGATCACTAAGAAATATTTTCTAATTTCTTATTAATTTCTGAATAAAGTTTTGAATGCTCTGAATGAATACCTTCCTTTCCATAAACAGTCACCTTGAGGGTATCATCCCTCCCTTGTTTTCTTGGCCAACAGTTAATGTTAACAATATTCTCTTGTCATGCTCTCTCTTCAGCCTGAAAACATCCTTCTTGACGAGAACTATACAGTAAAAATATCAGATTTTGGGTTTGCAGTTAAACTGAAAGAGGGGGAAACTTTAAGAGGTATGGTTAAGTAATAATTCATTTTTTAATATTTGACACACAAATCCTGTTGTGGTGGCTAGAACCTCAAAAAGGAAAACAAAGTCAATACAGAGCTTTAACATGTAGGTACTGATAAACTGTTAGGAGAATACTTGAATAACTCCCATTAGCAACATCCTATCCAGTGACAGCTAGGAACCAGAAATAAGCACTGTCTCTAGATTAAATCTCTAGATTAAAACATGCTAGCCTAACTTTGTCTACATTGTACTCACCCTAAAATTCCAAATACAGTTCCAGCCCCCTTCCCACTCCTCTGCAGAAGCTGATGATGGTTCTGAATTGAAACCAAATTACACATGTAGCATCCAAAAAGCATCAAATTTGTGTTTTAATTGGTAGCATATCCACCATAAAATTACATCTCTTTGAATCTCTCTTTTACAGTGTACTTTGTTTTATATGAAAGTTCTGGATACTTGCCTCCTAACTACTGTTCTAACCATGTACATAACATGCAGTGTTTTAAACCAAAGTAGTCAATTTTTTCTCCACTAAATGGCCATACTTACAAAAAGTAATTCATGTACATCCAACCAACATTTAAAAAGACTCACTTCTGGCTTGTTCAATGCAATTTTTTCCTATTAGAACTATGTGGGACACCAGGCTATTTATCTCCAGAAGTGCTTCAGTGCTCCATGTTTACTGATGCTCCAGGTTATGGCAAGCAAGTTGACATGTAAGGAAATTGTCTTTAGTCGTTGGCATTTACTGTAAAATCGGTAGATGAGTCTTCCTAACAGCCTAGATTTAATTTGAGTAAGTGAAACCCATAACAATAATATGTAGAGTCTTGGAGCATACTTTGTAGCTCCTAGATTCTGTTTTCTAGTAAGGGTATGTGTTGTAGGTTGAAATGAATCCCAGGTTAAAATGATTTCAACCTAGGTTGATTTGTATTTTCCTTTGTTTCAGATGTAAATTACCCAACCTTAACAAAGGAAAATACAAATCAACCTAGGTTGAAATCATTTTAACCTGGATTCATTTTAACCTACAACATATGAACATGTTTGTCAAAATTCTGAAATGTCACTATTCAAAATGAAAGACATTGTGTTGCTTTCATGTGGTGCTGATTGGCTCTACTGTTATTTTTCAAAGTGGAAATACTGTCAGCAAGATTTTTTAACTCTGTATTCTGGCACTCCAAAGTCTGGTTTCCATGACTGTTAACAATTGCCAGTGATTTCTGTCAATACAAACCTGAATGATTGCCATCGGTCAAACAAAAACCAGACTGCCATTCTGCATTATTCAATCACTGAATTGCTATGTGCCTTCCTTTCATATGATTACATGTATAATATTTGCTGATCACATATATATTGGAACTTGGTTAAAACTTCTCAACCAAAAATGAAAAATAAAGTAGCGACTTCTTTGGTTTGCTTAACTGGCCTGTTAGTCGTACATTAACTAATTTGATATTTTACTTACAAGTGCACTGATTCTGTGTTATGTTTTGACTTCTTGAAGGTGGGCATGTGGAGTGATAATGTACACCTTGTAAGTAATTTTTTTAGTTCTTAGTTTTTAGTAAAAATAACATTATTATTACTTTGATTTGGTTTTACAATACTCAATTGAAAACCTCTCTTACTTATAAACTGAAACTGGGTGATGCTCCATGTGCCAAGACTACTGTGTTATTCAATTATCAACTCTTTTATGTTGTTCTTCTATGAAAAGTCTGTAATCGAAAGCTTTGTCATTCTACAGGTGTTTTACTGTATTTTATTCTTGGTGACAATAACTTAGGACTTGTTTAATTCAGTGCACCAACCCTGAAAATGAAACTGAACCTGTCACACATAAGCATTGCTTTAAGTAACCTAATAGCTTTCCAGTTTTTGCACACTTAGTCGGCACTAAAAGCGACATATTTGATTTCACCTCAGGCTGGTAGGTTGTCCTCCTTTTTGGCATCGGCGACAGGTTGTGATGCTGAGATCAATAATGGAAGGGAGATATCACTTCCACAGTCCTGAGTGGGATGACATTTCTGCATCAGCTAAGGATCTGGTGAGTTTAAATATCTTGTGGGTATCACACAACCTTGTCTCCTCCTTTCTTGCTTTGCTGTCTATCATCAAACTCTTCCTTCTGTTTGCTGTTGGACCTCAGACCAAGACCTCTAGTCAGCTGCAAGCCTATAATATTTCTCCACTGTTCACCTCCTTGTCATGGTGGGTCTGCTGACCTTATTATTAGATGGAATAAAACGTTCAACTTTCTATACACCAGTTGGATGCATTAACCAGTGAGTCACTGAGAAACAATTGGGGAGCTAGTTCATTTACTATGTCCATATGTGACAAGTGTCAGGTATACTGCAAGGATTAAGAAAGATGGTAAATTATAAGTTTGGTATTTTTGTTTCTCCCTAGATATCCAAGCTCCTTATTGTTCATCCTAAATTGAGATTAACTGCAGAACAGGCTCTGGATCATCCCTGGTTCAAAGGAGCCCAGGTTTGTCTTCAGTAGCTTATTTCTCATTACAGTACCAATACATTTTCAGGCAGATGGTTGGTGAGAAGACAGGTGGAGATTCTGTTCTGGTGCACCTTTAAGTTCTCCAATTTATTGTAGTAAGACTAGAGTTATCAAAATTGTTGAGAAATCATATTTTAACACAGATGTTGATCAAACCTGCTTTTTATGGAAAGTACAATCAATGTTTAACGAATGGAATCTTTTAGCTGACTTATCTCAAAAACTGGAGTATCATTTGTTCAATTCAGGATGGTATGACCTTGAATCACTTGTCCTTAATGTCTCTCATTCATTTTGTTGTGTATTGTTTATTTGCAGCAAGCACGAAATGAACGATTTTCTGCAAGATGGAAATTTAAGGTAATGTTCCGTATACCGGTAATAATCTTTGTTGGTGGTATAGCATAGGTCATCTTTGTTAACAAGGAGATTTGTCATAAGCACCACTTAAAAATTGAAACTTTTAATTGACTGTTTGATTGTTGTTTATTCTGTTAGGGAACTGTAATTGCCATTATAGCAGTGCAGGAATTCTCCAAGTTTGCAAAGAACAAACTTCAACCTGTGACATTTGATTCAATTTTACGTGAGCCATATGGCGTGAAACCACTTCGTAAAATGATTGATGGCTGTGCATTCCGTATCTATGGGCACTGGGTGAAGAGGAACAAGGATGAGAACCAGAACCGAGGTGCTCTCTTTGAAAACAAGCCACACAAAGAAAAATACAATGGCAATGGACACTCAACTAGAAAAACTGGAATCTTGGATTCGTATAATGCCTCCTTTAGAATGTCTTCGTTGGGACAAATTCAGTACAAATCCATCAGACAGAAAGCTGTGCATCAGTAAGAATGCCTTTTCTTCAGGAGTATGGATTCATGAATTGTCAAAGGAGTGTAACAACACAAGGAGTTTGGCATTGTTCATTGCTGAAAACAACATTCTGCAGTTGCAGCTGTATGTTATGCTTCCTGCTGACGTTGGCTAGACTTCCCTGTACACTACAATAGGTCATTTCCGAGTTGCTTTGAACCTCATAATGAAAGCGAGGCTGTGCAAAGTCTATATTATGAAAATTAGTTTCTATTCATATGCAAACAAAACTAATTTTCATATGAAAAGTTTCTGTGGGATTTTGTGCGTTTTATTTTCCGCTGTGTGATCCTTTCTCTCTTGCCCCAATATCTGCATGGTCAAAAACCCGTCGGAAATGCTTGCTACATGTAAACAGGCCAAACCTCGCTTTCAAAATGAGGTTCACAGCAACTCGGAAATAGCCTATTGTAGCGTGTTATTTTCGAGTTCAACATTGCAGGGTTATTGCAAATAAAAATGTATATTCGGTGCATAAAATTTGCACCAGCGCATCAAACATGATGCACTAATAATTATTTCACCAGAAACTACAGCGAGACTGGGACAAGTGAGGGGTTATGGGATTGTTGGGGTAGAGGGATGGACATTGTGCCAATGAATAAGTGCATTTCTTGGCAGCCAGTTGTATAGGAAATACTTTTTTAGGTGGAAACTATTTAATAAGAGCTACAGTACCCCCAAGAAAATGCTGAAAAATGTACTTATCAGGCGGTGCAACATCCATCCATCTACCCAATTAATCCCACAATCCTTTACTTGTACCAGTGTTTTCACAGTTTCTGGAGTGGAGTAGCTTCCGAACACAAACGTATTTCCAGCTGCTGCTTGAGAGAGAAGCGACAGCCAGAAATACATACGTGTACGTGTTTGCAGGCTAGGAGTGGAGAATAGCAAAGAGATTTGCACAAGACATTTGGAAAAAAAAAAGCTACACTACATAAAACAAATTTATCAAAGTAACTTACAAAAAGTTCATATCTCAAAATGTTGAAATACTTTGCTTCCTTTTGTTGTTGTGTTTGAATTTCAAGTTTTTAGGAAAAGAAATAATTACAAGCGACTTCAAGGCAAAGAAATAATTTATATCTATTCTTACATGATGTCTAATCTTTAAGCCAAAAAATCAGCTTACAGGCCTTTGAGCAATATTATAAGCAATTTGTATTGTCAAGGTCAGATCACTACTTTTGCCTTTCCTGCACTTGGTCCCTCAACGTTTAAATTACTAAATAAATTAATTCATTGTGTAACTTGTGACAGCAAAATTGGCAGGTGACTCTAAACCGGAAACTGCGCATGAAAAGCCTCTGGCACCCAGGGTACAAGACGTATTGGTCCTGGATTGCAATATTAGTAGACATCAAAGCTTATGAGGATGATGAAAATCAGTTGCTCATACCTTGCAAATTTTGAGCATTGTATGTACATGTATAGACAACATTTTACTATACTGAGAAGATGCGGCGTGCAAGGTTGATCAAATTTCAAAATTCTATTTTATCCTTAAATCAGAACAAATTGGAATGAAGACTTTGATCAACAAAAATATAAACCAGTTCACTGCCAGAGACAAATCTGAGATCTTGTAATTTCTCTGTCTGTTCAGTCATATTAGTGTTCACATGTGCAAATTATTGAGGAGAACATTGCAATATTGAAGTTTGGATTTGTTGTTTAAAAGTTTGCAAATGGTTAAGACTGAAAAGTTGAGACTTGTATCCAAACGTGACCTTAATTGTAGAAGGAGCAGAAAGAAGTGCATTTGTGTTTGGAAGGCTTGAGAGGACATACACCCAGCACTCACTGTGCAGTTCCAGAAAATATCCATACCCACCCCGTGGAAGGTCATTGTAAATTCCTAGGGGGAAGGGGGGGTCTTTAAAGTCAAAATTTTAGAAGCAAAGTATGAAGCTTAACTGGAATTTCCTTAGTGGGGAGGGAAGGGGAGGTGCAAAACAAAAAGCTCTCTGTAGGGGGAGTGTGGATATTAATATTTTTCTAGAACTGCACATTTCTGTAAGTACTCACAGGTCTGTACAAATGTATAGAGGTGTATTGGCTGTTAAAATTAGCTAATTGGCTGTCAAAAGTCTTGTTTGTTGATAGAATACTAAAAGTGTGATGTCGCAAATATTTAAATTTTTGATATTGTAATTTGTTAAGATGTTCGCAAAGACCAAGATGAAAAATGCCTACTTGCCAAAAATCAGCATCTTACTGCAATTTGGGAGTGAGATATTGGGGCTTTTGTGCTCCAATGACTCCATACAAATCCTTCTAATAATGTCTCTGTTCTAAACGTTTAAAACATTCTAAACGGTCCCACAAGCAGTCCACTCCTTCCAGCTCTTGAAGTCTATTGCAAACCAAAATAAAGCATTTCATGTGGTGGACAATCACAGTACAGGCAAAAGGTGCAGTTAACCAAAAAATATTTCAGCCACCAGGAAAGATGGAAATAATGCTAATAGATTCATGTTGGATTTTTTTCAGGAATTATTTCCTGCTTTAGCCTCCCTTGCAGACGGAAGATTGCATGACGAGCCAAAAGAACATCTGCAAGGGAGGCTATTCCTGATTGGGATTTGTTGTCAATTAGGTTGACAACAGATAAAATGTTCCCTTGTATTGTATTATTAATATCCCTATAGTTATGACAGAGACCATCTATGGTTTCGGTTGGGATAACTGGGAACAAGGTTGGAGGAAGAGAAAGGATATGCAAAATGACTATATACTGTTCTCAGCTATTGGACTTTTGATTCCACCTCTAGAAATAAAATCAGGAGTAGCTTAAGATAGCAATTTTTGCAAGTTTTTTTTTTTCAGGCGGTTTCAATAATTTTTTAAACCTTATTTTCAGCTGTCTCAGACCTGATCTGCTCAAGTGAACTGTTTTTTTTTTATTTCTCACAACAGCGTTTTTTGTTTTCAGTTGGCATGGAAATAAAATAGCTCTATTTTCAAAGAAAAACAGTGTTTGGAAAAGAGACTAAAGGGATTGGAATAGAGCCTCCGAGTACTCTACCAAAAGGCCTAATCATAAGTGAAAAGAGTAAAATTATTAGTTTACGAGTAAGTGATTGTACTCTAAGATGATGCAGCACATTTATTTACCAGTATTTATTTAATATGTGCTGTGTTATGGATGGCCCAAGCACATGATGAAGTCTATAAAAGTCTCTATTTTAAAGTTATTACACTATAACAGTGGACATTGGAACCTCTGAACATGCTGTTCTTAAAAAGGGAATTTTCAGGAGATAATTATTTTATATTGATAAGCTTGGGCCATCTGTAACTTAAAAATTATCTGGAATGTCCCAGGGCTAACTTAGTTCAATTAATATTTGCGCCCAGTTTTAGGGAATCAGAGAAATTGGAGAAGTATGTTTTTTTATCAGTTATATTGTGGCGATGAATAAAAGTGAAAATCATTGAAGAAATTTCAGAATTTTGTTTTTAAGAATTAAGTTGATGAAAATGGTGCAGTTTGTGTCTGTTCTGACTCATGGCAGCGTGCTCTTGCAGCTTGAGTAAAACAAACCCAGCAGTACCTTCATTCTGCTTCTGATACTCTCTTCTCTGCAGAAGCCCCTTTCGCTCTCAAGCAGAAACAAATAAGGGATGAAGAGGGCGGGGGCGAGCAGACATAATAAGGGGCTGGGGAGAGTGAAACGAGGAGTGTAGGGGACGGTGGGAAGAGAGAAAGGAGGCTCTTCCTGTCCTCACCCACACCACTTTTTCTCCATTTTCGTTTTTCTTCCCATTTCCGACTTTTCATTCCTTTCTTATGAAGGAATTTCTACGGTGGAGAGAACTTTTGATGGTGAGCATAGTGGAATTTTCCTCTAAAATTACTTGGTCTGATGTATAGTCTGTTAAAACTTGTTTATTTCAGCATGTAAAGAAATGTTCTGGTTTCTGAATTAATCCCAGATTTTTTACCAGAAAACTTGAGACTGTAAGTGAAATGCACCAATATATCAGGAACTACCAGATAGAATTAGAGAAATAACGGTAGGGAAATGCTTGATCAAATTTCAATTTAACCTAGAGGATAATGGAAAAAATTATCTGTTTTAAATTTTGTTAAAATGGTATAAACGAGCAAACCTATTTTTACATTGTTGAAAGCAAATCAAAATGTAAGGGTAAATTTTTCGGCAAATTTCTAGGCTTAAAATTAAATCCAACCTGTTGCCATAGCAAGGGCACATCATTCAACCGAACTAGCAAAACCTTCAAGTCATGATTCCCTTAAGTTATACACCTTCCCAATTTTGGGCGGTAAGCAGCTTCCTCCAATACTGCCAGCTTTCGCAGCTGCTTTCGCATATCATCCTGAAAATGAACAGCTTGATTGAGGCAGCAGTCATTGTTCAGAGATACCCAAACCAGACATCTTGAGAAAAGTACTTCAAATGCCATTTTCTTTTTTTCCAAGATCATTTCTGGAAACCTTACAAGGGATAGTTGTGTATGCCAATACAATAAATTATTTGAATTTTTTGGATTCTTCAAATGACTTTTTAAGTTGCGGAAAATTTTACTGAAGAGAATTTACGAGTTGCTACTTGTTTTCTGAAAGATGACCTCTTAATCCTACAACATTTATTTTCAATATTTGTTAACTCTTTATTAAATTTAAGCCTTAACAGTGATCGGCATCAAATTTCTCCTTTTAATATTGATGCTTATTCAACCCCTGAGGTCATGAGAATTAAAGATATGATCACTTAAGGTGAATTTTCTTGGTATTTTAATAATTTCTCCCCACTACTTTTATAAGAAATTAAAGTATGGAGATGCGATAGGAGAATTATTTCTTTGACCTAATTTAGGGGATAAAAGATTAACAACATCTTTGCCCGATACAAAAAGAAAAGAAATCAACTAAACTTTCCCACATTTGCGAAAGTGTTGGGTGACATTTTTTTTGTTGTTGTTGTTGGGTGACATTACACCAACAAAACTGCTAATTTAATCCAAATTGCTCAGGTGATTTACATGCGAAAAGCCTTGTGAACAACAAATTATTCAGCAAAATGAACCATTGTTCTATGAGAAGCGAAGCTTTTTTTTTGCAAGCTCGTTTTCATTTTCCTTGATTCGGAATTTACATCATTTTTTTGCAAAACTGATTTAAAGTCTGCATAAAAAGTTTAATACAGGCAAATTATAACCCTCTTAGCCCCAGTGGTGACCAACATATAATTTCCCCTTACAATGTTGTTGCTTCATAAAGAAAATAATCACTAATAAAATGCTTTGATTTTTAGACTGATTCTCCCAACTAGTAACATGAGAAATATACTGGGGACAGTGAGGAGAATATACATGTTGATATTGGGGCTGAAGGGAGGAACTTTATTTCCACGTGACATCATCTGTCCTACTGCATTCTGGGACGTGGTTACATAACTTCAAACATGGCGGATACAGCGGTAACAGATACAGCGAATCTCCGCTTTTAAAAATTTAACCTTTTGGGCACTGTAGCGTTTTTACCCTTACGAGAAAATTCAATCTATTGGCATGCTCAAACTTCAACAAATATTTTACGGTTGCTAGAGGATTGCTCTGTCGAAAGGGTTCAATGTTCTCGGCCATACTCGCTCAATCGTCTAAGCGTTTTCTCCGCTGCAGTTTTCACCGTAATTTTCAAACTGTCTGCGCGCTGAGGAAAGCATGCTATAGCAATGGAATAAGCTCTCGCGAAGGACCTTTACGACTGTACGATTCTTATTTACAAAAGGAAGTGCTGAAGCCAGATGATTGTCAGCTTCAAGTGGTTTATAAACTGCAAGGCGTGTACGAACGACTAAAGAATTATGATCCTCGACTACAGTCCAGTAAGTTTTATTCGATTGTTTATTTATTCATTATTTTGTCAAGATCCCGGAAAGTCCCGTAAATGAATTCTAAGTACATTTTTGTGACTCTTAACTTTGTTCACTCTTTCACTTGTCTGCCCCCCCTCCCTCCCTTAGTTGTCTGTTTGGAGAAATGCTACTTTGGTCCACCTTATTTAAGGTATAGGTACATAATTTTGTGAGCAATTTATGCCATGCAGCAAGAAAAAGTTGGTTTTTTAGTCCTGAATTTTTATTCCTAAATTTTAATCATCTGAATTTGTAAATAAATTTTATTGTTGTTGTTGTTGTTGTCCTGCATAAAGATAAACAGCCAAATTTCCAGTTATCAACAAGAACTTTTTCTAGGGTCTCTTATCTTTCCCGTCCATTTCTCCTCTGAGGCTTGGGAAGAAGAGATCAATATCAAGCTTCAATTCACTTCAAACTTTCATACTGGCTGCTTTACTCAGTGTTGCTGTCAACCCTTAGTACAAACCTTTTAAAAACTAGTTCACCATCCAGGGCCAAAAACTTCCACTCGTCCGCCCGTCCAAGACGAGTACTCTCGTATCACGGACAAAAGGATTTCCAAAAGCACTTGTCCTACGGGATGAGTAGAGTTTGCCTGAAAAAAAGATGTTCTTTTGTATTGAGGTCTGAGTTCCCAAGTATTTTGGACTTTCTAAACTATCCTGAGGTTCGCAAAGTTTGGTTTCTTTTCACGGCAACTTACCCATTTTCGCTTCTGTTTTCCAAGAATATCTGGTTCTGTTGTTTCGATGAAGACTGGGATCCACATACCATATGTGGAAATGACTACCTCATTTAAGACAAGGCTTCATTAACACTTGAACGAGGCGATTACCGTTGTGGCAAGTTTTGTGATCATTAAAGAAGTAATAAAGCCTTTTAAAGTCTTTGCTGTCATTTTAATAGTGAAATATTTAAACGACGTGAAACGCTACAAGCCATTCTGCCATATAAAAGGCGCTGATGCTTTGAAAATGTCACATGACCCACCTAAAAACGCGTAAAATAAAATCAGATCACATGCTACGTTTTCACTGTCAGTGTACAAGATGTCGGCTAATCTGCTTGACCTATGGAAAATCAGTAGTAAAAGAAAACCTGACTCCAGCAAAGAGGAACATCCTAAGAGTGAGAAAGTGAAAAAATATGAAGAAAGTCAAATTCGAAAATTCCAACCAACATGGAAAAAAGAATTTCCCTGGATTAAATTTGACGCGGAAGAATGAAATGTTCTGCATAACAGTAGCCGATAAAGCGAGCTGGCCTTATGTCAGCATCAATGGATCGTCCGCCACTGGTTTTCGCCGTGATTCTCTTGTGAGTCACGAGAAGAGCCATTCTCGTTACTTATGTTTTCAATAAGCTAAAAACGAAGAAAAGCCAGAGCAGGCGCCGCTACAGCGAATAAGCCGTAAAATCAATGAGGAGTCAAAGGAGTCATCTTAGATATCGCAGTTTTAATGCCTCATAGATGTGCTGCATTTTCTCAAGTCATCTATAAAGAACGTGAGTGATCTCCGATGTGTCTGTATGAAATGGTATTGTATTAAAAAGTGCAATGAACAGCATAAATTGAAATAACTGTTAAAATAAATACTCGAGATTTGGTACAAAACAGATTACCGGTATACAATTTCTACGTTTTTTATGATATTTTGTTATTCACTTTAACAATTATTTCGGACTAGTGAATTTAACTTTCGGACAACCAGAATCTGAATGTTACTCGTCCAATGGACAAGTGGAATAAAAAAAAAGTTTTTTGCCCTGCCATCCTTTTAGACCTTATAAAGGTAATTTTAATTTAAGGGGGCAATTTACCTAAATTTGAATGAAATTTAAAGAGGTTTTAAGAAGGGATAGAAGAAAGGAAATGATTTTTGGAACACCAACAGACAGTTGATACCCACGCAAGAGCACCCCGGGTTGCTAGTGGACTAACTTGGTATCCGTCTATTAATTATTAAATACAAATTCTAATTTTAAAACTTCACTAAATCTTCAATATTTCTTATTTCTCTTAATTTAACCAATCCTTCTAAAAAAAACTACTCCTCCCAAATCTATCCAAAAATCACCCAAAAATTCACAAAATACCCCACAACACAGATTCACGGGATAATGATAGGGTTTTTGGACTGCTTGAAACGTGAATGAGAAATTGCCATTAAAGCCATGTCAAGTGGCAGAAAAATGGCGTTTAGGTGAATTGCCCCCTTAAACCAATTTTCATTTAAACCAAGTTGTTGGGATCCATAAAAAAAAAAATAATAATTGAGGCTGTAAAGAGCTCCCTAAAATTAGTTCAATAGGCCACTTTGATTCACTTTCACCTGCTTCACATAGCTTAGACCTTCATGCCACGTGTCAACACCCCTTCCTATCACTATCAGCCACTGCTGAAGCCACATCATTCTGACAATGGTCTTCATCCATCCTCCTTTCCCAAATTGTTTTTGGTCATCCTCTCTTTCAATACTCTTCCATGTTAATGCTGGCCTACAGTCATTGTCTAGTTCTTTCCTCAGGAGGAATATTTGCGATATTATAAGGCAGATAAACTTCCTTTTTTGAAATTTTGTCTTGCCATTATGTCTTGAGAATTCACGTTGAGCACCTGCTTTTGAAGGTATAAACCTTTTGTTCATCACTCTTATTCATCCTCCAAGTTTCACTCTTATACAACAAGACTTCCTTAACCAATGACTTGTACAAACTTGTTCTCCTACTGTTATTACTCGTGACCCAGACCTTCTCTAGTTTGTTGAGTGCCCGTCTTGCAGTGGCTATTCTGTTTTGGATATCTTATGTCCCTCTACCCTCTTTTTTAACTGTTTCTCTCAGGTAAACATAAATTGTTGATTTCTTCAACTTCCTGTCCACTCACTTGCATAGGATCACTTTTGTTGGAGTTTAGTTGTAGTAGTTTGTATTTTACTATATTGACCTTCTCTGTGACCTTTCTGGCTATGACCAAGCCTACAACTAGTTGAAAGCTGTTTTGTTGGTGATAATAGTGCAATATCTGCAAAGTCAAGATCTTCAAGCTTGATGACAAACTTCCATCATATTCCAGTTTTACCCTCTTATGTCTTCCTCATCACCCAGTTGACATCTAGCACGAATAGAAGGCGTGATATCTTACAGCCCTGTTTCACACCAATCTTAACTTTGAACCAATCTGTTGTTTCTCTCCCATCCTGTCCACTACTGTGCATTCAGTGTTGTTGTAGAGTACCTTCACCAGTTTTATTATGTTGGATAGTATGCCATGATAACTGTTCATGATTAAGCCAGCATAAAATTCCCTGTGGACTGATCTAAAGACGTTCTCAAAATCAATAAAGTTAACATGCAGTGAGGAGTGTCATTTTACAGACTGTCCTATGATGTCTCACTCGTTCCTCTTTCTCTCTTCAAAATCTTGCCAGTAATTCCATAAGTGATTATAATATTAATGAGTGTTAACTTGTTATCTGTTTTTACTAGATTTACAAGCGCCCCAAGGACTTTATCTCCACGGAGGGGTGGGTAGTGGTAAAACCATGTTGATGGACATTTTCTACGACAGTATCCCTGTCACAAGAAAGAAACGTGTCCACTTTTATTCGTTTATGCTCCAGTTGTATTCCTCACTGAATCGCTGGAATCTGTGCTGTCCCAGCGATGAGCAGACATTCAATTTCACTCCAGTGGAGTCCATTGCCTCTGAGCTGGCTGGGGAGGCTTGGTTGCTCTGCTTTGATGAGATGCAGTTGGCAGACTTTGGCTCCACTCGGCTGCTGGAAGGTGTGTTTCGTAAAATGTTGGAAAGTGGAACGGTTATCGTTACAACATCAAACAGGTAATAATTACACCCATTACAGTGCATTTGGGTCCCATAACGCTTTGTCTCAAAGTCTCAAACTTACATTCATCTTGTCTCAGATTTTTATTAATTTGAAAACCGGGAGCAATAGGAAAGTACTCATAAGAATTATTACGGTATTTGCTTTAACGATGTAACGAGCTTGTGCAGTGCTTGAGAATTTTTTTCTCGTTTCCAGATCTCCCAGTGAACTCGGCAGCTCGTCATTTGGACGTGAAGAAGAGGCTCTAGACTCGGTGACGTCACTTGTGGGTTTACTGTCGGAGCATTGTGAATTGGCGGCCATGGATTCGGGAAAAGATTACCGAATTTTCCAGAAACGCGGGAAGGAGACTTACTTCACCCCCCTCACTGCTGAAACAGAAAAGGCATTTGACGAAGCTTTTTGTCAAGCAGTCGGAAGTGGTCTTCGGCTATCGTCGGTCTCTCTTCCGGTGTACGGTCGGAAGGTGGTCGTGCCTGTTGCTTCGGAGAATCGCGTCGCCCGATTCACGTTCAATGAGCTGTGTAGGTCTCCACTCGGGCCTGCTGATTACATTACAATATGTAATCATTTCCACACGGTATTTGTGGAAGATGTACCTCAGATGAGTATGTACGAGAAAAACGAGGCCAGACGGTTTTTGAGTTTTGTAGATGCGGCGTACGAGAGCAAAGTGAAAATGTTCTGTACTGCTGCTAGCTCGCCGGATGACTTGTTTCAGTTGATTCCGAGCGACGACGCTCTTAATGAAGACAAAATGCACATTGAAATGATTGGCGAGTTGGCTTATGATCTCGACCTAACGCAGCTCGATTTGAGATCGTTAGGGATTTTGACCGGAGAAGAAGAAATTTTCTCTTTCAAGCGCTGCATCTCGCGACTCAAAGAAATGCAAAGCGAACTTTATCAAATGCAGAAGCATCGCCGCCAAGCATTCTCTCCTTACCTAGGTTCGTTTGAAGAACGGCTGCAATCGGAAAATCGGCGTCGAGAACGCGAGCACAAACGACGACTTAAAATGCTCGAGACCGCCGAACAAGAAAGCAGTGAAGCACCGCGCGAGTTACCACTGACCCCGCTCTCTGTGGGCTCATCCGACTGGGCCGATGAAGCAAGTTATATCACGTGGAGTAATGACGTCATGAGGAAGGAACTGCGAGACTTGGAAAGGAAGAGAAAGGGCGAGTTTCTGAAGAAGCACGACGCGCCAAAATTCGGTGAACAGCATTTCTGGGGATTTGGTTGGTGGGAGAAGGTTATGGGAAGGAGGAAAGGAAAAGAGAAAGGCAACGAAGAACATGACAATCAACCTAAAGACTAAAGCAAATACTCTCAGCAAAGACAGCAATCTCTTCACTCAAACAAGGCTGGAACTTGAGAGTCTTCCTCAAGCATGGTGGCATTCAGTATTATGTGCTGTTACCTCGTTGGTAGAATTCACTGGCCGGATTGTATGAATTTCATGGTTCCTACAAAACTTTCACTTTGATAAAGTCGCAAACAGCAGAAAAGCGCAGGATCTCGCGAGGCTTACGCGCACGCGCGTTGTATTCAGTATAATCGCCCTAGACGTCGTACTCCTAGACCACGCGTTATAATTCGTATGTAACCATGCGGACTGTCTTTGCAGTCTACGTGGTCCCACAACCTTTCCCGCCGAGTGTTCCCAACTTTTATCAAAAAGTAACTTGACGACAAAGAGTTGCTTGTCAATACAATTTATTCAGTTTCCACCGAAGCATAGAAAATATTTTTCAAATAACATATTTACATAATATCCATTCCTTCTTTATTAACAGTAAAATGGTTAGTGCCAATAATCTATTGTACGCTAATATCGGCAAAGCAAATCATTTTGGCAGGAACGCGAGCGAGTGAGAAAATGAGAAGGGGTAGGATCCAATCCAATTGAAACACTCCTAAGCACTCTCCGAGAGAGGAGGAGGGCAACCTCATTCCCAGGGTCTCTCCTCTTCCCGTCCCAGGGAGCTGAAGGGACCCTGGGAACAAGGTTGCGAGGAGGGATTTACCCTTGTACTTTACTATTTTTCGCTAAAACTTGATGCCGTGGCAAAAGAAACCTGCTAAGAAGCCGGAAAGTTTTCAATGACCCCTTTAACCCTAATCTGATCAAAGAACAAATTCTCCTATACTTCTCCCGTACTTTTCTTATAAAAGTACTGCGGAAACGTTATTAAAATATCAAAAAATTCACCTTGGGTGATCATATCCGTAATTCTCATGACCTCATGATTAAAAAAGCATTGAAATTACAAGGAGAAATTTGATGCTGATCACTGTTAGGGCTTAAAGGGTTAACAAGTATGCCACTTAAGAAAGAAATGTTATGCACCATCAGACAGTCCGCTATCACGCAAGCGCACTTAACGTTGATAACCACCTGATTTGGTGTCCAATTACTACTTTTTAATCTCTAATTTTATTATTTAATGACCTTGATATCTTTTGTTCTCTCTCTTTCTCGTTGTCTTAACCTTTCTCTCGTTTGTGTTTCTTTAAAAACATTCCAAACCACGAATAGATCCTCTAAACTACGGAGTTGTGATGGCATTTTTTTGGATTGGCTCAGAACAGATAAAATAGAAACAAGAAACCATTCGAAGAACAACTTTCAGCTGTACTACCCCCTTAATTTTCCGCAATGAGAAAGGAGACCAGAGAACGAGGTTGGCATCACTTCGCTCACGTTGAGTCCAAAATTAAAAATCATTGGCTCGCTATGACTGCACAACGAGTGAACTAAACTATTGCAAGTGTCAAGTGTAAGATAAAGATCATGTACAGAAGTAAATTGAAGGCTTAGACTGGCACAAAAATTTTAAACAGCAGACGAGAGTTTTACAAACAAGCTCTGTCCATGAAGTTACAACTGATCAGTGTTGAATCGAATTCTTTCATCAAGACGTGATACAATTTAATGTGAAAATTGAAACCCTAGCTTTTTTTTATCATGTAATTCTCTAAGTGTTGCTTTTTGCAGGAAGAAAACCGACTTATAAAAAGCCGGGTAACAAACCTTGTAAAACATGGGCTCATTGAACTTTGGAAAAGCTATGGCCTACGTGTAGCCCTACACCCCCGAAGCCAGTAACTGGAACGAAAATTTTAAAAATATAGACAATATTTCGCGTGTACATAAATTATTGCTATGGTCATGTCTATCCGTGAACGAGACTATCCTTAATAACGATTTGCATAATTTCTTAAAAAGTCGAAAGGAACAAGATCGATTTTGCGTCAAGAAAAGTAAAAGTTCAGGGAATCGACTGGTCAACAGTTGCCCTCCTTTATCATCAGCACAGTTGCTAGGTAACATGCCTGGAAGCGAATGAAACGATTATCAACAGAACGCACGATTGTTCGTCCGGTACCACCAAGGTTTTTGGAAATTTAATTTCCAACATTTAAAGGCAAAAATGGATACGGTAGAGAAACACTTCTTTCGGATACTGTTGGCAGGAATTTACTACGAGATCAATTTTTGTTTACCTTGAGATAATTGTATTGGAAACAAGCCGAGAGCGCATGAACGTAAGAGAAGCTAAGAATCCATGCGACTTCTAAGAAAATGCCTCCTATTTTTAGATCAACTTGGTTTTATTGGTCTATGGAGAGGCTTTTATTGCTAAGTGTCTGCATTTTGCTTGATGTTATTGTTTTTTTCTGGATTCCTGAGTTGGTGTCAAGTGTCCAATATATCAAACACTGGATAGCGCGTGAAATCAGGATAATCAGGGAAGAGTTGAAAGAACGAAAGGTGGCGAAGTTTTCTGAACGAAATTCGAGGTATTGGAAACCGTGATTAAACACAATCTTGAGTGTTTGATTTAGTAACTTCTCAAACTCGCGAATAAATGACGAGAAAGAAAAACAAACAAAATAGCTACCGTGAAACGTGATCTTTAAATTATAAAAATTTTGCGAACTTTTCCTTTGAATTTCTACAAAAATTATTAATAGTTTGAGAAGGTATATCAAAACACTGAAAACAGCGTTTCATCCGTTTTCTAATACTTCAAAGTTGGTACAAAAAAAAAAAAAAAACCCTCGGCTGCGCCTCGTTTTAGAACCTACTTCTCGGTGGTTTGGAAATCGAACAAAATACTCATCTTGTTCGATATATGTAGTATTTCTCTTCTGAGATCTCTTTTGTTGTAATTCTCGAAGATTCATTTATTTTTGGAGGTTGATCTGACTTAACCTTAACACTTCCGTAACCTTCAAACAATAGTGCATGCGCAGTACTCAGTTACCGTAGTCATATCTGCTTCTCTACATTGTACAACATGAACTTTGGGAATTATTTTAAAAATGTCATGTTTTTGATATTGACTCTCTCGGCTCCAAACTTTCTTGACGCAAACGGAACTTGTTCTCTCAACTAGTAGGATTAATTCAGCTTAGAAAACCTACGGTGAATAATTCCATTTCGTATGGTAAATTGCGGTCATATTTGAACGTTCATTATTGACTTGATATCGTCCCTGGTGGAGATTGATAGCCAGGTACCTCATTTTGCGGTACTGAATTGTACCTTAAATACGGCGTTGGATAAGGTACGCTACGATGATCGCGTAAGGGACCAAAGCCCCGGTATACTGTTGTTGTTGCCCCGGGGGAGGTAGGGTGGGGATGAAGAAGTGGTGATGTAATGGTCGGACTCATCATTGGAGTGCACGCGGGAACAGTTATGGAAGGGACTGTTAGAGAGGGGATCATACGGCTCATGGGTACCAGAGGGGTCGTCGCTGTGGCAACAGGTCCTAAAAACAAAATGAAGGAAAAAAATTCTAAGCATCAATGTAAACAGTGCTTACCATTTACGCAAACCACCCGGATGGAAATTTTCGGCATAAATACGAAATGATTTAGCTTGCCTGGACAGAAGATGGATAACATGCAAAATGTATAAACATCAGCTGTAAATCCCAGAAGGCGTAATAAAAATGCATCACTTTGACCAGAGGCCCTTAATTTCAGAAGTACTCCAAATGGAATGATGCGTACCATTTGATCTTCCAGCTGGAATTTCCGGGTTTTCCATGTAAATGGTAAGCACCCCAGCTTCCTACTTCTTTTGGTGCTGTTTTCAAGGGTGATAATTTCTCTTATTCTCATCACATTCCTGCTTTAATTGTTTCACAACAGCAAAAAGAATATCGAAATTG
Organism: Pavona decussata; assembly: GCF_977016875.1. Taxonomy (NCBI): domain Eukaryota; kingdom Metazoa; phylum Cnidaria; class Anthozoa; order Scleractinia; family Agariciidae; genus Pavona; species Pavona decussata. The sequence continues at coordinate 1,446,647 of NW_028145494.1, read as the reverse complement.
TACAATTCTCGAATCATGTAACGTGGTTCAACTTTTTAACGAATGAACGTCATCTCCTTTCTCATTAGCTGATCTCTGTAACTAATTTTGAAAAATTTTGAAAAATTACCACTCATAGAGAAAATGTAGGTCTTTCAACTAATTACAAATGTCAGAATTTGATTTGACGGCACATTCTGTTTGCTCTAGCTTGGAGTAATCGGTTGCTTCTTGATTTACCTTATGTTGCATGTGTGTGTGTGATTCAGCCAATCAGGATATGGTTGTCAATTACTTTGGTTTTAGATTTACCGTATTCGTCCAATTTATTCTCTTTCTAACAATTCTACAGCAAAGGAAGAAAGACAAACACAAACCTGTTACCGCATCTCCTTCTCTATCAGAATTACAAGACTTAGGAGTATAGACCTCGGCCTGAATTCGAGGCTTTGTAGTCGGCATAAGGGGGCCTGGTTCTACTTGCTTTATTACTTCTACCACGCTAAATATAAAGAAAAATAACCCCGTTTTAGTGGTGATAAAGTAATACAGAAGGACTACACTAAATTCTTAACCTTCCATAGGTGGGCACCTTTTCCAAGCAGACACACTCGGTAACATGTTACTATAGCCACCGATAAAACCGACTACATTTTTTCCTCCAATGACTCTGCTAAGCAGGAATTTGAGGTACCACCACATAACCACACCACCAACACTACCTTTGGAAACCTTTCCTAAGCCGACAGTTAACGTGTTTGTAGGAGCGTTCGCTTACAGCGAGAGGTTTGATTATGGTTAAGACGATCGTTAAGTCGACATGCCGGCAATGCTTTGTACAGGGGCTGAGGAATCAAGCTACTGAAATCAATTGTGGCATATTTCTTTGTGAGAATGATGTATCATTAGGTAAGTGACACAGTCATACTCGGAAAAAAACCGAGTGCTCCTATCAGGAGTCGAACCTAAGACCTACCGATAACTAGTTCGGATGCTCTACCACTGAGTTACAGGAGACTTGTTGGAGCTTAGGCCATTAAACTAGGTTCATGGGACAAACATCCTGCATACTGCTAGGATTGGAATGTCATGTGTGGCATATGCGCAATGGAATAAATGTGATGGAATATTTTAAGCCTGGTGAATAAATGAGAATGATGTATTATTTAGTGAGTGACACAGGCATACTCGGAAAAAAAAAAAAACGAGTGCTCCTATCAGGAGTCGAACCTAAGACCTTACTTTGTGTTACCACTATCGCTCGACAAAAACAAAGCAAAGTCTGTGTTTTTAACAGCTAATGAAAATAAATAATTAAAATTATAACATGAGTAAAACGTAGTGCTTTGTCAAGTTGTTAACGAGCGCAAAACAGTCGAAAAAAAATCAGTGTCGTACTTTGCTGAGACAAGATTAAATAACATTTTTTCGGAAGTTGTTATATATCTGGCAAGCACTCATCCCCCAACACATTATTATTCCAAACATCTTGGACAAATATTAAAAAAGAAAAAAACTAATTGTGCTAAAACTGAATTCATCAAAACCCAAATTTCTGTTTCAAAAGGGCGGCATATTCTTATAACCTTTAATCCGTCTAAGCCGGTTAAAGTTTAGAGAAGGATCATCTGTCATCAGATGGGTTATCCGCCTTGCACTAAAACAACTGCAGACAGATTTCACACCGCACTATTCGTCATACAAAACCGGCCCAGTTATATTTAGAACAGATTTTACAAGTTGAATGTTGAATGAAACTATGTATTGTCTCGGTTTTGCGTTTGCTGAGTTCAAAACGCGCATGCAATATGCAAGTACGACAATTAAGCTTGTAGTCAAATTGCTGCATTTTCCTTTTCAACCAATCAAGAGTGAAATGAAAATGAATCGTGACTTGGCTGCCGCTTTTTCTCGCGCTTGGAACCCGTTACAGATTTTCCCGCGCTTAGCACTCAGTTTGCAGGGTCTCCTCCGCTTGGCAGCGTTTACTCGTTTTCCCGCGCTTGCAACCCGTTGCTTATTTTCCCGCGCTTGATATTGGGTGCATATTTACCGGCGCTTGGTTCACGGCATATTTTCTCGCGTTCTGATTAGTTCAATCAAAATTACTTGAGAGGCTGGCTAAAGGCAATAACAAGTGCAGAATTTTGAGTTGAAAGCGCTGCAATCATGTTCAAGCTTGAGTCCAATATTCACACACAATGTTTTGTCTGTTGGTCATTTACTGCGGTACAAGTCAAAACCTCTATCGTCCTGTGGCCAGTCAAGGCTAAACACCAACAAAAACACTTACAAACACTAAGAAAAACATGCAACTAACAGGTTTGACCGGTTTCATAACCATAGACACCTCCGTGGATCATAGCTTTGTGTTTCTTATGATTAACCAAATGAGATTGCCTTGGTTTGGGTTTTAGCAGCGTAAAACAGTAACAAACCGTCTCGATATCTACAAATGAGGAGGATAATTTGTTATGACATTCAGACGTCGGTTTTTAGCTCGATACATACCAGTCATCTGGATCACAGTCCCGGAATCCTTTGGCGAATGGGTTACTTGCTATTTTCAATTGAGTTATCTGCAAAAGAAAGAACAAGGTTAAAAAGGCGCTCCATGGGAACGTGTTAGATCTACCATGAAAAGCACAATATTAAAACACTACCACAGTAAAGAACTGCTCAATTTCATTCGAATAGTCACACTTTAAGATTCCATCCACAGATTTAAATATTACGGTCAAATTGCTTTAATTGGCTCGAAGTTTGACCTTCAAAGGGGAAAAGGGAAAAAAACTTTGATTGGATTTATCAACCACAAAAGATTCAGACAGATACAACTCGCCAGAAAGCATTTCAGGAATGACTAATGAGGTTAGGAAATGACAAAAACAGACAGATTAATTTAATTAATTCAGTCTCTTGCTATTAATTAAGGGAGTTAAAACAGAAAACCGTCCTATAATGGACGTACCATGTGGTTTTGATAAGCGGTTACAGCCATGAATTGCGTTTCAGGAAACACAAAAGTTTTCACGTGCTCAGTACTCGCTCCCAGCTCACTGGTCATCGTGCTCTTCTCCTGATTGTCCAGTACGACATGAAAACGAGGCTGGTACTTATGCATGGAGTTGAGTATAATCTAAAGGCAAAGAAAAGATGAAAAAAAAATCGGTCATTAACATCGTCATGGTCATCATCATCATTGTCGTCGTCATCGTCATCATCATCAGGGAGCTTAAGCAGCGACGACGGCAACGGCAACGGCAACGAAAACGTCACCTGAAAATATATCTTTATTTCATTTGTGCTACTTCGCGATTATTTCAACTCGCCCAACTTCTACAGAAACGGCGAACTATCCAGGAATCAACTTGATAGGAGTGGCGTTCAAGTTAAGAAAGAAAATGAAAAATTCACCGACGTGTGCTCACGTTCTCCAAAAAACGTAGAATTTGGTCATTTCACGTTGTTGTTTTGCAGAGGACAGCGAAGAAATGTACCAAAATGTAAAACGCACGTGCAGAGCGATTGTTTTTGTTCATTAAACCTATTGTTTTGTGGCGTTGTCGTTGTCGTCGCCGTCGTCGTTGCTTAAGCTCCCTATCATCATCATCATCATCATCATCATCATCATCATCATCATCATCAACGTTATCAAACGATAAAGAATCACAAAGGATTCTTATCTTCCAAAGAATATTTTCTGTTAAATAACGTAGTGTTCTTTCCAAAAATTGGTGGCATAAGTAAGGCTCTAGCAACTTTGCAATATTTTCAATTAGAAAAATTTTATAATGGACAGGACAAGAAGACAGTATGGCACGGTGGCTTGCGCTTGAGTGGCTCCCGCACACTGAAAATTTTGAACATTTGATTCTTGCCGCGAAAGAAAGAGTCGAAATATCTGCCAAGCTGTTTATCCGTTGTATTAACAAATGGATAAGGGGGTTAGTTTCTAAAGAACCTGTGGTGCTGCGCCGGTGGAGAGTAGAAACAAATGTTTGGTTTATCATGGTTTATCAACAGAACTGATTACTAAAGTTAAATTGGCCACCGTAAAGAGATGCAGTTTTAATTGCGTTTCGTTATTCTGAGTGGCGTCCGGTACAAGCATCCTTTTTCGTTAAAAAAGTTGATCCGAAAAGAAAAGTGCCACGGTCTATTCACTTGCGTCGCTTAGCGTGGTCCCCTGCACTCCAAGGTCAGCCCAATTTCGTAATCCAAAGAATCCATTTTTCTTTCTGTTAAACCGTACCTTACTTCCAAAAGGGCGCCAACCAAAAAACGTTCTGACAATTTTTTAAAATAATTTTCAAGAGTGAGAGATTGAATGATAACAGAACCATCAGTAACTTGCACTCCAATGGGAGAGATATCTTGATTATCACCGCAATCATGATCATTATGATCATCATCGTCATCTTCGTCATAACTTAACCACCATCGTTATCAAGAGATCGATAACAGACCTCATTCTTATCTCCGAAAAATCGAGCATTTTCCTGTTGAACACCATTACTGCGTGTTTTTTTCCAAATGGGCGCTAGACATCACGTTGAAGTTCTAACATTTTTTGTTCAGAATTTCTTTGGGGGAAAAGGTAAGTAAAACACCACAATGAAGGGAAACAGTGAAAAACGTCGCCGAAACGTTTGACTCCAAGAAGGATACTTTTAATAACACTCCTTGCGAATTCCTTCTACATCTGAATACTTACTGAAACTTTAGACTCCAAGAGTGATAACGACTTTATAACGGCAAATGCAACCGTTGCTTATCACAATCTCTTGGCATCGCAATACCCAACTGACAGTGATAACGATTAATTAGCAATACATATAAATTTCGTAAGGAAGATATTACGAAGCCAGAGTGTACGTGGTCTAAAAGTTTGAACTTACAATGTGAACTTATCAAACCATGGGTCATGAATGCTATAATCTGATGTGGTTAACTCCCCGGGCGGTACTCCACTGTTTAAACTATATAGGTATGTGCATCCCCAAAGGGTATGATTCTTAGCCGTGTTGGTCTGGAATGGGGTGTAGATTTTAACCATTTTGGTCTGAAAGTCTGAAAACGGGTATGAATATGGATTCTGGGGGTCAGGTTTGAAGACAGTGTTGGATATTTACCTCGCCCTTTCGCGGCTCTGTAATTATCCGGAGTTTAAGTAGCCAATCTGATATTCTATGCTCAAAGGTCTACCCGGTATAAATGAAAGATTTTGTACTGTTGTCTTCTGTTCTGTTCTCTTCTGTTCTAATCTCTTCTGTTCCACCCTAATGAACGTGGAATGCATGTAAAACTTAGATTAAGCAAAAACATGCGGTAGGTGGTTCCATAGGGATCAAGAAAAACATGGAGTATTGACGTATTTCACTGAGTTACAAAGTTAACAATCAAAACTTGCTTTAATTGTTTAATTAATTTTATTTAATTATGCGAGGGAATCTTCACATTTACGACTTACATGTCCGTTGTCGTCCATCAGGTTGTTAGTGAGTTTAAGTTTGTCAAAAGACACGATTTGTTTCATCCATTGCTGTCCAGTGCAGGGTGAGTCAGGGTGAATGTGTACTCTTCCAGGTACACTGGAGTCGGCTTTGCCTGCTACCAGCCACTTGGAACTGTGGAACGCGTACCGGTAACGTTTGTCATCCACGGGTACAAAGTCCATCATAAGGATGTACTTGGATGCTGGGTCTAGTCCGTGTAACCGCACTTGGAACGGAGGAAACATGCGCCTGGCAACAAAAGAGAAAGGAATTCGTTTGGCGTCACTCGCTTTACTTAGTTTTATTGTCCCTTACGCTTTGTAGGCAGTGACGAGTTTATAGCAACCTCGTTCCAAGGACCATGGGAACGAGGTTGAAAGAAATAGAAGACATTTTCCTTGGGTGCTTACCATTTACATAGAAAACCCGGAAATTCCAGTTGGAAAATCAAATGGTACGCATCATTCCATTTGGAGTACTTCTGAAATTATGGGCCTCTGGTCAAAGTGATGCATTTTTATTACTCCTTCTGGGATTTACAGCTGATGTTCATACATTTTGCATGTTATCCATCTTCTGTTAAGACAAGCTAAATCGTTTCGTATTTATGCCGAAAATTTCCATCCGGGTGGTTTGCGTAAATGGTAAGCACACCTTGTTTCCACAGAGTTATAAAAACACAAGTGCGCGTTAGGCGTTTGAAGTGCTAGTAGACGAGAAACTGCTTTCACAAGACGAGTCTTGGCATTGCTGTTCGTATTTCTCCAAACGTTCGATGTCTGTTTCTGCTAATTCCATCGAAACACGGACATAATGTTTTCGGTTTCTGTCATAAAATAATTTATGACAATTTACCGTACTTCCATTGAATTATACTAAAAAGGGCCAGTTAAAGGTTTTTCATAAGGTGCTGTAAATTAACCACCTTTTTATCGCCATTAAATACCACGTTAACAGACCCTTATTTAGTGGCTCCGTATGAAGTTACTTAGATGAAGTTAAAGGAGAAGGATGACGGGAATTTTGACCTTTTGCGATGAAAATGGTGCGACAACACCTTCACTTAGTTACAACTAAAATAATTCTAGAACATCAAGAAAAAGAATTCAACTGAATTCTTGAAGGAACAACTCATGACCTGCTCAGTGCATTTTGGGAACGAAAACGCGAGATCTTGAAAACAGTTAACCTAACGTTTTTCAAGTTGGATTACATTCTAACCCAGTCAATCTATGGCCAGAGACACTCATCGATAGTCTTAGGACACTGGGGTGATAATCGACAATAAACTTTAGGTTTCTGTTGATCAGAAAAATGTTTTAGAGCTTTTGATATAACATCAAATCAGTCTCGTGATACTCCCCCCATTAATTAAGGTTTATGTTTCCCCCTGTAGCAGTTTACAAATGATTCATCTTGATTGTTGCGATTAAGATCTTTTGGGCGGAAGATGTAGGAGTTATTTTTTATGTTTTGATTTGAAATTGGCATTGCCGGAGAAAATTCAAGATCTGTAAAAGTCAAAGCGGAAACTGTCGTACATGTTTGCTTTTGTATTTAGCTGCTTCAGACATCGCACCGGTTAAAAATAACCGTTGCTTTTGTCCAATTTTACTTAGCTATGTTTATTTGCTTTAACCAAAGAAAAACAAAAACATGCAGAAATGCGTTTATGCAAAGACGAATGTAGTTCCGACAAAGGGTTTCTTAGCCGTTTAAAGATTTTCGTTAAAAATACAGTTATGTACTTAAAGTTCAAAGTGTCATTCACCCATCATGGTGAAATCAACGGACTATTTATTTAACCCATCTTTTTTTTTTTCTAAATTGTCCTCAGTTGCACAATATTACTGGAAAGAAAAACAGCGACCACGTTAAAGAACTCAGTCAACAGAGATCTGCAAGTAAAGCCGTTTAAATGATAACACTTTCGACTTTAATCGACAGAATCGTACATTTAAAAGTCAGAACCACCTTGTCTGATTACGCAGAGCACATTAACACCTATACACCATAGGAGCTCAAAAGCCCTCAATTATTGATCTTGAAGCTTTTGACTCCGGCTTGAAAGGGTCAGTCACGTTAAAAGAAAAAAGACAAACGCACAATCTTTTAGTTAAACTTTGTCAATGCCCTTTTATGCATGGAGAAGTCAATAAACGGGCTTAATAATTTCAACATAGACGCAAAGTTGCAAACACATTTCGCGACTCAAAGTATAAAGGGTACGTACGTAAAGACCTAGCCACACTTATGGTGGTCGCCTTGGGAGGTGCGATTGTGTAAGTGCGTGTTGACAAAACCAATATTTACACGCAACGCCTGTAAAATTTGCCCATTTTCGCAGCTTGTGAATATCGGTCTCATGCTTGCTTTTTCTGTGTGAACGATTGCTTTTACGTTCAACACTTGCTTACCCGTGCACACGTATTTTACACCAGTTGTATTAACTATCTGTACCAGTCAAAAGTTCAAACTAATGTTTGGCACCCTTTTCTTTCGCCGACAGTCATTGAAACCTTCACAGCTAAGGCTTTCTTGTTCTGCCAGTTTCTTAATTACGTTCGTGAATAAAAGCTGCGCAGTACTTTGTTGTGATAACTAAGGTAGTACCTCTTGCGCTCACTTTGAATCGCATCCTAAAGGTATTACCCACGTTCAAATGAAAGCTAAGAAGCTGTTTGTTATACTGTTAAACGGGTTTTCAGCTTTTGAGTCTTTGGTTGAAATCCTAAAGTGTGACCTTTCAAGCTATCGAGCAGCACTTTCCTGTGATTCTGTTTTTATGCTGTATAGGGTGGTTCTAGAGTCTGTTTTAGAAACCCCCAAGTGTGGCCCACTCAAATGATTCAAGAGAAATACTGTCCTATGACGCTGCGGTTTCTTCTGCCGCACAAGGTAGTTCTATCGAAGACTTTCCTTCACAAACTTTAAATTCATCCCGACCACCCTTAGTCAATTCCAAGCGCTCAGATTGTAAACAGCACAGGAAAGCAGCTGTGGGAGGACAAATGATTGCGTGCGTCTAGTCCTCTCTTTTCCCTCTGTCAGTCACGAGTAATTTCCCTTCACTTCCCACGTATTTGACCAACTGGAAAAGCTAGGACAGCTTTGTACAACATAACTTAAAACCGCGGGAATAAAACCAGCGCTGCAACATGGCTTGAAGACTTTATCTACTTCAGTAGTAGAGAAATGGCAATTTAAGAAACTGCGTTTGAAACTGCATGTCGTGCCCCATGTCCAGCGTGCATTCAACCATAGCAATGACTGAAATCATTTTAGAGCCCAACATATGGTCTTCGGATGAAATCCTCAAAGTGTGACCATTTAAACGAAAGCCACTGAGCAGTATTTTCCCTTGGTACTCTTTATTATGCTCTAAAAGGTGGCTCTAACGTTTGAGTTTCTAGATGAAATCCTAAAGTGTGACCATTCAAATGAAAGCTACTGGGCAGTGCCTTCCTGTGGTGCTCTTTATTATGCTCTAAAAGGTGACTCTAACATTTGTGTTTGATGATGAAACCCTAAAGTGTGACCATTCAAATGAAAGCTACTAAGCAGTACTTTTCTATGATACTTTTTTTTTGTTTCGTTCTAAACAGGTGGTTCTAAACGTTTGAGTTTGTAGATGAACCCTGAAGTATGATCACTGTGAAAGTGTGAAGACCGTTGAGCAGTACTTCCCTTGTGTTTTCCCGTGGTGGTGTTTATTTTGCTATATTTCCTGAATAATTCAGTGTTTTGCGAATTTTCATCTCGTTTTTAAAACATTTGATTTGGGCAGCCAATAATAAGTGCGACTATTCAAATGAAAGCTTGAGAGCGTTACTTTCCTTTAGGTCAGTTTGGATATTCTATGATTGATGTTTTCGATTCACCTCGTTTGAGCTTGGGCGTTGAAAAGGGACACTATAAGCGATTAATATACAGGAGTAATCGCACTAACTTTACCTCTACTGAAGAGGTGAAACTGAATCACTCGTTAATGAGTATTTAAGACTATTTTACACCGTTTGTTTTTTTCGAACAAGCTAAGTGTTCTGAGTGCACGTGGTTGCTTGATCTTAGTGGACAATATGGAAGTGAAAACAGTCAATTTTCTCGGTAAGTTATACTTCTAGGTAGCCGATAAAAGTATGGGGTGATCGAGTCCACTGAATTCTTTTACATTTCAAAGCAAGAAGAATCGAATTTATAGCCTACTCTTCAGTGGCTTAACTTGAAAGCAACTTCTATAAACAAATATCCGATTGAATGGCCACAGACAACATGCTAACTAGAAAAGAGTGGCATGTTTATTTGGAGAACAACTGAACCTCAGCCAAGAAAATACACTCCCCTCACAAAGCAATTATCCTCTTGTATGAAAACAAGAAAACGCCCGACCGCCCGATTTCATTTCCGTGGTTGACCACAACTGCAAATCACCAATAACTGATGGAAAATTGTCAAAAGATATAAAAATTGCCGCGAAAGAACGTGATAAATCTCACTGTGACATTGTGATAGACATGGTTGTTCGCGCACCGTTTGATGCGTCGGCAAAATGGTTTGACTAATTTGTCAAACGGAACTGTCCCACATAAATTCCAATGGTCACTTGCCCGAGGCAAATCTACAAAGTCCACAAACAGGTATCGACCATTGTTTGCATTTAAATTTGATTTTTAAGAAGGAGAATCAACAATAACTATGAAATTGTGAAGGAAAGTAGTCAGACGCATGTAAACAATGTCGAAAGAGAAATCTCTTAATTTAATACTGGGCACCTTTCTTCACTATCAGCTCAACTGCTATCCTCAGTTATTCGTGTAATCTTACAACTTTTAATTAGCTTAGCATTCAGGCAACTTCCTGTCCCTCTCAAGTTAATAGATTTTTCTCCTCGGTTTTTATTTTTATTTACAAATAGAGAAAAATTTGTAAGAAATCAATTGCGCTTTCCACATGCGCTTGGCCACACGCGTTAAATTTGCTCACTTCTTTTGTTCGCAGAGAAAACAAACACAACACTCCCTCATAATGGTTCCTTGTTGTGATAGCGCTGATTATGAAATCAAAAACATTTTTTCCGGCTAATGGCATAAACAGACTTTCTCATCACTGAAAATAAACGACTGCAAAGCAATGTTATTTTTTCGATTCACCAGGGAGCCCTCCAGTAATCAGCAACTTCCTCTAACGTTATCGAGCTTGAGATAACGGTGACAATTTACGCACAATTTTCGAACAATTTACCTTCGGCCTTTGTAACCTCCAATTAATATGAAAACTGTGTTTAGCTGATTGCAGCATGTATTTATTAAAAACATACGCGCTAAATTTCTTCATTTTGGGCTCGACAAGGGTTTCGTGAAGTAACAAGCATTTGCATTTTGCCACATCTAATGATTAATATGTTTCAAGAAGGTGTGAAAAATGCGATTTCATAATAATACTTAACCTGAGCGACTTCAGGATACATTTCTTTGAAATGCGCACTCAGTTTGTTATATTTTTATACTAGGCTTAACTTCACTTTTAGGGCAAGTATACATGTAATTGCACGTTGTCGGATAAACCTAATTTCCCAGAAAAAGGGAAATTTGAATTTGTCAATAACGATTATCATAATGAATCACTAACTAACCTTCCAGCTTTCGTTACAATCATTTCAGTACCAAGTGAGTAGAAATCGTCCCACAAATTCTTCATCTCAATGTCCACTTTTACATTCATCAACTGAGTGCAAGTCAGCGGGCTGGCTGGTGGAGAAGACGAAGTCGAGAATCGTTCACTACTCCTTTGTAAATCATAAGCTGACCTCGTGGTGTCTGTAGGTGAATTTTCAGACGATGTATTAACCTTCTTCCCCGTGCCCGCATTTCGTAGCCTCTCTGTGATAAATATAAACAACAAGCAGCAAGTTAAAGGTGTTACTATATCAGTTGTGCGCGCGCGAGGTGCTGAAATATCCACTCACCTTCCATATCTTTGGTTAGTCTGAACGAATCCCAGTTGAACATTGTCTGTCGGTCGCCGATGCTCATGAATCTGGGGAGCTGTGAAGCGTCTATCAAATGTGCAATCGAGAATGCGTTCGCCTTAGGAGAGAGCAGCCCGGATAGGTCCATTTAACAACCAATCCGGTTGCTAACCGGTTAATTAAGTTACAGCCCGGAGACCGTTGCGGTGCGGCTGGGCGGAATTCACAGCGCGCGGAGAGAGAGAACACGATTAGACGCGAATTGTGTAACGTAGGTTTAAAGAATCTTAAGATGATGCGCGCTTATGGCGCGCTTGTCTAAAGATGGAATTTCCAGTATCTTTGGCCTTCCTCTCGAATTATGCCCCGCTGTCAGTCATCACAGTCATTACGAAAACAATAACTGTCACCTGCGTGGAGAAACCTTCGAGTGGAATTCTGAAGGAGATTGCCGGGGAATTAGGACGACGCAAAACTTGCGCTTGTTTTTGTGGCCTCAAGTTGTAGCATAAAATCTTCCGGATGCGAAGAATCAACGAAGGAATAGATCTGCGTGCAGGTCAAGCATGATCACTCTTTCTTTATCCTGTTAAGAATGCCCTAGGGACACCACAAATCGCGCTGTGTAAATTGCCATAATTTGATCCTCTGGTGAATGTTGTTGTTCTTGCGCGTGAAATCTTTAAGAGCTATAAAATGCAATCTGTTCTTTAGGTGATGGGAAAGCTGTTAAAATTTCACATCATCGGATAGTTATGACCCGGCTAAACCTCGAGAGAAGGTCATTAGCTATAGATGGCTAGATATGCAAGGAAGTCCCTTTGGTTTCCATTTGGCGCATCGCTCACAAAGGGGGTGTTTTCTGCGCAAACATCAAAATTGTTAGGTGTTAGACCTGCTGTTTAATTGCTAAACAAACTCTCATGACAAGGGATCTGGCTTTGAAACATTTACGCCATAATTCTTTGTTATCATTTACGAGGTGTCAATCACTTTGGGTGAGCGATTGTTGTTCCTCGGTTGGGATACAAACGGCGGCGAATTACAGGATCTTAAAAAGCATCTTTCATCGGCCATATTATCAAGACGAACTGTAAATGAAATCATGAGTACTTGCGATCGCAAGCTGGAGTGGTCTAGTTTCAAACGAGGATGGTCAGAGAATATCGAGCTTGCTATCCATTCGTGCCTGTAGCCTGGGTTAATGAAATTCCATCACATTCACTAAATCTCTGGCAAAAACCAGATGTCGGGAATTTGCCGCAATTTGCGAAAATATTCACCTTTTCCTCTAAACTTAGGTACCACAATTTCCTGTTTCAACCAAAAATATACAGCTTAATCGAGAACCAAATAGCTATGAAAGCAAATTTTTTTGTGGCCTGTTACATAGTATAACCAACACTCATCTCGAAAACCTGATATTTCAGAGCAAACATAAGTGCTATTTTGAACGACCCCAAACTTGTCACATTGCCAAGGTTAAATTTCGACAAAGAACACGCGTTCGGAGGCAGTTTTGTTGTTTTCGTAGCATCAAAAACACTGACAAAGATTTATGGTTCGAGGAACAAGTTACATCACATCCCCGAAGAGTAATTTTCCGTATTTTTCTTTACAAACGCAAGTTGTTCTTACGCAAAATAAGCAGGAAAGAACTGTCGAAAGAAGATGTTATTATAGACTCTTTATACTGTGTGCAGATCCGCTGAAGTCGGGTTAAAAAGAATAGAAAGAAAAGCGAGAACGTCTATTTCTATGATCGAGAAAACATACCTAGATAGATGCTGAAGTGATTTTACCTTGAACTGGGAAAATACAACACTGACCAACCGGCTGAATGATACCCCTACCCCCCACCCCCGACGACACATCTAGACAACTTGCATGAAAACATGTTAAAGTTCTACAGTACAGAAAAGTACAGCTCAGAGGCTTTTAGGCCACAATGGTCACACAAAGAACCTAATCCATGACTCCAAAATTAGACACATACTTCATGGCCTTCATGACTCCGCAGTTTTTTATTTTCTTTGCGCCCCACCTACCATTGTTTGAAGAACAGGCCCCTTTCTTCCCTCAGTTCTGAAACATGCAATATCAACTTCTAAATGAGCAAACACAATTAGAGTGAAGTATTTGGGAACTCGCTTTCCACATTGCTTTCGTAATTTGATATATATTCCTGAAAGCCTGGGGCGGAATGGATTTCCATGTTTTGTTGTGAACGGAAGAAAGATACTCTAGAGTAACGCCTTTGTATCCGAGTAGGGAAGGACTTGAGGGCAGGAGAGAAAGATAGCAAGGCTGAAGTAAAAATTCACGTTAATTGGAGCCCGTACAAAGCTAAAGCATATCCTAATTGTCTCAGTGCAGGCAGCCAAGTCTCCACGCTGAAAATAGCACTGATGATATACTCCTGAACCTGGAACTCGTGTGAAAGATGTAATCCACATACAAGACGCTTAAGACCACGAGGCAGCCGGAGATCGTTCAATCAGTTTATTTTTTTCGTATTTTCTATAGAATGATCACACTACTGAATTGGATTTAGATCATCTAGGAAATACCTTGCGAGCAGAGGCCCTTCGATCTTCCCTAGATAAGTCCTCTTCCCGACTTATCTGGGAAGATCGAAGGGCCTCTGCTTCCAGGGTACCTCGGAAAGTACCTTCCAGTAGACCTCATTCTCAGTCGATCGCTGAATGATTTCGTTTCAAACTAAAAGTTTCGAACCGCAGTATACTAACTCGAGGTTTTTTCCACTTGGCAATCAAATCTGCGAGCATGCCGGCCAACATTCTTAATTATTAATGATGGTCAAAGTGAAGCCCACAAGACTTATGATATGAAGGGTCTTTTTATCTTTGGATTGAGGCAACGTCAAAGCCGGTGAGATAACCGCGTGGGAACGCTGAACCGCAAGCAAACCGCAGCCAATTAAAAAGATGCCCGCGATATCAGACGGAAACCGGAGGGCGTTTTTAACAGCTCATGATCAGGGCCGTACATGCTGTGGCTAATCATGTTTATATTTTCGTAATTTACTTTCTGTTTGCAAGAAAACATCCGTTAAACGAATTGCAACAGGGGCTCGGACATCAGGAGGTATACCTCTCATACGCATATCTGAGAATTTACAAGGGGTCTCCACTCAGAGCCCGTCACCCCCAGAGGGATCTCCTCGGTCCTGGTTAAACTGTTTTGGTCACCGGTTCGGAACTGGACCGCAGATTTTTACTATTGCTGCGGTTTGCCTCGGCTTCCCTGAAATTGGTATGGTTTTCATGCAAGGAGCCAAGAGCATACAAAACTTATAGGCCTCTTTTCTTCCTCAAACCTGAAGAAGAGAAGTAACCAAAGTCGGTTCCTGACCTAGCCCCGATTGTTCAAAGAGTGGCTAACTCTATCCAGTGGATAAATCACTATCCAGCGGATAAAATGTACTCTTTATCCTTTCTTTGAACAACTGGGGCCAGAAACATATCTTACCTTATCAAGGGTGACTAATTTTCAAGAAACGGTTAACTTCAAAACTGAAAACAGAAAATGGCGTATTTTAATTATCATAAAATAAATTGCGACACTGAACATTCCCTCCAAAATCCCGAGGGGAACCTCGCTCCCAGCGTGTCCTCGAGGAATCTGGTCAGGAAAGACCTTGAGTTAAAAACATGTTTCCAGTGTTGTTTGTTTATTATTTCGTCAGGGTGGATTCTCGATTCCGTTCGCACCTTTAAAAACGCATTATCTTCATGTCGCCATTCAGCGATGAAGGACGACGTTGTTGACCCCTTTCATTACTTTCGAACGCGCGCGCGTGACATGAGGCAGCACCTAAATTCGACATCATTCATCGACAAAGGTAATGGCGGGTGTGGACACCAACCAAGTGTTAACCACCTGACCAACCTGCCTGAGTACAATACAAACAAACCTAGCGTGCACTTCCGACAAACTTCCCATCGAGAATAGAGCTAGAGTCCCTTTGGCAGGTTGCCCACGATAGCATGGCCGATGTACCTGAACACTAGAACTTTGAATGATCGTGCGTTACGTGACTGGGGTTGAAGGTTTCATGAATAATCATGCAGAAAAAACAGCCTGGACCGATGAAGCTGCTCTGTGCACGAGAGGTTACGTTTTCTCTTGTTCAGTTCCATTTGTTTTGTTTGTTGTAATGTGTGGATGATTGTATGAGACCCAAATCTGAGCATTGAGCCAATGAAAGTTAGTGAGGATACACCCCAAATTGAGGATTCGCCCTCATGTTCACAAAAGCAAGGCAACCTGGCAGGGTATGTCAGGACCTGGGTATGTATAGTCACCTTCTAGAACTTAGGTATCACTATCTTGTCGTCAGAGAGCCAAGTACACGTTTTCTGAGCAGTGAGACCTCGTTCGCGACTGCAGTCAAGAAAGCAAGAAAGGCGGGTTGCGCCGGCCTCACCAGTGTGGCCAAGCATGTTTGACTAGGATGTCAGAGTTTGTTCTTAGGGAAGTGGTCCTGAAACTACTATACTCGAACAGGACCCACCAAACCCCAAAATAGATGGTGGCCTCTGCCTGCACCCCGCTTCCTCAACCTCAAAAGATGGTGTCTTTATTGCGCAGCCACCCCTCTACCCAGCAGTAAAAAATGACAGTGAGATTCAAACCTCACTTTTCTTGTTTATCTAGCAATGCTGACTCTTGCTAGCTGAATATTTCTGTTTCAACTCAAATTCTAAAGCCAATAACATTTTGTCGGTAATGTTCACGAGATAGTTGGTGTCTTCGATAACCCCCCTACCCCAGACAAGGTGGGTCCTCTTCGGACAAACTTGTTATAAACAGTTCCCTTAGTCCTCGTCCTTGTTCGGGACGCTGTCAGTCCTGTTTTTGTTTGTTTATTGTTGTTGTTGTTGCTGCTATTTTTGCTGCGTTTTTTGCTCAGGTTTTTTCCCGCCAAAAAAAGAAGCTTTGCCACCTTCAATTCCATCCAATATCTACCTGTAGTTGACGTGGCTTTCATTGCTATGACCGACTTAGGTGCCTACTAAGTAATCATAGGGTACAATTTTATTGGGGCGCGCACGTGAAGCTTGTTTTGTAAGCTATTACGCGAGTCCCGAAGATATCAAGCCCTGACTGACCCAAAGCGTAGCGACGTCAGCTACTGATGAAGCCAAGTGATGGGCAGGGGCTGCTGTTCTTGTGTGAGCTTATTAAAAACACCTGACTAACACTTAGCCTTGATAAAGAGACTCAGATGACTTATTACGCGGGATGCCCTGAGGGGGCATACCGTGTCTAAAAACGGGACGATTTCTTTTTCTTCGTCGTAGCTATAAATCGGATCATTAATTACGCGGGATGCCCTGAGGGGGCATACCGTGTCTAAAAACGGGACGATTTCTTTTTCTTCGTCGTAGCTTCAAATCGGTACATTAATTACGCGGGATGCCCTGAGGGGGCATACCGTGTCTAAAAACGGGACGATTTCTTTTTCTTCGTCGTAGCTTCAAATCGGTACATTAATTTATTCATTAAACTCACCCCTCTCCTACTCGGGGTGTATTGTTCTGATTGTCTTCAACAGAAGCAGCCCAATCAAAATCCATTCTTGTCGCTTACATCGCGAGGGAGGGGACCCACTCACCCCTACCTGTGTGACGTCAACGCATCATTTGATCTATTTATTAAAAACGGATTAAATTTGGCGCCTTATTACGCGGGATGCCCTGAAGGGGCATACCGTGTCTAAAAACGGGTCGATTTCTTTTTTTTTTTTCCGTTTTTTTTTTTTCTTCCTGGTAGCTACAAATGTGTGCATTAATTACGCGGGATGCCCTGAAGGGGCATACCGTGTCTAAAAACGGGTCGATTTCTTTTTACGCGGGATGCCCTGAAGGGGCATACCGTGTCTAAAAACGGGTCGATTTCTTTTTTTTTTTTTTTTTCTTTTTTTTTTTTTTTTTCCTCGTAGCTACAAATCGGTACATTAATTTATTCATTAAACTCACCCCTCTCCTGCTCGGGGTGTATTGTTCTGATTGTCTTCAACAGAAGCAGGCCAATCAAAATCCATTCTTGTCGCTTATATCGCGAGGGAAGGGACCCACTCACCCCTACCTGTGTGACGTCAATGCATCATTTGATATATTTATTAAAGACGGATTAAGTCGCGCCATATTGTTTTAACATGTTCTGGACTCAAGTGTGCCGTTTTCAAAGGGAAATTTCACCATTTTGAAGCGGTAAATCGAAAGAATAACTTCTAAGAAGTACCCGACACGTAAAACGGTGGAAATTGGTGAGTTCTTAGTGAAGGAATCGTGCTTTGTTTGACAGTCTTAGACCACGACGCGAGACTGAAAAGAGGTCATTGAGAAGCTTACGTTATCGTAATGGAATTTGACAAATTTCCGCTGATAGTCTGAGTCGCGTAACACACGGAAAACAACGTAACGCGATCGTCGTGACTCAAACTATTCCATTAACAAGGATAGTTTTATCAATCGGCGAAGCATACAGTTGGAATAAATGAATCAGCCCCAGCATCTCGCGTAATGCCAGTATAGCAGGCATCTTGTTTATTCATTAAACTCACCCCTCTCCTACTCGGGGTGTATTGTTCTGATTGTCTTCAACAGAAGCAGGCCAATCAAAATCCATTCTTGTCGCTTATATCGCGAGGGAGGGGACCCACTCACCCCTACCTGTGTGACGTCAACGCATCATTTGATCTATTTATCAAAAACGGATTAAATTTGGGGCGATATTGTTTATAACATGTTCTGGACTCAACGTGCCGTTTTCAAACGGAAATTTCACCATTTTGAAGCGGCAAATCGAAAGAATAACTTCTAAGAAGCACTCGACATTTAAAACGGTAGAAATTGGTGAGTTCATGGCGAAGGAATCGTGCTTTGTTTGACAGTCCTTGACCACGACGCGACACTAAAAAGAGGTCATTGAGAAGCTTACGTTATCGTAATGGAATTCCACACATTTCCGGTGAAAGTCTGAGTCGCGTAGCACAAGGAAAACAACGTAACGCGATCGTCGTGACTCAAACTATTCCATTAGCAAGGATAGTTTTATCATTCGGCGAAGCATACAGTTGGAAAAAATGAATCAGCCCCAGCATCACGCGTAATGCCAGTAAAGCAGGCATCTTGTTTATTCATTAAACTCTCCCCTCTCCTACTCGGGATGTATTGTTCTGATTGTCTTCAACAACAGCAGGCCAATCAAAATCCATTCTTGTCGCTTATATCGCGAGGGAGGGGACCCACTCACCCCTACCTGTGTGACGTCAATGCATCATTTGATATATTTATTAAAGACAAATTAAATTGTCGCGCCATATCGTTTTAACATGTTGTGGACTCAAGTGTGCCGTTTTCAAACGGAAATCTCACCATTTTGAAGCGGTAAATCGAAAGAATAACTTCTAAGAAGCACCCGACACGTAAAACGGTGGAAATTGGTGAGTTCTTAGCGAAGGAATCGTGCTTTGTTTGACAGTCTTAGACCACGACGCGATCGCAGACAGAAAAGAGGTCATTGAGAAACTTACGTGATCGCAATGGAATTTCACAAATTTCCGTAGCCTCCCACGCAGACGTTCTTTATCTTTGGGGTTCGTCACGCGTTCCTGCCCTTAGAACGTCTGCGTGGGAGGCTAAAATTTCCGGTGATAGTCTGAGTCGCGTAACACAAAGGAAACAACGTAACGCGATCGTCGTGACTCAAACTGTTCCATTAGGAAGGATTGTTTTATCAATCGGCGAAGCATACAGTTGGTATAAATGAATCAGCCTTAGCATCACGCGTAATGCGAGCATAGCAGGCATCTTGTCCATTTAACGAATGGCGAATCATGAACACAAACTGGCGGATTATCCTGTTTTGATAAATACGTCCTTTGAGACAAATTCAGCGAATGAACTAAAACAGAACAACAGCAATGAAGTAATTCCTTTTCATTAATTAACACATTCTGACTTGTGCAGACATGATCATAACCATGCCTAATCTCGACATGGACTGACTTTGTGGTTCCCAGCCGAAAAGCTCCAATTAACTTGGTCTAATCCTCTCTTTATTTGTTTTCATGCTTAATGTATAATCGAGTGAACTAAAGCGGTGTAATTTATTTTATGACTTGCGCCATCTTGCTTGCGAGAACTCAGGCTGTTCCCATTCCTGTTCCCATCAAATGAAAGGCTCGCTTGCAACAGGCTTGTGGCTGACTTGCAAGAATTTACAAAGAACTAAGCAGTGTTCACTTCTTTCTGGCTTGAGTAACAGCGATTTTATCAGTGAACATGCTACGAAACCATATATGGGTTCCGCTCTTAATCAGGATGACCTGCAATGATACGAGCGATAAATTTTGCACTTTTTACCGATTTCTTTTCAAACTCGGAGGGACCCTGTCAAAATCAAGAGAGGTTCAGTTTGATCGAATCATAACATTTTTTTGGATCATCAAGATGATTACTGTACCAGTTTATGCGAGAATTAATCACAAGAGCACTTTTCTTCTTACCGAGTCAGATCAGCTCAAATCAAATCTCAAGTACCCTTGTCTTTATAATCATCTGGAATGCTTTGCAGTAGTTCGAACACTTCACATCAAAACGGCCGCAGCTGGCGGTAGCGTAAAAAACATTCGAAGAATTTTACTTTTTAATTAAATTTTTCATGTTTAATCCAACCCAGGCAAGTACCTACTTTGAACACCAATTTGATAGAACTGTTCTGGGTTGTGCTTTTTCGAAGAATTTACCCTTAATTAAATTTATCATGTACGTGCTTTGATAGCCTACGTGTAGCCGTACCCACCCTCCGAAGAAAAACGGGAGGAGGGGTGGGTACGGCTACACGTAGGCTAGTGCTTTGAAGACCCGTGATAGAACTCTGTTTGGGTTGTGTTTTTGGCCTTGATTAAGCACATTTTTATCGTTTTTTTTTAGTGCACTGTATTACAAGCCTTTAGATTCTAGTACAAGTACAACCACGAATTCGAGATTTGACTTCAAGTTTTCAGCGAACTACTAAGAAGCGGATATATCCCAGAAAGCTTCATTTCACTCTTTGTGAGCGACGAACTTAACGCAGTTGTTTTGGATATTGATAGACCTGTAATTCTTTCGTGATTCCAAAAAGACGAGATCACCTTCGTTTCGAAGACTTGTTTTCGC
This sequence comes from Pavona decussata, assembly GCF_977016875.1. Classification (NCBI taxonomy): domain Eukaryota; kingdom Metazoa; phylum Cnidaria; class Anthozoa; order Scleractinia; family Agariciidae; genus Pavona; species Pavona decussata. The sequence goes on along the minus strand of NW_028145494.1, from coordinate 1,426,008 downwards.
CACTACGCCGTTCTCACAAAACTTGTAGTAAAACGACGACGGCTATCTCGAGTCCCGCCAAAATCACACTACAGTGGAACCTCGATTTTACGATATGGCAAGGGGACGGCAAAATTATATCGTTAAATCGGGATATCGTTGTAAACGAACTCCCGATCTATAAATAACTTTTGCCAGGACACAGAATGTTGATTGTTTAATCTGGAATATCGTTAGATCGACGATCGTAAAATCGGTGTTCCACTGTAGCTCACTCGAGCGAGCTCTTTGTCTTTTTAGGAAAACTCGTAGTGGTACTCATACTCGTACTAGAATCTCAGTAAAAGTCTCTATTATCTTCTATTGTACTTTATTATCCAACTCCACTTTTAGTACTGTTCGAATAATGCGCGAAACGAGTGTGAATATGGCGCGATATTCGCACAGTTGGTTATTTGTACCGTAAAAAGCCGTTTGGTGGTTATCTGTACGGCTAAAAACCCGTTTTCTAACGAGGGTGCTAATCCTGTTTCAGTTTTTCCCCACAGTTTTCTTTGCTACCTGTCAGAATACCTTAAATTGGATAATAAATCTCTAATAAGACGTTTTGGTATGTAGTATCGCTGCATATTTTCCTAGTTGTGTTGACGAGCCCGCAGAGTATTTAACTCTTAAATGCGCACATGCGCAATGAACGAGTTATCGCAATGTGAAGGAAATTCACTCGATCGATCACTCGCTCATTATGTCGTAAACTTTTGGCAAATTTGGCGAGTTCTCACGGATTCTCTCTCCTCTTTCAGTTTAAATACAGTGTTTTGGAGTTCGAAATTAAATGAAATAGTCCAAAGATCACTCGACCTCGGAAAAAAAGGATTTTGAGAATTTTGCCGGGATGAACTGCACAAGCTCTACGGTTGTTGTTGTTTTCACTACGGAAAATGCAAAAAAAAAACGTTCAATTAACTTTAAAAATTCAAGACAATTTCGTGGGTGAAAGGCTAAGGGTTAAAACAGGAAACTAAAGAGAAAGAAATACAGTGTATTGCCATTCTGAAAACAGCAAGATTTAGGTCACCTGCATGCATGCTAGGCAACCAAAATCGTTCACATGTATCAAGTTTCATTCAGCAACAACACGACGCAAGGAAACAAAGACGGAGGTTCTTGAAAGACTGAAAAACAGGAGCCTTTGCCATATTAGAGGACGCATCATCCGTCTGGACGAACTGTCTTCTGTTGTACGTCGTTCACGACGCACAACGCGGGAAGATAGTTCGTCGTATAACCAGACGAACAACGAATGTTTGCCCAAGTTCGTCCAAACGGATAATGCGTCCTCTAGTATAAAAACGGCCAATGACACATGTATTGTATCAGCTTTGCATTGCATAGTTCTCTTGGTAAGTTGGATTCAAAACAAGCAAGAAAAATGGAGAATTTTCTGATTAGTTCAACCCTGGACTGTTGAACCGCAGGGCCTAAGAGTGCATCAGTTCTCGGATTTAGAAACGTCGAGAAAGTTATTTTTTGTCTTTATAAGAATTTTACCTGTCATTACGTCATGTCTGACTGCTTACAAGTTTGTAAAGATGTCTAATTAAGGAACTCTTGCTATCTGGTCCACATTGATAGAGCTCTTCAGTTCACGAGTTGCAAAAAGAGTTTTCAGAGTTTTTGGCCTCATCATTACCGTCCAGAAAATTATTTTCAGTCAGTGTACGATGTGAATCAACTCTTTTTGTAATATATCAAACACGAGAAAGCGTGCATGTTTCATCAGACATATCCAAAAACTGAGAAGTCAGGTTGAAAAAACGAGGCGCAGTCGAGTTTCTTTTTTAACTGAACGACTTCGAGGCGTTTGGATATCTGATCAAACACACTTTCAAATGTTTGATATGGCTTCCCAAGTAATCATTAATTCTCGTAAAAATTTAAGGCTAAAGTTGGCGAAATTTTATGGTAATAAGGAACACATATCGAAACCACGGTCAAAGTAGTGATTTTCTTTGTTTTCTCTTGATGAATTACATGAATTTGATAATGACCGTTAAATGCTACATTTTAAAATTTTTTTAATCGGGTATGAGGATACGGATCGTTGGGTGCGTTTGTTCTATAAATGGTGAAACGCGGACATGAAAAAGTTGTGCCAAAACTAGAGTCTAGCCACGGGCTCCTGGTCGAGCTCAACATGTTACTGGCTTTAGGAAAACTCCCCTTGCCCCCTTAAAGTTCATACATACCCCAGTGGATCTTTAGGTCTAAGCTGTTTGCATATCCAAGTCAGCCAGAAACGAAGGTTAGATCATCCATATTTCCCTGCGAGCAGAGGCCCTTCGATCGACTTATCTAGGAAGATCGAAGGGCCTCTGCTCCCAGGGTACATCCATACCATATGCAACTCTTTACCAAAATCACAAAATTAAAATATCTAAAGACGTACTGGCTCAGTGATTGATTAAACTTTTGAATTCAATTATTTCCAAATAAAACAGCAGGAGGTTCTCTTGCCTTTTAATACTAGAATGAAAAAAAAATTGGATAGTTGAAAGAGAATATAAAGAATCTCTTTATAGTTGCTTGTACTGGATCGGTTAAGGTCTGAAATAAGGACGTTGAATTTGTTCACTTTCGGTTCAAAATTGCGCAATTTATAACTAGATTTTCCAATGATTCGTAGCTTGAGACTCTGATCTAATTGGCCAAAGGCATTTTTGCACGGCGTGCAACTAATCCAACAAATTGACAATAATTTTTTTAACTGAGTGCTTCAAAGACTGCGAATTTAGCACGCAAAACCTTACAGTAAAATTTTTAGAGTTTGGAATGAATAGCGGGACTTTTGTGTCTAAAAGCTGAATGTTTTTAATACCTTTACCTTCACCAGTCAAGATTCAAGCTCAAGGGCTTGAGATTAGCGGCCAAGGTTAGCTGGTACGACTCAATCACTCCAATTAGCACTCAACTGCAACTGACGACTGAATGTAGACGCTATGAACGGCTAAGAATGGACTGGAATTGGATAAACACGCTGAGTGATGACCATTCGCGAGGTCACTTCAGTTGGAAACCTCAACCTCTGGGGCAACGTTTGTTTTCATGCTGCTTGGAGAAACCCGGCCCAGATGAAGAAAGTCTGCGTTTCTGGAATAAAGCGTTTTTTTTTTCTAGGGTGATACAATTGCAGTCGGAACCTTTAAGTTTCACGCCCAAACGAAACGTTTAACGAATATGATAAACATTTGAACAGTCATATGGTCCTAATGATTGGCAAAGCATCTGAAAGCATAGCCTGCCTGATTTTGAAAGAAGCCCACCAGGACAAATCAGTTTGCGCCATCAGTAAGTCTATATGGTGGATAATTTTCTAGATTTTATTTCTCTTCGTCTTTCTATATTTGAATTGCATGGGATTTGGTAAATAGAATACGGCAGGTGTATCGCCTTAATATTTAAACCCTTTTCTTTTTCGGGGTTAGGGATAAATTGTTAGTTAGTTTTCTTCTAGTCAAGTAGAGTAGAGTCAACTGATCTAGAATTTGGGTCTATTGCGTGTGTTCGTCCTAGTAGCCCTGAGGGTATACCGATAAATCTCGTATTTTACCTGCTTGTTCAGTGAGTTTTCTTTTTATCAGTTGTGTTTATGTCTTGAATTAAAAGCCGTATTTTACGGTCGCCAAGAAACCACAACGACCAATAAAACGTGTGGAAATATTTGTTACAGTGAGCGTACGTGCATAAATTGTGTACACCTGACATAATAAGCGATCATCTTCTGCGAATGACCACCTTCTAGTTTCGCGAGAATTTGCTCGTTCACCAATGTTTAACCGAAATGGCTCGCTGCGCTTCCGTCTGTTTTTCTCAGTTTAGCTTGCTGAAGTATAAAGGGCGAAGGTCGACATAAGGATCACCACATTGGACTGAATTTAACAAATGAAAGATTTAATATTTCAAAAGGGAGAATTCCAGTTTAAATAAACTATTCAGATTATTTTCTACATAACAGTGCTACTAAGGCAAACTTGAGTGCATGTCTGCGTACGTGCGTGCGTGTGCGTACATGTGTACGCGCGAGTACAAAGAACTAGACAAATGGTTCACATAAAATGGGAGCCAAGAACAAAATCTCAGTCTTCTTTCATCCACAGCTCTCAACATTGTTAGAAACGTTGTTGAGATTTCACTGATATTTCTGCTGACAGATTTTTATACTATCGTGCTTTAAGCGTCAATATTCCTGGGCAGAGGTCAAAAAGGCTCCCACGCTGCGATGATCGATGAGATCTGATCTTTTTTCAGTGCAAAATGGTAGACCAATTTTTGGTCTAAATGGTTAATAACGACAAAAAGTTAACAGTCATGTGAGGGAATTCTCAGTAGCTTTCATTTCAATGGTTACACTTTAGGATTCCATATACAGACGAAACATTTAGGACTACCTTATACAGTAGTTATATGGTGACATTGAGGGTTTCATACAGAAATTCAAAGCAAGAACTCGGTCATGTATGACATAATAAATACCACCGCAGAAAATTCCTGCTCAATAGCTTTCATTACGATGGTCAAAATAGGATTTTATCCATGGTCTCCCAAAGCTTATAGTATGTTTATCCACTTATTGCCATTGGATAAAAAGGGATTCTCTAATTGCCGCCTTTGCGCCTGATATTTGAGTCCGGCGGAACCAATAGTTTTCCAGCAACGTGCAACGTTGAATCATTTTTCTTTGCACACCTTATCGAAAAATTTCGAAAAATGTCACTTTTTTCTGCTGAAAAGCTATCGCTTTGCGTTTTTTAGTGCATTCCTTTGCGAACATTTGATACTCTGGAAACCTCGTGTTATTAAAAAGGAAACGACAGAAATTCTCCTCAACGTTCCTTGAATGGTTCGTCTCAGGGCCCGAGTATTCGGCAACAGCAGCGTAAAAGAGATATCTACTTTAAATCTGACGGATTACGCCGTATTTAGTCAAGTTAAGTGTGATAAGATCGCTTGTGGAAAACGGATTTCATCCACAGGATCTCATTCGCACCTGGATTACAACAAGTTGCCTGACAGAAAGCGGCTGATTAAAAAGACATCTGGCCCCTACTGCGACAGGTAAGGATCTGAATGATGGGGTTATGACCTCAGGCAATAAAACAGTGCCTCCTTAATACCGCAAATGCATTAACAACCCTTCGTTCATCAATCCTCTCCAAGAGCCGAAACCGATGTCCCTGAGAGCTGTTTAAGCCTATTGATCCACAATTGCCGGGCTAATCCAAGATAAGCTATTACTTCTGAACCCAGGCACACTGTACCAACTAACCTCGTGAATAAGTACATTTCGTTTTCTCGTCTGAAAAAATTCTATACGCCACGACTGACAATGTCCCATCAATTAACTAATTAATGGTCAGGAGATATATATACTGCAGTTGTTGGCGCGGTTTTTACTGCACGTATTATTGGGTTAGCACACCACAAGGACATCACAAGTGTGCACATCAGACGGCTCAAATCAGCGATCCAATCTCGCGGGCCACATCTCGACCTTTTATCAGCTATTACTGCGTGTAATGGACAGTTCTGGATTTCTCTCTCCTAAGGCAAACGCTTTTTCCATCGCGCACCTGATCGATAGAGCACAACTCGCAGACCTTGCGTTTTTGCAACAGAATCCGAACTATCACTGGAATTCCCAAGTTCTGCTGAGAGAAATGGAAGGTATAATTATACATACAAAAGTGTGTGTTGTATGTTTTACGCGCGGGGTCGATCTGCGCATCTTCATTGATGTCACTGACTCTCAGCTCATATCGCATGTCGTCAATCATTGAGCTCAGACCCTTGGCATTTGCGTACCCTGCGGTTTTCTTGAAAGTTCATTGTCGTCTGTCCTTTGTGATTTGTTTTACAGAGCGCCTCATGAACGCAGGAACAGGAAAAAGGACGTCCTTGAGGGGAGCTGATAACCAACTGATGCCCGAAGATTCGGACGAAGGCAGTGACAACGGTCGCTCTCCTAACTCAAGTCCACCACCAACACAATCTTCATGCTCTCAAGCAAATGTAAGGCCATTGTGCCCCGGGCTCATAAACGCACGGGTAGACTTGGAGATGAAAAGCTTGTGGGAGGAATTTCACTCTCTTGGAACAGAGATGATAGTTACAAAAGCTGGAAGGTATGTATAAAACATATAAAACACATAAACACGCTCTTCGTTTAGGTTTGGTTTACTAGATCACTGCCGCACTTCATGACTTCGCACCTCAATATTTCCTCTACTCGTGCCGGCACATGAAGATCAGTTTAGAACATGCAAGATAAGGTGTAATAAATGGTGACGTTTTCATTTGCTTATCTCAAGATTTCTATTTGCATTACAACAGATAGAATAGATTGGTTTGAAATCTGATACGAAAAGACACTGCTTTCCGTGATTTTCTCGATATAGTTTCGACCTCCCTTTGGGTGCAACCGCAAGAAAGCTTGATCTATGATCTCAAAATTTCTCCTTGAGCTCTTTGGTGAGGCATGACAGGAAATTCAAAACTTAAAGACAAAGTGCATGCCATTAAAATCACTTTATGGTCCTTTATGAAGCACAAAAAAAACAAGCCCCAGTTGCCCCACGTTTCGTGTGGATCTTTCATCGGAATTGAAGTTCTACGAAGCTAGACAAGACTGTCTACTCGAGAAGCTGCAGAAACTTGCAGCCGTGGCCGGACGATTGATTGCGCTGAAAAAAGACCAAGCGCTAATTACGAGATCTAAACACGAAACGGAATAGGCAATAAGTTGCTCGTTGACGGATGGCACGAGGAAATTACTCAAGAACAATTAATACGGCAATAAAAACACAGTTGAAGAAAGCGCATAGGTGAGAACTAGACACACAATAAAACAATGTGAGATATGCCTAACGCTCAGTTTCGTTCGAGTATACTGTACTTCTATCTCAGACCTCAAGAAATTTCACAGTGAGAAAAAAGGTTATTGGAAGAATGTACGGTATATGTACATATATAGTGAAAACATTTGAGCCATTTTGCACTCGTTCTACAGCTGCTTAACTGTGTAAAGCTGCGCACAGATGGTCAACACAACCTATAGCGGAGTGCAGGGAGTTTTGCTGGCATTACATTGTCTGTGTTTTTAGGATTTGATTCATTATATATTCTAAGAGTTGAAATAGAAAACTGGATTGCGAAAATTGACTTTTTTTATGGAATTTTGTCCACCTCAATACATATGTTTTTTTCAAAATAAAAGATGAAATGTTAAGTTTTTAAACAACCCTGGCTTTTGTTGAATTCAAATGGCGAATGTTTATTGTAAATCATGATCACGTAAACAACAGCGTTATATTCACATTGATTGGGGAGAGTGGAATGTTTCTAGGGACTGATTTTGTCCGTGATTAAATGTATAGGCCCCCTGCAAAACAGGTCAAACAGTAGTGAATTAGCAAGACCAAGAACCTGCATTCAATTATAAATGGCGGGTGTCAACTCAAAAGTTAACAACCACAAGCAAACTAATGCTGATTGAAACATAGAATATATTCTCGAGTTACATTCTTCTGCTTCCTTGGAAAAAAACTTTTTGTGTCGCCTAGTGTCGTTTCAACTGAGTACATGACGTCATATAACCGGTATCTCAGAGAAATATTAAAAAATGTAAAAGGTTGGGGAGTTTCCTTTCTGGAAGTGCTCTTAGCACCCCAAGCTGCAGGGGCCCCACGTAAAGGGGCAATGTCACTGAGATTTTGCTGTATTTTGATCAAAGTTACTTAAATGTTTTAACAAAGAACCTTTTCTCTAACATGAAATTGTTCGCAGAGCACCGGGAGGAAAATATTAACTGATTTCTCCAATGAAGAACAAACTATGAATAATTTTTTTGCAATTGCTCCAAAATAAGCAGGAAGAATTTTTTCAAGTTCCAATCCATTTCTATCTAACCCATCTGCAGCAAAAGATAACAATTAGTAGCTTACGTATACTCGTAGGACAATTGTTAACACGACTTAAGATTTCCATCGATACAAGTGTGTTTTTTCGCTATTCAAAGGCACACTAAATATCGGTGGCACTGCCCCTTGGGTGAATGATCACTTCATGAGCCATTTAAATTTACTAAGTACTTACTTGAAGACGTTCGATCCTAACGTGTTTCCATTCACTTAAACGCAGTACATTATTTTCTCGTGGCACTGTTTTTTGTGTTGCAAAATGTGAATGAAATTGGAAAAAAAATAAATCACTTTATTTAAGTGTCCATGTCTTTAGCGCAGAGCACTTTGGGGACACTTTCCAAATGGAAGTGGAATTTAGAAATGTTGGTTTAGAAGGAAAGTGAACGGAAATATACTGAGCAGTACTTTTTTGTGGTGCTGTTTATACTGCTAACTTATGCTACACAAGGCCGTTCTAAATGTTAATCTGGATGTTATTCCAAAGTGTGACCATCCAAGAAAAAGCAACTTCTTGCAGTATTTTCTTAAAGTTACTCAAGCTTATTGTGCCGCACAACAGCGCTCAAGTTTGGCCATTCAGTGGAAACCTGTACTAAGGAGTACTTTGTTGTAGTTCAGTGTATATTACGCTGTCAGAACAAGTTTGTTCGAATAATAGAAGATACTGAGCATTTATTTTTGTTTTCTTGAACGCTTTTTTTCCCCCATAATCCCCATGCGATTGAAATTCGTAGAAAACCGTTGTGTTGGTACATTTTGCAAAAGAACGCCCAAACATCTATTACTATTTAACCCTGACTGGTCATCCCCAATATATCCCTTGCAGGCGCATGTTTCCAACATTCCAGGTTCGCCTTCAAGGACTAGACCCAGCTTCCAAGTACATCCTCATGATGGACTTTGTACCCGTGGATGACAAACGTTATCGGTACGCGTTCCACAGCTCCAAGTGGCTGGTAGCAGGCAAAGCCGACTCCAGTGTACCTGGGAGAGTACACATTCACCCTGACTCACCCTGCACTGGACAGCAATGGATGAAACAAATTGTGTCTTTTGACAAACTTAAACTCACCAACAACCTGATGGACGACAACGGACATGTAAGTTGTGAATTATCTTTTGATAAAGCATGTAAAACATATAAGTGCACATTCAGCGTGTTCTATTGGGAATATACAAAATATGATTGGCCCATTTATCCGTGATTATTTCAGTGCTGCTGGTCAACACACTCGCGCACTGTATGTATCTTTTGGGAAATCTTATTTTGTTTGAATTGCTTTTGTAGTTTTTATATTATGACCTAAATATCGTTGTTTTCCGATTATAACCATTTACTGAGTTGTTAACTACAACTAACCTCTTAGACGACCAGGCCAGGTTTTGTGTTAGTGAGTTTACCACTGAATTTTCTTCGAGTTTCTTTCGTTTAAATTGATCGGTTCAGCCGCAGAAGAGACACTTTTAGGGTTTTTCAGTTTTAGTTAGTTTCAGTTTATTTTTGCCATTTTTCTTGCACATCGTTACACGATAAATATATATTAAAATATAAAGGATATATAAATAACAAAAGAGAGAGAGAAACACATGGCGAGGATGCCCATAGAGAAACCATTGGGACTTGTACGAGCTACAGGCTCCTAAAAAAATTACAACTTTGAAATCAGGATTTTAGGCGTAGCTTATTCAATTTATCAATACATTTAGGTTAAAAATCAAGTACACAATCAAACACACACAGACAGCAAAACATAAAACAACACGTTCAAAACAGGAGTAGTCTAGTTAGGAGAAATGATGATGAGCATGAGAGTCTTTGAGGTGAAAGGGTTTATCTGCCAAAACCAATCCAGTGGATAGAGAAAAATTTTCCAAAACACTTTGAAACGCTAAAATTCATACTTATACCAATGAAACTTAAAAATAACAGTCTGGTTTTGTTAGAAGTTGCTATGCTAGCACAATTTGAAAGAAATGTCCGTTATATTCAAATCCTCTCCTTGTGTCTTGGAAAAATCGCTAAAGGAGCTAAAACTGATAATGGTTTTTTCTCTCTTTGAGAAGATCACGTGATATCTTTCTTTTTGCGTTCTAGGCAAGCACGTTGAGAAAAGGTATTTAGTTCAGTTTCAGCGCAGTTTTGACCAGTAAAAAACAAAAGTTTGAAACTTTGTTGTTCTGTTGAATGAAAGCCACGTTTACAGAGAAAAAAAGGCGGGAATTTCGCAGCATGCATCCACACATTCCAGGAGCTTATGGTTTCAGTACATTTCGATTTCCTGATTGGCTTAGAACTCAGATGCATTCCTAATGTAGTTGTGTCTGTGCATGTGTGAATAGCCTCACGTACACATTGAGTATTTTTGATATTTTTCTACTTGTGCGGCCCTTTTTAACTTAAGTATACTCGTTTCCCGTTGCAAATCCCCATAGAAAATAGATGATCGTTCTCAGTATTACAAGTACAAGAGAGGAATCAATACCAGTACCTCTTGAAATTATGCCGCCAAAACCATAATAGATTGATGGGGATCAATTCTTTCCCTCCAAGAATTTCGTTATACTTGAGTGTAAGTTTTCAGTCTGTGGTTGAAATCCCACAGTATGATCATTCGGAGGGAAAATTAACGAGGCCGTCCTCGTACTGTTTAGTTATGCTGTGGAAGCAAAGCTTTGAGATTGTGGATGAAATCCTGAAGAGTAACAGTTTGGATGAACGTTCCTGAACGGTACTTCCCTGTGTTATGCTTGTTTTTCACCATTTTACAAAATGAGAGTTTGCCTCTGGGCCATGGGAAGTGAGGATTAAACCGGCTCAGAATATTTAGCCCTCTTTCGCAATTTGCAGAGTTTTCGTTAGGGTTGAAGTAAACTCAGAATAGTATTAATCTGAAGTAAAAGTCAGCGCAATTACTGCAGGGATGTCAATAAATCTGAAAAAGAGTAAAAGGTGGTTTTGCGTTGAACAAGATTAAAGGATTATGAATGACAAACTTGGAATTAGAAAATTAGGATAATTATTTCCAGATGCGCAAATCATGACGTAGCAACTTGAAAGTCAAGCCAAACGAAAATGCCAAAAAGAAAAATTGTCTGCGTCAAATTAGTCCTTAAAAACCCTTGAAGTTAACAGTGCAGTGTATTTTCTTATTACCATAGCCATTTCTCCTGGTCGTTAAATTTGCATGCCGTGCGTATTTTCTCGGACCAACTGTCGGTAGAGTTAATTTTGGGTTTTCAGCCACTGAAAATAGCAACAAATACTTTTTCAGGAAATGCTTTATTTTTATAAATTAAGGACACAAAGTCCACAAATTATATTTTTATCCTTAGCCGAGCAGAAAACGACGTTTGTAAACAAAAATTCTCTGGTTAAGGAGGTCGAAGTCTCTCGCCACTGAGACCTTTAAATCTAATATTTCCCAAAATTACAGAATGATAGATACGCTTGATACGAGTGTCGAAAGTCATTCCCATTAATTTCTTGGCAAGTGGATCACTTTTATAATCCGTATTAATATTCAACAATTGATTTCCTTGACGAATTTTCCGGTTCCGTCTTGACTTCAATCTAGGATTGTAATCAGGCGATTATGCCTCCCGTGTTGATTTTGCCCCTTGCCGTTAAGTTGGCTAAAGTACAAAGCTGTCCAAATTTCGTTTCTGACCTCTAACTCGAAATCTCGAAGTTTTCCAACGTTTTCTAGTAGAATTCTACGCGTCGAGGAACAAAAAACTCTTCTCCCTCCCTTGGAAAGCATTTTTGGGACAAGCACTGTATGGTTCCAAAGGATCTCAGCAAGAATTTTATTTAAAAGTGAAAAAACAAGTTTGGCTGTCTTGTTTAAGAATGTTTTTATTTTTTATTAATGAACTAGTGACTAATGACCTAGTCTCAATGTACAATCGGATTCAATTCGTGCAAAAGTTTGCCAGGGGTAATTAAAGTTTTTTTTCGTATGCCTTTTGTTATTGTTTTCTCAAAAAGTTTTCTATTTTTTCTACATATTTTTACGCTTTTTAAATCGTTGCCTCTCTCTTTCTCTCTCTACATAAGTATATGTTAATTTTTATTCTGAGCATTGAACATGATAATGACCGAAGAGCGTTCGTTCCGATTTTTTACCGTAACTTTTTTCCGTTAATTCTACCACGAGTCTGATATTTCTACTCTAGCAAATAACCGGCCAAAAGAGCAAAGAAAAAAGAAACTCCACACTCTCCACAGATTAGTGGGCTCAGCCAATCAGAACTCTTTGTACATAAGCATTGTCCTTGTTTTTTTCTGATTGGTTGAGAGCACTGTTGGCGCCATATCAACTGTTCAACTCCTGGCTATATTTGCAGAGACATTAAGGTGATTCTAACAACAACGAAACTACCATGCAAGACAAAACTTTGTTTGCATTAATAGAAAGAAATAACATTTGAAAACATTTGAATGTTTTGTCGAGCAGTAATTTCGTGCTGCGCTGTTTTTTGTTATGTACTGTATACTCTTTAGTCTATGTGTGCCGCTGAGCTGTGAAATTTCCTATGGTGGTGTTTATTGTGCTTTAGAAGTTGATATTAACGATTAAGTTTATGGGTCACCATACAAATGAAAGAGTACTGGGCAGTGCTTTTCTGTGGGGTGTTGTCTACTTTGCTGTACAAGATCATGATGGGTAGCACGTTTGGATGAAGGTTACAGTAAGCAGTACAGAGTCGGTGCTGCTTATTGTGCCGTGAAAAACGTCTCTAACTTTGAGTTTGTAGAGGTCTGTCGACGAATCCGCAAGTGTGACCAATGGACTGAAAGTTCTCAAACAACAATTGTATATGGAACGATCTCCTTTTCAATATTTTTGTAAAATCAAATTTGGGGCTCTTAGAGTACGTGGCTTACTGCTATTGAGACACTGTTGCTCTTTCATCAAGAAATACTTTTAATGTTACAAATTCGAACCATCTCTCTCTTTGCTCAAACCTCATTCATCTTGCAGATCATTCTCAACTCAATGCACAAGTACCAGCCTCGATTCCACGTTATTTTAGACGAATCAGAGAAAGGCAACTCCAGAAAGAGTCTGCACGAAATGAGCAAGGATCACCTGAGAACCTTTATCTTCGCTGAAACCCAGTTCATGGCCGTCACTGCTTATCAGAATCACATGGTACGTTTAAAATAGTGTTGATTTTAACTGTTTCTAATCACAGACCAGCCAGTCTGTAAATCAAATACGTCATTTCGAAGGGATGGTGCTACAAAATCTTGAAAAATAATTAATTCGGAACTGGTATGCACTATTTTGAAGAATTTCGAAGGACTACAATAAAACTTATCCTTCAAATTTGTACATTCCGTTTGTGAAATGACCAGTCTGGCCATAGCTAATTAAAGGCAATGGTTATGAAACCTTACAAACGTCTTTGCTATATGTTTTTGTTTGCCTTTTTGGCCTTGACCCTGCACAAACAACAATAGACTTTGGAATGTGTTGGAGCAACTGACCAATCGAAACGTTTTTGTTAAGATATTCAACTGTGGTGTGAACGTTAAAACAAAGGATTGTGTAGGGTCGCGGCCCTTCCAGCATAAATTGCAGCACCTTTCATGACAAGGTTTCCTAACCAGTCCCTCAATTAACTATGGTCTGGCTGGCCTGTTCTGATAAATAGAATCGCCCTAAATTGATGAGTCCATAGATTGCTTGTCAGTGAAAGAAATTTCTTAAATCCAATTCAGTTGTATCAGCTTTGCAGTAGTCCTTGGGCTTCCCGAATTCTATTTTAATCAAGTTTAGCCGATCAGATCTCTCCGAGATCCAACGTTGACGACTAGCAGGATCTTCGTCCACGGTTTTTTGCAGTTTATTCAGTTTTAAAATTTTGACAAGCGACTTGTCCTTTCTCATTGTTCGTTTGTCTGTGTGCCGCACAATACCGTCACGTTGCGAATATAAGCCCCTTACAAAATTAACCTTTCCCAAACCCTCCCAATGTAAAACAGCGTAGGGCTTATATTCGGATTTTACGGCACATGCACTAAATAATTGTGTGAAATTTCCATTTCCAAGGTTAGTTGCTAGATGTATAGGATTGGCGTGCTTTTCAACCGAGTCCCGTAAGACCAAACCCAAAGAAATCAGTCTGGCCAATCAAAACAGACGTAATTAAAACAATGAACCAATCAGAACTCGAAGCAAATGCAATAACGTAGGGAAGTGGTCAAAACTATTACACTCGAACAGGACCCACGAAACCACAAAATAGATGGTGGTCTCTGCCTGCACCCTCCTTCCTCAGCCTCAAAAGATGGTGTCTTTATTGCATAGCCACCCCTCTATCCAGCATTAAAAAATTGACAGTGAAATTCAAAGCTCACTTTTCTTCAGTTTATCTAGCCATGTTCGACTCTTGCTAGCTGAATGTTTCTGTGTCAACTCAAATTTTAAAGCCAATAAAATTTTGTTGGCAGTTTCATGAGACAGGTGGTGTCTTCGATAACCCCCCTACCACAGACAAGGTGGGTCCTCTTCGAACAAGCTTGTTATGACCACTTCCCTTACAATATAATAGCACAATTAAACACTAGGAAGGGTTGTAGTATGCAGTATTTCAACTTGCAACTCTGGGACACTCTGCCATATACAGACTAATTGTCGCTCGGATAAAAAAAACTGAAATCATGATTGGGATAATTTTATACTTCGAAAATTATTGTGTAACGTTTGCAATTGTTCCCATGATAAACCAGTCTTGGTGTGATATAATTTGATTATATATAATTGGCTTATTGCTCCAGACAATCGTTTGCGAATATAAGATAGTAACATTACATTACTCTACTGCTATGGAGTTTCAGAAATTTGCTGTGAGAAGGTTTTCGATTTCGTTTCTTCTAAATATCTTAAGCTTTGTTAGCCTTCGTCCCGTTACATTTTTGCTTGTTTTGTTTGTTTGTTTAAATGTTTGGTTTTTCATAAACATCTAGAAAAACTATGATTGAACACTAAGACTTCAAAAACGCGCTTTGGCTGTGAATTCAACTCCGAGGGTTGGGATCTACTTGGGATCCACTCACCTCTTTACATTTCTTATAAACGCATGCGCACTACTACTCAGAGAATCAGCAGAATACAAAGAACCTCGCTGAAAATGCAGGCTTGATTATGCGTGCCAAGGTTTTTTTTTTTTCCTGTTTTGTTCCTCGATACAACCTTCAAACGTTTTATCATGCAACAGTAAGATGTAACATCCACTTCTGTAAAGGCCGAAAGTCAACAGATTAAATTAAAAGATTAGATCATGGAAACCAGCACATCTTGTTATGGGCGTGACCAGGTGAAGTTATTCAACATACTTAGATCTTCAAAGTTGTAATTGACAACCAATCTTGCTTAGTCTATAGCAGCTTGTTCAGTTGATCTCATGCATTAAACTTGACCCTTTTGAGAGGAAGGTTGTAACTCTGCACAGTTCAGTATAGTCAAGCCGTCTGTATTCGTATATGATCGCCTTGTTTTTCGGCACTTACAGTAACCATTTGTAAAAGGAAACCAATTATATAAAATGATCGACAAAAGCATTACTTGGTGAATACAAAGTGGGGAAAGCTACCTCAAATAAGTGCAGTGCTTCCTGATGTCATTGTTATCATTAATACATTATTCCTTTTCTATTTCGTAAAGATTTTTCGTGTTGAGTGATGTTATTTTAGGCATGTATGGTACATTATTTTATTTTTAACGCAAGTTGACTTATGTTGTAAACAGCGCATTTGATCATTGTTATGCATAAATTCGCTTTACAAAGGGATAATTTATTATACTTAAGGTAACGGCCAATCGTAATTTTAAAATATAGGTTGTTTATGAAAATAGACGTCCATTTAATTTCTTAGGAATGTCATCTTTCGTAAAACCTTGGGCGAAAAAAATAACCGTGGAAGCAAAACGCCTGACCTAAGAACCTTCTTAGTGATTTTAGCTCTTCTGTAATTCAATTTACAGTGAATATTTCAGATGAAATTTATTCATCAAGTTTCCGTGAGACATCAAGGTATTGAATAACAGGTGGCTCAAATTAAGAAGGATTGTCAGCTTAGTGTTTATAGATTTGAACTTTGTCAAGTGCCTCGAGGCACAAAACTCTGCGTGAGTAATGATCGGAAACTTTGTCAATTGATGACCGATCAATTTTTAATCTTTACCTCCTCTAGGAGTATTAACACTCTATAAAAAGTACAATTTTCTAAACTTCCGTTTAGTCAAGAAAGAAAATGAAAAGCATCGTAGAAAGTTCTGTTCAATTCATTTAAATGGTCACACTTAAGGACTTCATCCACAGACTCCAACTTATGCAAAACATCCCACATTTTTACTGAAGATAGTTCTTGGACGGACAAGGTTAATCCCTCAATAGAGCCGACTCATTCAAGTTTACGAAGTACATTACATTCCTGTTAAGGCTATAGCCAGAGATTTTTCCGTTTTTTTTTCCTTGTACACTGCACGCCAAACACAAAACTGTCATTTTTTTTCTAAAATTTTCAAGAATTTCCGGTAATACCTTGCACAATTTATCAATTTTTCCTAAAGTTTTCATTTGCCACGCGTTGGAATGATCTGACGTAGTCAGTCCTGTCTAACCTCGTTTTCTGAAGGCATTAACCTAGATAAAAACATGTTTAACCGTCCCGAGAAAAAACAAACAAACAAACAATTGCATTCAAGTTAAAAACTAAAAATTTGCATTCGGCAAAAACAATGGCTATCGTGCATCGCCTTTACTGAGTTCAAGATTTCGAGTTTTCCTACAGTTAAGTTGTAGCTGGTATTTCGAGTTTTAAATATTTAGCATTACTTGGTAGACTGCGCCCTCACATTACTCTTTCGTCCCAATGTAATTAGATATCTTCTTTCATTATGTTGTGGCGGTTTGCCAAACACTTGACATGACTCAGTTCAAGTGGCTTCTTCGCCTACGAGTGAGCTGTAATCTTTCCTTGCGCAAATAAACACCTCACGATAAACAAAATACCGCCAACTAATCCTACTTAAAAACTTAAAGTACTCAGACCAAAAACGAATAAAAACTATAATGTCAAAGGTCCAGTAAACGTAATGTCGCCATTACTCTATTGGCGATTAATTCAGCCACTTTAAAGAGGATTGAAAAATGACCAGAGATACTTTAATCTTCGTGTTAAACTAACTAGCTCGTTACGTTGTTGAGTGAATTAAAGTCGAGAAACACTTAAAACGAGTTCAAGCGCAAATGGCATTTGATTCTGCACACATTACGTGCCATGTTTACGGCGCACCATACGACTAAAGCTCAGAGGTGAGTTGCATAAAATTTAACGTCGCGCCGGGCGTAAAATCCATCCATCCATCCGAGCCGTACCTTAAGTCTCTGGTTACAATAGTGTTTGGTTTTTCAGGCGAACGTCTGGAACAATGATTGAACACTAACACTTGCAAAAATCACTTTGGCTGTGAATTCAACTCCGAGTGTTGGGATCCGCTTCTTAAATTTATATTTATTATAAACGCATGCGCACTACTCAGAGAATCAGGAGAATACGCAGAATCTAGCCGTAAAAGCAGGCTTGATTACACTTGCCAAGGGTTTTTTTCCTGTTTTGTTTTTCGATACAACCTTCAAACTTTTTATCATGCATCATCTAAGATGTGACAACCACTTCTGTAAAAGCTGAAAGTCAACAGATTAGAGTGAAGGTGTTGTCGCACCATTGTCACCACAAAACTGTCAAAATCCCCGTGATACTTCCCCTTTAAAGTGTTGTAATGAGTACAGCAAAACGCGTTGTTCTTTTCTTTTATTTTTCATTGTAATTTTTAAAAATATTTACAAACGCCTTTGGAAGATATCTGGTACAATATTTAATTAACAGGGCAAAGTTTAGGAATGCACTTTATCGCCCCATTTCTTCTTCCCCCGTTTCAATAATGGAAAAGTGGCGCGTTTGCCTTGCGCGTGAATTCATCCTTGATTTTTGGGGGTGGGGATTTAATTTTCTTTTTATTTCGTCCAAGATTCAATCTTGGGCAGTGAAATGAAAAAACTAAGATCATTCCCCCCCCCCCCCCCCCCCTCCGCCGTCCCCTACATTTTTAAGTGGCGCGTTTTGCTTTGCGCGGAAGGGGGTTTAATTTTTTTTTTTTTAAATCCTGTCCAATATTGTAGGTTAGCTATGCATTGGCTACTTGTGGCCCAGATTTGTCTACAAGGAGGGATTAAGGAGTAAGAGAAAATAGGGGACCAAAGTGAAAGTTAGCGGCATGTAAATTAAGTTTGGTGCTGTACGTACGTGTTACTAGGTTTTTGAGCCACGCTTCTAGTCCTAGGTAACTAAAGATTGACCATAAAGAATCTCTAGATAGGGAGGGCGAAATAACGAATCTGAGGTGTCCACCATGTAAGCAAGTTTTAAAACGACGGTACTGGTTCGTCAGTTTAACAATGCTAAAATGTTGTTTTACTTTAGATCACACAGCTCAAGATCGCCAGCAACCCTTTTGCCAAAGGATTCCGAGATTGCGACCCCGACGACTGGTGGGTATTCTCAGCCTCCCTTCTGTATACCAATAAATAGAAGTTCTGAAACCTCTCGTACAACAAAGTTCACCCAGTTTTTTTAGGAGTCCGTATTCAGTTCTCATCAATCTTTTATCTTTGCCTTTAGTCTCAAAAGCTGTTCACTGGAATCTGAAAGTGAAAACCATTATTTTCGTTCTTTTTTTTTTTTCACAATACAGTGTCATGGAAGTGATGAAGCAACTTGATCAGGGAGAAATAGCAGCGACAGCTCGTGCCCGGTTACATGGAGACATGGTGCCTCCAAGAAATGATGTCCAGGTGTCTCGACCCCAGGCTCCCCGACCAATGCCTCCTACAATGAATCCTGCTTTTACTTATCAAGGTAAACTAAAAGGGTTGAAGACCTTCACTTCCAAAAAGTTGAAGTTTAGCTTTCGGAATTTGCTGTGTTGAAACTTGGTGGTAGAAACGCGACTCTCTAAGCGAATATACTGCAAAGGAATTCACGCCTTTTTCTATTGATTCTAGGGCCATACGAGAACAGAGCGGCACCATTGACGCATGTACCAAGAAACCTCCCCAACAATTCCCCACCGGGAGGATACTTACCCATGATGCCTCAAATGATGGGTCACATGGGTCCTAACCCAATGTCACCAACATCACCGACGAGCCCTGGATATGGTCAGCGAACTTACCAATCATTACGCATGCACAGGACGATGCCATATCCCACAAGAGGAAGTAGATCTTCGTCAAGTGACGAAAGTTGCCAATAGATAACCATTTGTAATTTTAAATTGAATTTGTATCAAAACTTTGCCTTGAAAACTCGGTGTTATTAGCCACAGTACACAGCTTTTATTTCTACAGAGCTATGTTTGTACATAAACAAATCTTACAAAGCGGAATTCATTGACGACTCAATAAATTGTTTTCAGTAGAGGATCTTTCGAATTTTACACAAAGTTTTCGGTTTGTTGATTTTTTCGTACGTATCTACTACCTATTCGTCTTTGTGTTTGACCGTAAATTATAAGCTTAAACACTGCTTTTTCTCAACGTAAATTTGGGTCAAAAGAGTGAGAGTCGAATAAGACTCATTTTGTTTTAAGAGAGATATGTCCAGAAATGCACGCTAATGAGATTCATGAACTGTATGATGGCCATCACAAGGAGTCCCCTAACCTTAATTCTCACTAAAACACACATAATTCCGTCAGACGAAGTCATATGAAAACTATTATCCTCTATTTCCTCGTTGACAGGATGTCGTTTACGATTTCAAGAATGTCAATGCAAGAATGATTTGCATTGGTATTTTCGCTCTATCAGTATGTAATTTATCGTGAAGCGGCTTACGAAGAAAATTGTATGCATTGCACGGCATGACTTTTGCCTTAGAACACGATGTTAGATTTATCCATTCTCCCTCTACAGACCTCAGTTTGCGATATCCATAAATTGCTTCGATAGCAACGTTTTCGTTACTATTCGCTTCCGAGCGAGGCGAGAGCGAAAGTCGACGAGAATTCAAAGCTAGTGCACGAGAGCCCATGTGATTCCGTCCATTTTCGGTTATGACTTCCAGTACACGTTCAGTAGACGCCCCCCCCCCCCCCCCCCCCAACCCCACCCTCTAGTTTTCTAACTGCTGTGATCCCGACTCGTTTAAGCGCTGTTTTCTCTTCTCTTTTAATCTCGTCATCAGTCTTGCAGTCTTCTCCGATCGCTCATCTTCCTCCATCCGGTCCCAATCTTCGTTTTCAAGTTCCCGGCCAAACAGTTCTCTCTCTGCTTCTTTATACTGTCGAGAGTTGGTCTCTAGAGCGTTTCTGGTCATGACGTCAAGATTCATCCGCTGTTCCGCAGAACCATGGGCCACTACGAAAAACAAAACAAAAAACAACTCATAACTAGCTGAGCGCAGAGGTGGATTTCTGTACTCGTTTCTCGAAAGCCCCGATAACTTTCTGTGCCGGATAAGCACTTTTGTCGAATGTGCTTATGTGCCCAAACACCGACAAAACCGCCAGCTACGCAGGCTAATATGAAAGAACTATTATAACTTCAACCTCGATTCTCTTCGGTGACATATGGAAAACACTCACTTCGTTACCTAGGGCCTAAACTGTGGAATGATCTCACTCCTAGAATAAGATATCAACCCTCTCTGAAGCAATTTAAAAGAGTCATACGTAATCAGGACCTTACTGCCCTAGTAGCAAATGTCAGTAACTGTCGAGGCTGCAACCTATGCCGAGAATGACTAGGGTTTATATGATTTTTTGCGATTGATGTATGAAATTTTATTAATATGGTTTACGATGTAAATTTTAATTCTTTTTTTTTTGTTTTTAGAATTTTCTAGAATTTAGTTAGGTGTCCACTATTAGTAGAGGTATTAGTAGAGAGCTTCTCCCCTCAGCTACATTACTTGACACGTTAATAAAGTTATTATTATTATTATTATTATTATTATTATTATTATTATTATTATTATTATTATTATTATTACTTAATAGGTATTGTTTGAGAGCGGAAACTTTTACCATCACTGTTTAGGCCTCGTGTAGCCTGTGAACAGGCTCCCAAGTGGGGTATAGGGCTAAGACAAAAATCGAGCTAGGAGAGAGCCCTCCGCTCGTCCGGCTCGCCGATTTTTCTTTTCGCCCTATACCCCACTTGTTCACAGGCTCCTCGCGCTGCACTGCTGCTTCATTCAAGAAAGTTGCTTAAAACCAACGCTGAACAATGTACTTTAAAGATAAAGTAACTTTGATAGAGGAACCCTATGCTATGCTATAAGTGTTCAACAATTTTGCTCATCATTTGTGGTTGTCGAGATTGATGTTAAGGTGGACTTCTACTCAAAAAAGTGAAGTTAGGTTGGAAAAGCCACTTTTTTAAAATAGCAAAATTGTAACCTTTAAACACTTGGGAATGCTGTCTTGAAATAATCTTACTCGATTTCCAGCATTAAAGCAGCGAGATTTAAGAAATCGAATCAGCAGTATGCAACTTTTTCCATAGCAACGGCCATAGCAACAATTGTTTACATTTATTAAATGCTCACAAACAAGCGTCAATACGAACATTACCCCCCCCCCCCCCTGCCTCTTTGTAAAATGACATCTGGTACTACTGTGGAGAAAAATCTGCCTGAGGAGAGAGTCCTAAGGTCAGAGTTTTAACCGACAAAACACGACCCAAATCTTACAGAAACGATTGTTTTTGCATCAAATTACCGTTCAGCTTGTATTTTAGTGTGGTAACTTGAATTTGACGAACGTTTTAGGATAATGAGCGACGGATGAGCTGTCTAGAATCCGTTCCCTTATCTTTAAGACTGTTTTTCTCCAATAACAGAATTTCTCGAACTGAATGAACTTTTGAGAACGATATCTCGGGTGCTTTGTACCCTAGTGTTCTGATATTTTCAGCAAGATTGACTAAATTTCCTAGGTCGTAAACCTAAAAAATGCTCACGATCTTGAACTGCTTCCTAGTAAGTGAATCCTTGCCCTCTTTTTTATTTCCTTCTACCTTACTTTCTGGGAAAAAAAGAATAAAAATAAATTCTAAAGAGGCCAAGCTGCTTAACTTTCGAGGTTTATTGCCTAAAGAATTCATCAGTGGACAGATCTAAGTTGATTTCATACTTATCCAACCGTGCGTTAATTAGATATCTTACAATGAACACCTCTATTTTTACTTAGAAGGCTGGTTAATCATTAACTTTTATGACATGTGACCTGAAAAGACTCATTTTGAAGCCAGGGCGTGAATCTCTATGAAGTGATGGTAAAAGTTTCCGGTAAATTTCTTTTCTAAAGAAATTAACTTGTTGAGTATAAGACCACCTTAAAATGGCCGGCTGTTAGGATCGCATCTGCCTTCGCAGACCAAAACATGCCACCATGTACAAATACCGCTGCATCTCTTAGAAATTTACTTCTATCGTTTTAGTTTCCGCACATATCTCTTACCCAGATCAACGCTGCGCAGTGTCCCTCCTAATAACGACCGCACCAGATCCTCTGCCTCTTGACGCGAACTTCTAGAAGGATGAGGACTGGGGTCGACTGGAGTCGGGGTCTTAACCGAGGGGGCAGTGGATGGAGGGATACCCCCAGGGGTGGGTACTGGTGTACCTCGAAATCTTGCAAGTTCCGCCTGTAGTCGCGCTATTTCTTCATCCTTCTGTCTCTCGGCTGATGCCCGCTCGGTCCGCTCCCGTTCCAGCTCGTTCTCTAACGCCTCAATTTGTTCCATCTCTCGCTGTTTCTCTGTTTGAAACTTTCGTCTCATCTCTTGCTCGCGGAGTCGCATCTGTTCTTCTTCCTCTCTCTTCCTCCGAGCTTCTTCTCTCCGTTGCTCCATGAGGTTTCGTCGTCTTTCTTCCTCTCGCTCTTCGCGAGTCTGCCGCCGGTCTTCAACTCGCTGCCTACTGGGAGGCATCCCTCGGAACCACATGGACCAGGGCCCTGCCGACCTACCAACAGCTAAATAAGAATGCAAAACAGAGCACATGAGTATGAGAAGAGTACCGCTAATATCATCATGCAAATTCTCCTTGCTGACTTCCACGTATTTATTTTATGTATTCTTCTTTTTACAAAATTTGATCAACGTCAACAACGATGGTAAAATGTGAAGGTCGGTTATCAGTAAGACAGTAAACAATATTGTCCAATATTCAGCTTGCCCCGAAAATGGGACGACAAATAAAACGAATTCAGTTGGCAATGGCAACCCGCTAGCGGGCGACAAAAAAGACCGGGGGAGGATCCAAGGGGAGTTTTTCACATACTTGCCACTGGATCCACGAGAGGTAATTCAAAGCCGTGGACTTCTGCCGTCACTTGTTTCTGCCAATCATCCATGAAATGGCGGTCAATCTACCAGAAAGATCCACAAGACAGTTACAACAAATCGGGTTCATTCTAAGTAGAACTGCCCTAAACGGAAAAGGGCCCATTGTCCACTAATGGGAAGAGGGAAGAAGGGGTTAGCTTCTAAAGAAACTGTGGTGTTGTGTCGGTGGGGAGTCGAAACGAATCCGGGGGGGGGGGGGGGTACTTGGGTTCAGTTTTGCTGGGTATGTGCCGCTGGCCTCTCAGAGCCCCTGCCCCATTATAGTCTATTTTGTGGCCAGTTGTAGACCCCATCTTAGTCACTTTTTGGGAAAATGTAATTTTCGCGATCCCAACAAAGTCACTTTCTATTTATGCATCTACTTTCAAGAACGGAATGTAATGCCAGGTGATTGTTACATTTAATAAACAACAACTTTCTGAACTTTTTAACGGAGACCATTTTGAATCCCTACTTAATAGAATTTTCTCACCCCAAAAATCCGAAAACGTGCGACCCCATTCTAGTAACTCTATTGAAAATGCGACCCCATTCTAGTCAATCCAGTCGTGAGAATGCGACCCCATCCAGCGGCACATCCCCATTAGCCTCTTATAAGGAAGTAACCCCCCCCCCCCCCCGGGAAACGAATGTTTGGTTTTGTCAACAGAGTTGATAAGGTAATTTGGCCAAAGTAAAGAGATTCGAGTGCTGACGTTTCGAGCGTTAGCCCTTCGTCAGAGCGAAATAGTTCATTAATGCATTCTGGACCAGTGAGTCAGTTTATTGGTTTACGATGCATGGTAACTTTAAGGTCCACAATTTGGAAGATCACGTTATTGTGAAGCGAAAACTGTTCCAATTGTATTTGAAGAAGAGTAAAAGGTTTTCTTCCACGGTACACTCTGTTTTTTTTTTATAAGAACGTCTAATTTTGGAGCTGAGGCTGAAAGTTCTTACATTTTTTTGCGATTTGAGGCTGAAAACGTTCTTAAGATGTTACATGGTATACACTAGATGTATTTCAGTAAGTCAATGCAGGAAACCTATCAATTGAAAGTACATTGCCTGCTGAGATATGGTATCAAGAACTGCTGATTATGACAAACCGAGATGTGTGTCACCATTGTTAATGCTATACAAAACATGCCCTTAAGTATTTTGGATAATTTACATTTGTTGCCTTGATTTTATATACATGCAGATTAGCACAATAAAAACGTTCTTCATCGACTCTCAGCCCGAGGAATGTTCTTAATACGTTCTTAATATTTTGGTTAATCTCAGCCTCGACGTTCTTATAAAAAAGGTTCTTATAAAAAAAACAGAGTGTAACTTGACCAGCGTCAATTTTCTGAATGCGCCTGTCAGCAAATGTTTCTACTTGCTTTTAATTAGTACACATTTCAACGTAGCAAGTACAGAAACTGTTAAACTGATTTAGTGACAAACAGTTTGAGAGACAATTGGCGATAAAATTCAGAAATTGTAGAAGAATTATTGCTCGTTACTTGTCGACGTCCGTCATTTGGCTGTAAAGCAGTATTCCCGTGTCTGAAGTAAGAAATATACCCATTCGACTTACCACTCGTTGAAAATCTCGTACGCTCAGTTTTTTGCTTTCAGCAAGTAAAACGTCCTCAACCTCCTTAGTCTGGTGGTAGAAAAATACTTTCTCAGCTATTAATAATCGAACCCTACCATGGGAAAAAGACTGCACGCACGAAAAATCAGAGAATGAAACAAGCTGAGAGCGAACGCGCTGAGGGTTGTGATTTAAGATGTGATATACAAATGACGATTTTCAGCAAACATCTCAACAATTATTAATCTAACCAATCAGGTCATGATCTCAAATTCTGACACATAGAACGGTGCCATTGAAAGGAAGTCTACAGGCTGTATTACAGTATTCCTTTCTAAAATTACCATAACTTTTCTAGACCTCCAAGGTTTGTGCAAACCCTTATAGTAACTTGTTACAAAGCTCTTACATTTCTGCATCTTAGTATTTGCTCTCTCAACAACATCAGCATGGCAACAGAGAAGGTGGCAATACAGTGGAATGATGTAAGCTTCATGCTCAGTATGTACTGATCCCAAATGTAACACACCACATCAAGAGACAGAAAACCTGCCAAGTTAAAATTAAAGACTTGACTCTGGGGTATGGTCTTAAGACTTATCTAAAGTCATAGTAAAATTTTATAATAAATAGCAATTCAATAAAGCCATTTCTCTGTCCGCTGGGGATTTATAAACTTGCATTTCTGATAATCTAAAACGATAAACCTGAAGACTGTTAAAGTTTCCCATTTTCTAATGTGTTGGCTGAGTTTGATCTCACTGCCCAAGATTTAATACTTGTTGCATCACAACAAATTTGACAACCAAATATATTTGGTAGACAGGAACAACAACTTATGGTATGGTGTACTTACAGACAGAACAGGAGAGGGGTGAACATGAGCTGTGACAGTTACCATCGTCATCAATACCAGAGCTATATGAGCAGTCATTGGAACAGGCTGTACTTACCAACAAACATGCATCTTGCATATGATCGCATGACAGTTGCAAGACTTTCTGCCAACTGAACTGGTTTATCTGATCACAGAGATGTTTAAAGTGTTAGCACAACACATGGGTTAAAAGCATTAAAGAAAGAAAAAAAAACATTTAGTAATGCACATACATACCTTTTGCTAAACCAAGCAAAATAGTAGATTTTGAGTGCTGGTTAAAATTTAGCTTACCTTGTGAAAGTATTCTCTGCAAAGAGGAAGCAAACTGTTTATCTTTTGAATCCAGGAGAGCAGTCATTTTATTTCCATACTGCCTTAAGGCTGAAAGGAACTCCTAGTAAGGCAGAAACAATTTCTTGTTACTGTGATTGGTAATGCACTTGGATACTAGCAATCATGCCTGGATCTGGTTGTAGTTGCTTTAAAACCCTGTATTATACAGGGGGAGTCTGGAGGAGTATTAAGCCCGGCCCATAACATCTCCAACATATGCAATAATTAAGGTATAAGCTATTTACCTTAGATCTAGAATCTTTCATCAAAGGAGGTCTTGAATCCATGAAGGTAAAGTATATTTCAATAAAGCCTGCAATTTCCTCAGAATCAATCTGATTCACGTTAATGTCTGAAACTAGTACTTTCAGGAAAGGCAGCACCAACAGATAGTCTGTATCAACTATGGTTGAAGTGCTGTTTGTTGTGACCTGTCTGTAAGACAACGCAGATTTCATGACACTAAGCACTGCTGGATGAGAGGCAAGTTCACCAAAACTTGACTCTGAAGACAAGAACGCTTGACACTTCTGACCGATGGCTGCATCGTGTGCAGAAACTGTCTCTCGTTTGTTTCTTAACGCCTTTTCCAAATACTCCTGACGTACCATCGGATTAGCCAGACACATTTTCCACACTGCTTTTCGCAAGTTGCCTGGTAAAGGACGGTTTAGGCAAGCATAGAGCTTGGTTCTTAAGTCCGGCCACCTTTGCAACAGTTTGATAGATGCATTTGAGGCTCCATCTAAAAGTAACTGTGCCTTTGTCTGTTTATTTAATGGATCAATGAGAGTTTGCGTGACGTCTTCATTTAGATTTCGATCAAGTACTCCAGAAACCCTTCCTACAAGATTTTTGTAGGACGAACCGTCACGGACGAGCCTCCCAGCACGATCAAGAAACATGATTTTCTCCGAATCTGTGAGATCGGAGAAGTAAGAAACGTGACTTTCTGTAAGCTGTTGTTGTACTGCGTCAAAAAGTTCTGAAGTGAAGTCTTTCCACTCGCTTGATTTTATAACATCTTCTTTTGAAACTAGTAACCAAGAAGGTATCCTTGTTGTTGTGGACGCCATGATGATTGAGTGGTTACCCAGCCACTGAGCCAGCTGTGTTATTTATCAGCGGATTTCTACATAATTTGGCGCCATTTTGAATTTTGGAGCCAAGACGATTTTCAACAACTTTCTTCGAGAAATAATCGAATAATCGTTAATTATGGTGTTTCGTAAAGCAAAAGAATGGATAAAAGGAAGGCAGTGACTGTGTTTTGTTTATAATGTAGTGCATCATGACCTCAGAAAACGTCAAAGAACGCTTGTCATCTTTTTAACATGCGCTGTGTGATTCCCGGAAGATCTGTGAAATGCAAGTATTCTGACGTATTCGGTGCTGTTTAGTTGGTTAACCGAAAGTAAACCCATCATTTACAATTTTATCCTTTATTCTTGTTTGTTCAGTGTTCGCCAAAGCTATCCATTGTCTGTCCAGGATTGGTGATGAGCTGTATTTGGAAGCTCTGACTCAAGGGGTAAGCATATTTACTACACGGTCACGCGATTAAGGGTTAAGGTAGTTCTTTTAAAGTTTGAGTAAGACGCATTTCCCCATAGCTGCAGAATGGCGTACCATTATGAGCAACATAATACAAAGTTGGGTATGTGGTAAGCAGAAAATGTATAAACTCTGTACTATGAGCCTGGGTGTACCTAGCCTTTTTGCGAGGGAGGAGGGGGCTCCATCTTTGTCACTCAAGACAGTTTAGTTACACAGCCATTCAAAATGCATACATGTGTAAGTCATGCTCAGGAACAATAAATTTTGCGGCCAGTATAAAATGCAGACTGCAGATTGCAGACTGCAGACTGGGTATAAAATGCAGACTAGGTATAAACTGCAGATTGGAGACTACAGACTGCAGACTGGGGATAAAATGCAGACTGATATCAAAACCGTCTCTTCGTCAAATACAGGATACATTTTCAATTTTCAACTTACCCTAGTGTCACGCAATCACATTTCCGAGATCATCTCCCACGAAATTGACCTTATTTTTGACCCATTTCTCAACAGTTTGTTTTCTTTATCTCGATTTAGTAGCTTTCATTTCCTGAGGCCCTTTCTTCACAAAGAAGACTCGAGCTTAATCGCTTTGCATTAGTTCGTAAACAATTACGCCCATGACGGTTTTCATAATTATTATAATGAGGGAAACAGACTTGATTTCCGAGGGGGAAGCAATTTGACATCAACAGATTTTAACTAGTTTCTTTGAATATAAACGAAGTTTGTCAAAGATAAATTGTATACCTTCAGTATTCTAGCAATACATGAACACATTTTTTTCAAAAAACATTATTTTACTGCCACCCTGACTGCCACTTACCGATGTTGACGCAAAGCGGCGAAAAGGTCAACCACGTGCGAAGTAAAGGTAATGTGTCATGTTTTGGGGTTGTTTATTTCAAGGTTGGCGCTTTTCGAAAAGAATATAATAATGTCAATTTCATGGGAAATGATCTCGAAAGACGATTGTATGACACTAGCGTAAGTTAAGTTGAAAAAATTCAAAATGTACAGTATCCTGTATATGACGAAGAGGCGGCTTTGGTCTCAGTCTGCATTTTATACCCAGTCTGCAGTCTGCATTTTATACCTAGTCTGCATTTTATACCCAGTCTGCATTTTATACTGACCGTAAATTTTGTGATATGGAGCAGCAGCCTGGGGTATTCCAGAATCCCTAGAACCCTCCTCTGGGTACGCCCCTGTAAACAAAGTGAAGAAGAGATAGAAATGTGTATTAAGTGTTGAGGTTCTGCTAGAGGAAACACCACCCCAAAAGGGTAGGTGTCCTGTTCAACTCTCTTCCTCTTCTCTGTTCTCTGATACAGATGTACCTTCTCAGTTTTTCAACTGCCTGTTGCCTTCCCATTTATTTCAGCTTGCCCTGCGGACTGTCAACTCATCTCGCTCTGCATATGCCTGTTTCCTCTTCAATGAAAGCTTCTTTATAAGTTATGATGATGGTGCAAACGATTTGCCAGAAGATTCCCAAGAGGAAGATTTACACAAGTGCAAGATTGCCATGAAGGTTAGAGAATACAGCTAACAGCCTATAGAACATATAACTATTTCTATTATATATGCACACTGACACATGTATGATCCTTTCAATACCCAGATATGGGGTGGGGGTAGTCATCATAATTTGTGGTAGGGTTACTCTGTGTGCCATCCAGTTTTCCAAATTCTGACCCTACTTTAGACCAAAATACCAGTACCTCAACTTCCATTCCCATTTTCAGACCTGGGGCCAAGTTCACTAAACCCTCCAAAATTAAGATGTATCTTAGATATTGTTTCTTAACAATGACCAATAATATTGTCATTTTAACAATAGCTTACATGTAAATTGTTAAGAAACTCAAACAACATTTTGGATATGTCTTAACTTCAAGAACAAGGCTTCATGGATCTGGTCCCTGATCATTAAACTAGAAACTTATTTTAGACCTGAAGATCATACTTGAGGCAGAAAAGTTCTTCATAACCTAACCTTTTGGTGATTTCAAATTGTGATTTCTATTGGCAGTCATGCTTGTCAGTATTCAAGTCCATGAATACAATTGAGAAGACAGTGGATCAATGTAAAATTGATCTGAACCTCAAGGAAGCCAGACTTGTTTTCTTACTTTATTGTAGACATGGTAAGTATAGTACACTTAGCTTCCTTCTAAGGAATGGATTATGCATGCACCTAACCACTCAGTCTCACTGCTAATGCACTGGTCTTGAAGTAAATTGTAAAATTTCATCACTGTTGCTTTGTTTGCTACAAAAAAAAAAGAAGTTACAACAACAATCTTTATTTGTGCCCAGAAATTATACAGTGTTACATTAATACAAGAAAGAAAAATTACTAAAGAAGAGGGCACAGCCACTTAGAAATAACAAGCTAATTGAGCTAATTGGCTGGGCCAAGCAGAAAAATTTGCAAATACCCTACATTAAAATAGAACTAAGGACACGATTTACCATTCACACACACACACACACACACACACACAAAAATAATAATAAACAAGGGAAAGTGCACACGCAAAAACCAAGTTTAGCGACCTTAGCTCCCACAAGTCTTCTGTAGTTCAGCAGTAGAGCATCTGAACTGGTAATCTGAAGGTCATAGGTTCGACTTCTGTTGGGAGAACTCTGATCATGTTCTTTTTCCAGGTATACCTGTGACACTGACTGGGTAATAAATCATTCTCAAACAGATTTATGTTTATTTTTGTTTGGCTACATTCAATATTCTGTCACATACACTATCTATTTTTAAAATTTATGGTCTAAATGATAATCAACAAGAAAAAAAATTAAAAATTAAAAAAATTAATTAATTAAAAAAATTACTTATTGTTCTGTCTTAAAATTTCCAAAGGGATAACAAAGACCTACAACTTGACCTTTCAAGAGTGTGAAACTTTGCAAGCAGTATTCTCAAAAGACTTATGTCCCAACTTCATGACTGCACAAGCAAAGTAAGAACAATGTTGGTTTAAAAACAAATATAAATTCTATTCCTAGTATAGTGTATAGTGTTACTCTGATTTCCAAAGTATGAGGACAGTGCTGAATAACGTCTACACACATGTGAGCCCTTGGTGCAAACTCTGGATTAAATGCATGTAAAATTTAATGTTGTGTCCAAAGAACAATTTAGAGATTTTTTTTGAAAATAGAGTTCGTCTTCGAAATTGTAGGCTTGTGTTTTGAACTACCATAATATCTTATTGAGTTTAAATTGCAATTTTTTTCCCACGAGTCTTCCATAAATTCAAGTCATTTTGAACCCAGTGCACTTGAGTACACATTCTTGGCTGCATGCCAATAACATAAAAAAATATGTTATTCAGCACTGTTAAGTGTGAGGCAAAAAGGACTAATTTCTACTCTCCCCTTCACCCAATGGCATTTGTGTCTGCTGTGGTAACATGCAGTCACATAAATATCTATACTTCCAGTCTCCCTGTCTCCCAAGAAGGTCATAATTGGAAATCCCTAGGGGAGGGGTGCCTCAAAGTCTTTAAAGGAAAGCATATGTATGAAGCTAATTATTGGCATTTCCAGAGGGGTGGGGAGGGGTCCAAACCAAACCCTTCCATGGGAGGGGTATGGATAGTTTCTAGATATACGTAATGAATTATTAACTATCTGTGTGTGACTGTATTCAACTCCCACCTTTTTGACAGGATTTTGAATGATGCAGTATACAACTTTCCAAATAACCAAGAGGAAATCACACTTGTAGTTTGTCCTGAGACTTTCAAAGTCAAGAACTATGTGGACGATGAGCCAGGTATTATAAATTATAGACCTTCAAAGATAAAAATTACATTTATTTACTGTATTTTGCCTGATTGTAGGATTTCCAGTGGACTTTTCGCACTGGCCTTCTAAGATTGTCACCAAGACCGACACCTTCAATTCTTGTATTTACATCTCCATAATTTTTTCTCTCATATTTATTCCAGATCCCACTAAAGTAATTCACACAGAGATGATGCTTGCCCCAGAGGAGTTTGATAATTACCAGATTGGAGTCGACACTGATGTGACTTTCTGCCTCAAAGAGCTAAGGGTAAATGCCAACAAAAAAACACATGAAGGAGCATTTCCCCACTTCATGTCCCGTAGTGTGTCCAGACCTTAAAGCAAACCAAGGCAAATGCTAAGCTATTTCGTACACTCAATAATTACTGATTAAAAAAAATTCATACCATTCCTTAATTAATTACACTAGATTTTTTGAATCTCTTTTACAGGCTATTTTGGCATTTGCAGAGTTCTCAAGTCAACCAATAAATGTTCATTTTGAGACTGGTGGGAAGTAAGTGGTTCTCATGCTTTGTTTTCCTTTTCTGTGGATTTTGTTTGTTTTCTGATATGTTCTTCACCAAATTACGATAGTAGTCACCTGTCAACCTCATCCTCATCCTCAACATTGCTGTCATCGTCACTCACATCAATATTAATTATTTCTATAACAGTGGAACGCTGACAAATTCACAAAATGACCATCTCCCAGTTGAGTTAGCTCAGTTAGTATCTAGCACTGCACCGCTATCGCAGAGTTCATGAGTTTGAATCTGATTATTTTCAGTCTTTCTTTTTGTAGCTGCTTTAGTTGGATACATAAAGTCTGCAATGGTCACTCATTTATCAATTCTTTCCTCAGCAGTTCAAAATAAATTATATGAATTTCATCATTCCACTTCCATATCTTATATGAATTTTATAATTATTATATTTCACTTCCACTTTGATTTGTATCCAGCAATGTCAGTTACCATGATTCATACATGCACATAAATTATGAATCATAAAAATAAATGTGTAGAGTACAGAGTAGTTCATAACTCAGTAATGTCCCTACTGCTTGATACTATTTTAGGCCCATAGTGTTCAGCATGGATAGTGACTCAACTTATGAAGGTGACTTTGTACTGGCAACATTGGTTGATCATGAATCATCTCTGCCGTCCTCACAAACATCAGTCACAACAGCAGCAAGTACATCAACTAAGACCTTCACTAAAGAGAGGCAAGACAGGAGGTGATGCGTCAGGATACATGCATTGTATATCAGGGAGGGAAATGAATGATAATGTGTTGTTCCAGAAAATATCCATACCCCTCTCACAGTGTTCCTCCCCCCCCTCCCCTTCCAATCTCTCTAGAGATTCCAATATGTTCTTCATACCCATGCAACTCTTAAAACTTATTTAAGATATCTTAAGACCCAGATCCTTCCTCTTGCAAATTTCTAACCTTCCATGAGGTAGGTATGGATATTTTAAATATGTTTTAATGTTTATTTGGTTATTTTTTTTTCTTTGTACCCTCTACCCTTCCCTATTCTCCTCAATACAAGGCAGGTGAACATGAAATTCACAACCAAGAATATGCCTATCTTGAGGTAGGGAGGAGGAATACATCCAACCCAAACTGAAACCAAAACGTGTTTAATCTGCAGTTAATTTCAAAGTTGAGTTGATGATAACTAATACTGACAACATGTGTACTCAGTGTAGGGCATATTAAATAACCACCCAGTAGCTTAATTGAATAGAAAACAGTAGATAAATAATGGAGAACTTGGGAGATCAATTTGTAGTTTGGTTTACATTTTGGTATTCTTACTTTTGCTTGATAGCTCTTCAAAGAAGAAACTGCCAACACAATCTGGAACAGCACAACAAAAGAACACAGTTAGATCTGGCCGCAATAACACCACAGACGTAGAAAGTTCCCAAGGACAAGATGACGCTGACAATAATGAGCAGGATGACGTCATGATGAATGATGATGATGATGATTTGGATATTACAGAAATTGATCATGCTTTGCTGGGTGGCAAGACTCCATTGTCAATGCAAACTAGGCAAGAAAATGACAGTAAAGCAATGAATATCAAATCTATTAAGAGTGAACAAATGTCCACAAGCCAAAGGTACAACTGTTTAATATACTAATGTGACTTTGATTTTACGCAATGACAAAAACTGTTCATTTATCAGTTCCTGGAAAGTTGAGAGTTTGCTTCCTTTTAGGGACCCTGTCAATTTTTTTTCTGGGCATTGCACCATTCTTTGTCATTCAAAGAGTACAAGTGTTATGGTGTAATTAAATTGTTAGAAAGGATTTCAATTTTTTGTCTAAATTTTCCTGCAGCCGTTGCATAATAATTGTTTGATCATCATAAATTCGTGTTAAATGACCTTTAAATTTATTGTTTTCTCTCCTTCGGTGTGACAGAGGTAGAGATGCCAATAAAAGTTCAGTTCTGGATGACTTTTTCAGTGACTCATTTCCTTACCAAGGTGAATGGAGAAAAAAACTATAATTAAGGATAGCTGGTTAATGGAGAAAATCCTATTAATAATTAACCCTTTGGGATCAGAATGTTGTTCCTTTTGTTAGTGCACACACATTCTGCATCAGATGCTGCAAGAAACTCAAGTTTTTTGTAATAAAGATGGTACCTCTTGATTCCGAGTATTTTGGGAAATGCAGATCTTAGCAAGAGAACTGTTGAAGAAAATCAAACTGTTATTTTTGGTCTTCTTGTTTTGCAGATTTGTTCACGGCTGGCAAAAAGGAGCTATCAGTTATTCACGAGGCCAGTCAGGAGAGCGCCAATACATCCATGTATCCTCTGGACATTCTCAAACAAATCAAAATTGCTATTTCCAAACTCAAACTATTTATTATGTAGTCCTTAAATTGGTCATGTTTCCAGTCATCTCACAACATTTACTGTTATCCCACTTAAGTTAAAAGACTAGAGATTGCAGTCGTTGGCCATATAGAATCATTTTTTTTTGTTTGTCTGTGAATGTTTCCTTTATGTTTTTCCTAAGGGTGACAAGTTATCCATGATCTCTCAAACGTGTAATATGTTGGAGAATAGGCAGAATTTCCAAAGATATCTTCTTCCATTACCTTAGAAATTATTCCCAGGCATGTGCTAGAAATATACAAATTTAAGGGCAATATCCTTTTTCAAAGGCAAATGGTTCACTTCTTAATCTTCTGAAAGGGGTTGCTTTTTATGTTTATCTTTGGTCGTTATTTCATGTGACTGGCCACATTTTTTATAGTTTGTCGTTTAATTGCCAGTGGACAGCAAAACCAGTGAATATATGTTCAGCCGAATGTTTGTAAAGGGGGCCGATGAAAACTTTGGCGCTTCTCCGAAACACGGGTTTCTTGGCCCCGAAGAGGTTCAGAATGACATGAAAGAAAGAAGAAAGGAGATAGAAGAGAGAGGAGAGGAAAAAAAGACTACACGACCTTATGTTTTTATATTGTCTACTTTGGAGATTCAAACCCCCGCGTATAGATGTACATATGGCACAATGTATATTCCTCAAACGGATAGGGGGTTAATTTCTAAAGAAACTGTGGTGCTGCGTCCGTGGGGCGTAGAAACAATTGTTGATAACTAAAGATAAATTGGCCACCGTAAAGAGATTCAATTCGCTCTGACGAGGGGCTAACGCTCGTAACAACAGCACTTGGATCTCTTTACACTGGGGTTGTTACACACTCCTTAGCGGGTTCCGAGTTCCATGGCCACCCTCCTGCTGTCTATAGCAACCAACACCTTTTGTGGGGTCTGATGAGTGTCGACTTTGGCACCTTAACTCCGCGTTCGGTTCATCCCGCATCGCCAGTTCTGCTTACCAAAAATGGCCCACTTGGCACTCGCATTCCAAGTCCGGCTATTTACCTTCAGTTATCAACTCTGTTTTTAAACCAAGCATGTGCTGTTGTTATCCTCCTTTACTTAAGCTCAGCCGTGGCAGTGCAAAGCCAATACAGACTCCACCCAGCTCAGTCACAGGTACGACAACAAATCTTGCAAAAGAGAACTAATGAAAGTGAACTGAGAAAAAAGTCCTTCAGTTCCCCTAAGGTTTAGTTTTGGCTGTTGTAGTTAACCTGCTTTCGTCACCGACATATCTTTCGTGATTGTTTTACAACACACCTACTCTAGGATGTTCGCCGTTGCACGAAAACTACCAGTTGTAAAAATAGGAAGTTGAATGTATTACTGACGTTTTCTTTTTTTTCTTTTTCCACAGACGTCTCATTTCTAAAGAACATGGATATGGTAAGAAACATTTGGTTAAACGTTGTTATAACTTTCAGCCAATTTCAGTCACGGTTGTGGTCTAAAACTATTATGAGGATTTAAGGTTTTTTTAAAGCATGTCAGTTATTTAGCTAGAATTTTCAATTTAACACACGACCACATCAGTATGGGGGTGGGGGTGGAGTGTTTCTGACGACGGACTAGCAGTCCAGTCCTGCCCCTCCGTTTCCTTTCACGCAACTCACGGCGCGGAGAGTAGAGAGAATGAGCTAAAATTCTGGTGCGCATGCTAATATAAGCAAACGGTTGTTGCTGGACCCTCCGCGCCGTGAGTCGCGTGACAGAGAGCGGAGAGTCTAGGGCTGGACTAAGGGACTCGCGGCTCATAGTTGCCTGTTAAACAACTTTGTCGCTCTAAAAAAGATATTGACCCGAGAAGCGAAACTTGTGGGGGCCCTTTTCAAGGGCATTGTTTAAACATTGAGACAATTCATTTTTGGTTACTCGATCAATTTCTTAATTCGCATCATCTCCATGTTTGTATGTACATTGATATTAGAAGGAGAAATTAGATGTTGATCTGTATTTGTATTGGGGCTGAAAGGGTCAAAGTGCCCAAGGGGGCTAGGAGTGCTGATTCTAGGTCGCATACACTTGACTGGATCTGAAGGTCCCAGTAGCCGGTTCATATCTCCCTACTCTCATTCACTGTTTTCTCTGTTTTGCAGCCTTTCTTAGGAAACAGCAGTTGTGCCAGTCCTGAAGTTAAATCGTTAAAGCAAAGTGAACAAAAGAAGACAAGGAAGCATGAAGCCGAACATGACGAAAGCTTCATGGAGGTGTCGGTTGATGACGACTATGAATTTATTCCAGGCACTCCGCCCCACAAAAAGGTAATTGGAACCCGTATAGCTCCGAGTTATTCCTAAATAACCTTTCCTCTACCAAGAGTAGCTACGATCGAAAGCGGACAAAGTTCCCAAATGTTTTTTGTGATATTAGGGAGCTTTAGCAACGACGACGGCGACGGCAACGGCAACGAGAACGTCAAAAAAGTAATAGGCTCAAAACAATAACCAACAACTCTGCACGTGCATTACACTTTTTTGTATATTTCATTGCCGTCACCGCACGACTAGGACGTGAAATTTCCTGATGGGACGTTTTGTGGAGAAATAAACACACCGCGATGAATTTTTCTTTCTCTTTCTAGACTTGGTTGCGGTCTCCAATTCGGGGAAATTTCACCTATATTTGCCACTTAAAACAAGTTGGAATAATCGCGACGACGTTTTAAAAAACGCGAATTCATTTTAATAGTGACCTTTTCGCTGCTGTCTCCGTCGTCGTTGCTAAAGCTACCTATTGTAAAACGAACAACAACGAAAGAAAGTACTGAGTGGTCACGTCGCACTGAGGTTTTTATTCACAGAGCAAAAACCACCCCGGGACAGTACTACTCAAAAGCTTTCATTTGGTTACATATACAAAGTAAACATTAGAACCCACCCGTCCAAGATAAGAACAGTACTGCGGGTTAGTGCTGCACAATTAGCTACCAACATTTCAATGGTTATATCGTTAGGCATTATCTTCAGAATCAGAAGTTAGAACCATTAAATGACACTAAATTGCAATGTGCTTCAGTGTGGTGGTGGAGTCACAGGAGTCACTCTTCAACATTACAAAAGGATTTCAACCTGCCTTGTTTCCATTCCATTCCATTCTTTGTTGCAGTTTATGACACCCCGTGATGTTACGTTTGTTTTATTCTTTGCAGTTTAAGTCCATGTTTTTCAGTGCCTCAGAAAACCAGGTAAGTTTGTGAGTTACTGTTGGTAAGATAGTCCATTATTCTTAAGAGCCAACCTTGTTCCTTTGCGGAAGGAAGAGAGACGACCCTGTAAAACGAGGTTGCCAAAGAACTTTCGAACGGTTCCAAGTTATGACTTTATGTACCTTAGTTGTTTTGTCTCTAGGGCGTGTCACAGGACGTTGTACTTGCAGCAGATAGTGACGAGGATTGACTAATACAGGATTGCTTTTGCCATCAAGTCGACAGTCAAATGTAACGTTATCCAGCAAGAAAACTGGCAGTAAGTGTAACGCGTGCTTAAAGGGATAGAAATTGGAGAACAACATTGAAAAAAGCAGAAAAGCTGACTACATGTGTACACGGTGCATCCCCCTGAAAAACTTTGGTAAACCAACGTTTTTTCATGTTATCAGTTCTTTACGGTGAAAAGCGTCGATTGATGAAGAAAAGGACAGTTTTCCTTTGTACCAGGAAAAAACAGTGAAAACCCTCACTTAATATTTATTTTATCATCTGCTGTGCACGCCAATGTTGCAAACTGACGGAATTTATCCGCGTTTTTAAAATCTTCGCAGAATGTTGGTGTATCATGACCAGGAATGAAATAAGTTGACGCAGTGTTGCGATCACTTTTTGGCTCATCGCGTTACTGTACTGTGTTGTCACGACAGTTATAAATGTCACGCAAACTACGTTGAAAAAATTGTTTTGGTGACATCTCAGTCGCCGGAGAGCGGTGAGCTGTACGCCCGGCTACTCAAATACGCATGCTTTGTGCGGAGTAGGTCCTGCAAGCCGGATACAATTATCAACATCCTCTGACTCAGTATTTAAACAGTTTATTATAAATCCTTCTCATGCCCTATGGTTTAGGTTTTTACAAGACATTTAAGAATTACACCCTTTTCAAAATGTATAATCACTCTCCTTGCCTTCTTGAGAGGTCTAATTTTTAAAGAAATATTTACGGCAAATATAAATTTGATTGAGAGCTTTTGTGCTTTTAATGAACTATTATTTATAATCATCCGTCCTTACTTTACATAATTCCACTATACTCTACCGTGGATTTTCTATCGAGTCTTTTTAGCTTAAAATTCCAATCGTTGCTGCTTCCTTTCCTCATTCAGATTGAGTCGAGACTAAATTTCAGGCAAGTTCTTCTAGTTGGTAACGTGATGCTGAAAAAGATTGCGTCATCTCAGCAGGAAAGATTGCGTGACGTTCCCCCTGTAACCTACACTATTGACGGTAACGTTAAACCCCGGTCTTTCGTTATCCAGTGTAACACACATTTCCGACGTGAATCACGATTCAATCCCTTCAGTTTTTAAAGCAGTTGAATGCGGTCAATTTGCTCCAACATGTGCGAATATTTGATCGCGCGCCGAAGGCAGCACGTGAACAGAATAGCGAGAACGTGGATAGCTATCACACCGGAGCCTAGGGCAATCATAAAGTCTAGATGCCTTGAGAAAAACTCCTTTAGTCGCAAACAGCCCTCGATGTGGATAAACATGTGCGCAGGCTTGCCTGGCGTGTCCAAATCATCGCCACAACTTGGGTCATCTGTTGTGTTTGCGAGACAACACGACTGCGGTACACTGTTGACCCAGTAGCCGACGCTTTTGTTTTGGCGTTGCTTGTTCCACTCCGAATTAAACCAATCCTTGTAGCTCTTAGAGCCACAGCAGTCGTATTTACGCTGTACTTTGTCTATGAGCTCCTGGATATCATTGTCGTCCTCGTATTTGCTGAGAATGTTGTTCAAGAAATCCTGTAGGAATTTCCCAACGTTAAAATGCGCAAAGTACAGCCACAAGCCAAGAGCTATCTCGGCGATCAAAAGCAAGGTCATTAGGTAGGAAAACAGCTTCAGAGTGAAGTAATTCTCTCTGATGGCACCGTAGCATCCAGCGAAGCCAAGGATCCCAATCACTGTTCCTACTCCTATAAGTATAGCTGTGGCCGAAGTGAAGCCCGTCTGAGTAATGTTCTTGTAGTCGCCGTACAGGAGCTCGCCCAGACCGCCGAGCACCACAAGAGCCACTCCGGTTAACCAGAATATCACGTTAAAGAAAAACATGAGGTATTTGACCCAAAGCATCGTACCGGTCACTTTATTCCGCATTGTTGTTGGCGTTTGTTGGCTGAAAATGTTCGATTTTCGTCAAGATGCAGTCGTGTAACAGCTTGCAATTGCAAATATTGCGTAATTATTGTGAAACTCGATACCTAAAGTTGCTCACTTGATACCTCTCTCTGAGGGACACCGGTGGGGGGGGGGGGGGGGGGGGCTTCCATATAAAAGTGACGGAGGTGAGCGTCGGAAATTTTGAAAAGAACCCCTAAAAGCAGTGCCCTAAAAGGTACCAGAATTCTGTTCTGTGGGCGTGGTTCGAACAATTTTTTCACCCGTAACGGAGGTACCAAGTTGATATAGATTTTAAGAACATACTAAGAACGTACCCAAGCTGAGAAGCTGTCTCAAATATACCCTGAAGAAGAAAGGTCGTACCTTTCGAAATATTGGAAAAATATACTTCCCTGGCCGTAAAATCAGCCTTGCTCTTTTTTAGATTATTTGTTCTACTTTTTTTTGCTGATTAGATCCTTCACTACAGGATCCGGTACTTTTATTTTGTCGCGGTGGTCCTTGCAGACACAGTTAATTACGGGTTCTTAATGAAAAAATAACATTCAGTTTCGGTTCAGCCTCGGCTACAAAATTAGCTAGAAAAACAAACTTGAACACCTCGGACAATTACCCAACAACGCCATCCTTGTCAGTCGCACTTGACAGCAAGACACTGTAGACGGTCAATTAAAAATTGTACACGGTGATGCATGTCATCATGTGTCCAGGCCTTTTAAAAAAACAATTTTTTAGTGACTGTCAGAAAAGCAAAACAAGCAAGAATAAACAACGGCATCAATCCTTTTTCCAGATTTATTTTTGCTTTCACTCAGTGTTAGCATTTAACAACAAATACCCATGATGCAAATCCCTTGACGTATGTTGAATACCTTTAAATGTGCCTCTCCTTATGTACAAAACATACTGTTTTACTCATAAAATAATGAATTCAGACTGTTTTTACAGCTCTTTTGCCGGATTCAAAATATGATATATTTTTTTTCTCCTCAAAATAAAATGAAAATATATTAGAGCTTTGCCAAAGGCAAGCTGGCCGATATCATTTGATTTGCCTAAAAGCCACTTTTTTTTTTAGCTTAAAACCTGGTTGGCTAGTGTAGATTAAAAGGGACTGAACGAAAGTCCAAGAACTCGCTTTATCTTTCCTATCTTTAATTTATAATTATTTAAATAGGAAGAAACTTTGGCAAAAGAGACTAAAACAAAGAAAAATATAAATACAAGAGCCAATGGTATAGAAAAATTCAAACTTCCATCCAATGGCACTTTTTGTTTGGTTTCTTGACTGCTTGTCCTGAGATTAAATTGTGTAGTTCCAGAAAATATCTATACCCCCCCCACTAAAGGGACTAGAAATTCTGCGCATATATAGGAAGGGGTGGAATTTAGATTTTGACATAACGGCTCAGGAATCACAAGAAGAAATGTAATCTTGCCTCTTAAAAGAGGGTAATTAATCATTTATTAATCCAATTATTGGATGATGCATTGGATTTAATGTGGAAAGACTTACATGAAACATGGTCTTGACCCCCTCTGCCCCCCAACCACCTTCTAAAAGGAAGATCGATATGTGTATCGATAAATGCAATCTGCAACATCATGTTCTACCGGGTCATCCTCAGTGCGTGATGTTAGCACATAAGTAGGGACCTCTGGTGATATCCTCTCTGGGATACCGAATCTGTGATCTAAATGCCCTGATCCACAAATGCCTAGGACTCGTGTCTTTCCATCTGACTTTTGTACAATGTCCATGACCGTATAAGCAAATGCACTATCCCTAAGTATCTGTGCTGGAAATATCCGCCGATACTTGTCTACGACTTTGTCAAGATCTCCACTGATAAGTCCCTGGAAGTATTGATAATGATCCTCTGAGCCATCAACGTAAAATTCTTTAGGTGGTCCTCCAGTTTGTTCAATTTTCTCAAGAGCTTGGTTTTTCCCCTCATTTACAATCATCTTGCAAAATGGTTTTGGAACAAACCCAGCCACAAGCTTGGCTCCAAGTTCCTTTGAAACCTTCAGAATATATCCATAATGCTCCAATGCAAAGCCCTCAGTTCCTTTGTATTTATTGCTAAGTTCAGCTAGTGAAATTTTCCCATCTTGATACGCATCAAGTAGAGGCTGCTGTTGGAGGTTAAACATCTCCAAGACAACAGTGACACTAAATGCACCCTCTGGTTGCTCAGTGGGCAAGAGTTGTGTCTGTGTCACCATTCTTTCAAGGACACACAGTTGGGCTTTGAGGATTGATGGCTGGTGGTGCTGTTCACCAAACAAAACTGTAAATAACAACCAATAAAACAAACAATTTAACATCCTGAAAAAATGCAGAGGGAGGTTGGAATGTTTGATTAATGAAATGCTGTTGATCAAGGAAAGGAGACCAACTTTAAACATGCAAGCGGACTCCATCCGTGCAAAACTGACTACTTAACTGACATTGTTTAATTGAAATTGTAAATGGTTTGAACCCAGGAGTCATGTCATAAGTACGTAAATTATGATCATCCGGGTGAGTGTAGTCCTTCGAAGGACTGTTTGTGGTGACTTTGACGTTTCGACAACCTGAGCGGAAGTCATCTTCAGAGTCAAGTGAATTGTGGAACGTCAGTAGGTGGTATATACATCTCTGGTTGTTAACCTGATTGGTCAACAAAGTCCAGATGTTATTGGTCGTTTGTCAGTAAGCCGTGATGTTATTGGCTGTGAAGACTGTAAAAAGTGATTGGTGCGTTTCGATCCGTCTTTTGTTAGTCAAAAAAGTCCGTGGGTCTATTGTTAGTAAAATGTCTATTGTTTGTTTGTTTCGTTGTTGTTGTCAATAAGTCGTTTGTATGGTGCAGGTAGTTGTAGGCAACGGTTGAGTGGCGTTTGTTCTAAGTTAGTAAACCAGGCTGCTTTCCAGAGTGAGTCGTTGATAGTAATTTGTACAGTAGGTAATGCACTTGGCAGAGTCCCAGTCGATTCTGTGGTTCGTTTGTAAATGGTGCTCAGTAATGTAATTGTTGATATCACCATTTCTAGTTGCTCATTTGTGTTCAGTCAGTCGTACGTTTAAATTTCTGCCGGTCTCACCAATATAAGTGGCCTGGCAGTCGCAGCATTTGATCTTGTTAATTGGTTGACATTATTCATTTTCACACTTGAACTGCTATAAATTCTAACTTACAACCTTAATAATTTCCATTTGATAACGGTGACAGGATGACGCCGGAACGTCATGTTCTTGCATTGATTTTGCTTTTAAAATTTTTTTTCCATATGTGCTTTAATCTGTGATTAGCTGCCCAGGAAAATAGGCCTTTAGCCCTGTTACAAATTTTCTGTTTCAAATCATCACTTTATCCACTTTATCTTTTTCACTGATGTGGATACAACTGACTAAAATAATTTTAGGTGGGATAGGAATTCCCTTCCAGCTTTCTCAACCCCACACTGTCAGTGTCTTCTTCACCAA
This sequence comes from Pavona decussata, assembly GCF_977016875.1. NCBI lineage: Eukaryota > Metazoa > Cnidaria > Anthozoa > Scleractinia > Agariciidae > Pavona > Pavona decussata. Next base: position 1,382,743 of record NW_028145494.1, on the reverse strand, counting down.
GGTAGCTTCCATATCTGTGCTTTTGCCATTGCGAAATGTTATACAAAAAAAATTGAAGAAAATCACCATCTCACAAATTGAAATTTCTTTTGGTTTCTGCTAATTTTAACCCTTCCCCCATCCCAATAAAATTTTGTCAGTAATGTTCATGAGATAGGTGGTGTCTCCAATAACCCCCCTACCCCAGTCAAGGTGGGTCCCTCTTCAAACAAATTTGTTATGACCAGTTCCCTAACAGTGGCTGTGTCATGACTCAAATAATTTGACCAACATTCAGGTTGACAACTTGTCCAAAGCACATTAAATCACAGACTTGTCTGCACCCTCAACATGTACAGCAAACAGGGAGAATTTAAGCATAGCTTGAGATGGAAAGCTTGTAAATACATACCAACAGTGGCATTTTTAGCCTGTGACATCACAGTGTCAAAGGTCAATTTTAACTCAGGATTCCTTGCTGATTCAAACACTAAAGACTTTGAAAGTCTCCTCAGATTTCCCCTTAGGGATGAATTGAGATTAATCCAGCCAGCCTGCAAATGTAATGTAAAAGGCACAATTGAAATGAAACTGCTAGAAACGCAGGGCTCCATCAGGTTAATCTTCATTGTTCCCACAAACAACATTTTGTTAAGCCGTAGTAGTCTTTAGCCTGTTTCAGATGCCATTCCTCTCATGTCCTGTGCATTAGTCAGTTTAGTTTGACTTCAGTACTACTTTGTAGTGACAATAATATTAACTTTATTTAACTGTCAAAGTATTTAGCACTGTAGTGCTAATTGGGAACACTGTAAATGACTGAACCAAATATGTAAACTGAACATATCCCAACTGGCATGAGGCAGACCAGTTGGCTATTTGCAAAGCGTGGCCTTGGATTTATTACCAGGACAGCTGGAAACAAATCCAAGTGGTCAGAATGGGTCTTGAATCCAGAACTTCCAGATTACAAGTCCAGAGCCTAAAAAACTAGGCCACCCTGCCTCCACACTTACATTACTATTTAAAGCAAATTTCCAATCCTTCTATACCGATTTCTTTTATCCATGCACAAACTGCATGCGTTACTACTCACAGCATCAGGCCTCAGCCAATCACAAGTTTTGATTTATCAATATTATTGCAAGTGTTATGCATTATATTAGTTTGTGGTAGGAGGGGTATTTAATTTTGCGCCACTGGTCATGCCATAGATACTGTATTGGAGCAACTAGCAACTGACCACATTACAAATCAAGGGGTCATAGAAACAGATTGATCTTGTTATGAACATGGGTTTTGATTGAACCATATTATTGGGAGATATCTTTGGAAATTTTTGCTTTGTGTTTGACAATCTTAAAGTGTCTTTGTGACTTCTCAGGTAGTCACTGGGGATTATTTTAATCTTGTTTATTTGACTCCAAAAAAGTTGGCAGGGATGACTTTACATTTACAATGAATTCGTTTATATTTTTCTCCTTTTTGCTCCTGCCAAGAAACATGTACTCAGACACTGCCACCCTTCCCCCTCCCCCTTGAGAACAAAGAAGGAAGTGAAGGACAACCATTCCCCATTGCCTAAGGATTCATTTCTCATTAAACAGGAACAAGGCATGTTAAAAACAACAAGCTGTGACGTTGGACCCCACCCCGCCTTATTCCCAGTTGCCTGTACAGCTGAAGGTTGTTTGTTTTTATTTAAAAAAAACAAGATAATAACAAAGCTTTCTTCCAAGTGTTTTTCGATCGTGAACCTGGAAGATTTGTACACTTACGTAAATTCATACTACGATCCCAGAAAATGGTATCGTTTCGTGACTTGGGCACTAGTAAGGTCAATTTTGTTCGGATCTTATAAGCTTCTATTCTATTATATTCAAAAGCTCAAGCCTTATTTGTCCTTATTTGGTATTCCTAGACGAATCATCGCTTTCAAATACGGGCGATTTGCGTGTTGAGTTATCACTTACCATACACTCTTCGTGTAAATCGCGAATGAAGTTCATTGAACCTTCAGACCAAAAAGCAAGAATGCTTCTCCTCAAAGCTAAATCGCCTTGGGAATCAGCTTATATTGTCTGCGTTTCATACCAAAACACAACACAACATCACAACCTCAAACAAAATGAAAACAACTGCTTGGTAACCGCGCACTGTTTCGGGATCGAGGCGCGCGAACGCGCGCGAAAAATGGTTCCGAGTGACGTCACGTGATTCGTGCCGTGTGGTTTACTGTGCTTTTGAAGTGGTTGTTTCAGTTGTAAAATAAGCCTCGTTTAAAGCCATATTAACTTGAAGTTTTACTCAGAACTACAGATAGAAGGCGAGCTACAGAGTAGGCTCGATTACCAGCTGCTGTTCGGGAAATGATCCCCCGGTCGGGGAGGAAAACCGGACCCGAGGATGCGGCGGAAATCGAGCCTAACAACAACAACAACAATTTACATTGGTGGGAGGCGAATGTTCTCACCACTGCCTTCCATCCCTGCTCACCGTTGAGTCCCCGATCGTCATTTTCGATCGCTTCAGTGTAAAATGCATGGTCAAAATACATCGGAAATGTAGGCGTAATGTATGCGTGTTCAAACAAAAGCGCATAAGTGTGGGCGGACCTGGTTCTTTTTTTTAAATTAACCACAAGAACGTTTCACCGTACAGTACTTATCTTTAGGCATTCACAGATATAAACAAACAAGCAGAAGTAACCACGAAAATACAATTTAAATGACAAAGCGCGATCTGTGGCGTCAGACACGCAAACATGCCCCCACCCCGGGGGAAGGTACTCCATATATTGGTCTCCTCACGAAAAGGAAGCCTTTTTCACGTTTTAGTACTTTTAGGTAGAGGCATAGATTACAACGTATAGATTTTGCTAGACTCGATTTCCGCCGCTCTCTCGAGTCCGGTCTTTGTTCCTCCCCGAGGGGACTCTTGCGGAGGGGCGCGGGGTCATTTCCCTAACAGCGGCTGGCATATCGAGTTTAATATTTTGCTTGCCATTGGGAAAAAAGCGAGCCTTTGGCTTATCTTTAAAGTGTGTGAAAGGGATACAATATTTGTTTTATATATGTATGTGAGAGGGTAAGGCGGTTGGATCTCGAGCTGGAACCTCTCTTTATGAAACTTGATTGAGTACCGACGTCCCCACTCCCCCCCCACCCCCCCCCCCCTCACCATCCCACCATTCCACCCTCCCATACATCATCCCTAAAAAGCTTGATCCATATTGCCTGGTTATAGTTAGTTGCCATGCCTGAGGTCTTCTGAGACTCTGGCTTAGTTCTTTCACTTTTCGTGATCAATTGTTTATTTGCATTCAGTTTTCGCCATGTTCCAGTTATTTTCCTTTGTCATTTTCCTTCCTGTACTGTCACATAATAATTATCATTTCGGTATTGGTTTTATTAGTTTCATTGACGTCAATGAGATGTACTGCTCACTAATGATCACACGGGCTGTTAAACGTTTGACTTATGCTTTAAGGACAATTCAAACAAAGCACTTTGGACCTCACATTTAACGAAAAACAGAAAACTGCATTGCAGTCTGCTTCGCGCTATGAAAATTTTCAAACCGCGAGCTTACCATCCTTGTCTTGTTCTAATTTCTTCAACTTTGCCGGTAAAACCGCTCTCACAAACTTCAGGGCCAATTTGTTCAAAGGCCGATTATGCTAATCCTAGATTAACGTGACCTTTGATTCAAGTTTAATTACTTGTCAATAAAGAATATTAAAAAAGATACTGAGGTCATCGAAGTGATACAAATATGAATTCCCGGGGTTGGTTTGTTTGTTTTGGATTAACATTGGCACATCTTTTTCATGCAATATTTCTTTGTTTTTCTTTATTGAAGGTACTACCTTCAAATACACTTTTTTTTCATAAGGGGCTGAGGCTGATCCTGGGCTGAACGTTCTTCTTATTTTTTTTGGCAATTTGAGCCTAAAAAAGTTCTTAGCGTGTATTTTTAAAGTATTTCAATGAATCTATGTAGACGTGACCAAGACACCTATCAAAGAGCAATATGTGCGGCACTGTGGGTTAATTGGACTGTAAAGCCGACTGAGATTTTTTTATCTGTATTTATACTGTTTATTTTAAAAACATTTAGTCGCAATAAAAATCTTAACTGACCCTCAGCCGGGTAATGTTCTTAGTACGTTCTTAAATTTTATTTAATCTCAGCCTCAACGTTATAACAAAAAAGGTTGTAGAACTGAAAATAAAATAAAAAATGTAGCCCATTTAGGTAGCTTATAATGTTCAAGTCTGTTTGACGCACTTCTCATATTATTACCATTCGAAATTAGCGATATTACTTCATCTCTGCGTGCCGACCCATTGCAGTGGGCACAAGATATATTGGCGCCGTTTTACAAAATAACAAATTTTCGCGAGTAAACTGCTATTTTTAACTGTCTTGTGAATTGCGCGTGCGCGATAAACGAGTCATCGTAATGAACGAAAATGTCACTCGTTTGGTGGTTCCATTGGTCGCTCAATGGGCTGTAAACTTTCAGCAAATATGGGGTACTCTCACTGCTTCTCTCCTTCAATTACTGAAGTGCGGACTTCACATGGATTTTTAAATACCGGAATGAAGGACGCGGACGCTGCATGACGATTAATAGGGGGCTTAAGCAACGAGGAAGGCAACGACAACGAAAACCTCACCTGAAAATATAACTTTATTTCATTTGTGCTACTTCGCGATTATTTCAACTTCTACAGAAACAGCGAACTACCCAGGAACCAAATTGGTAGGAGTGGCGAAAATGAAAAATTCACCGTCGTGTGTTAACGTTCTTCGCAAATCCTTGAATTTGGTCATTTAACGTTGTTATTTTGCAGAGGATGGCAAAGAGATGTACCGAAATTTAAAACGCATTTGCAGAGCGATTGTTTTTTCTCATCATGATTAGACATATTGTTTTACGGCGCTGCCGTCACCGTCGTCGTTGATTAAGCTCCCTATTTGTTGCTTTCAGTACGGTAAATGCGGTAAAATATTACCTCTCATCTCAAAAAATAAGAAAAGAAAAGCGCAGAAGATAAAAAATGAATACAGAATATTCCCCCCTCCGGAAGTCGATATCGGGACGTAAGATTGCAATCCGGAGGACTTGCCACGATTGAAAAAACAAACAACACGTAAGGATGACGACGCAGATCCATTGAACCGCTGATTGGGACGGCCCTGGCAGTGTTTCTTTGCTACATTAGCAAACAACAGGGCCCAGTTGTTCAAAGCTTGATTAAGCTAATCCTGGCCGGATTAACAACAACTTTGTTTCGAGTTTAATTACACAACAATAAAGATTTTTCAAACATGCATATTTTGTCCCTCGGTTTTGGCGTTGACTTTTCTTTACCACTAACTTAACATTAGAGTTTAAAAAAACTGACAATTTTAACGATCGAGCAGAAAACCTCGGTTAACTTTTAATCGTGGATCAACGTTAATCGGCTTTCGAAGGCTCTCGCAAAATTTTAATATTTGTGGGGCATGATATAATGGCTCATGGACCATGGCCGCTAAGCCAATCAGAATTCTGGAATTACCTACATTATCCAATGATCTATCCAGTCCAGTGTTCATAAGTTAGTATATATGGAGTGCAAAGTCGAATGAAATCTCATTTGAACACAGCGAGGTACGCAAAGCAGTCACCGGTAAAAGGTTCTAGCTGCGCGGATGGTGTCGGGAAGGTACTTCCTTCCGTGAGTGAACCTCGTTTTAGAGGTAAGTACTTTCGAGTTTATATCATTCCATGGACAGAAGCAGTGATCGACCTTTTCAGCCTTTTATAGTCGAAAGTAAAACAGCCTATTACGTTTAACTTCATTATTTCACGTTTTATTTGATCTGTTAGCGGAGCTTCAACGCATTATTGTCGATTTGTAGTTTTCTTGTTTTTTCTATACCGTCGAGTCATGTTTCAAATAGACATGTTTGAACATGTGCATGTTTGTAAGCTTAGTTGATTAAGAGGAACTAAGTGGAATCAAGTGTATAAGTACTGGATTGTTATAATTTTATGTTTGTTTCTTGATGTCCACAAAACATTGAAGAACCTTGAAGTCGTAAAGCCCTAGTCAAACGGTAAGGATTCTCGATGATTGTTGGAACGCGCACTCTCGTTTGACCACCAACTACTGCTCACGCGCAATCATCGACAATCACACAGTTTGAGCGTGTTCAAATTCTTCATGAGCAACAATCATGAAGAATTTGAACACGCTCAAACGGTGTGATTGTCGATGATTGCGCGTGATCAGTAGTTGGTGGTCAAACGAGAGTGCGCGTTCCAACAATCATCACCGTTTGACCATGGCTTAACGGTCATGATCAAATCCTTCAAGCCCGAGTAAAATAGAACTGAGTCGTTTAGTAACAGCTTGAAAAGAAATGCCTCAAGGTGCAGTGACTTTTCGGCAGCGTGTCTTACAAGAAACAGCACAAGATTATTTGTGTCAAAATCTAAAAACTTGGATCGACTTGACGCCTAACGGATTTGGTTAGTTGAACTGACAAATCCGGCATTCGTGGCGACCAGGCGCTTTCACTCCGCTTCGGCGGCTTCTTGCAACGAAGATAACATAAGATAGCAGTATGGAAGAAACAGGTCAAATTCTGTTGAAGAACTGCATTCTTGCCAGTCATCCAGAGCGCTCTGCCTCTGCAAGTTCCTTCTTTGAAATCACCGTTTGCTATTTTTATTATAGTAACCGGCTTTTGACGTGCAATTTTTAAGCGGTAGAAAGTGAATCAATTAATCAATGCCTAGTATTTGGTTTATTCGTTGCCGGCTAGTTTGCTCATGAGTTAAACCAGTTGTAATTTTATCTTAATTATGTGTAAAACGATCAACTTTCCTCCTCGTTTTGTTACGTAAGAGACTGGTAAATTGTTTGTTTTGCTTACGGGTGAGTGTATCACTACGGGGCAGTCTTGTTTCATGAATTGCCTCCATGGTTTTAAAACTTTGACAATGAGCCCTCGTAGAATCGACGATGAATTTTGACTTGTACTTTGAAACTTTTACATACTCGAATCAGCAAGGTTGTTTTAATTATTTAGCCCTTGGATGAAATCCCAAAGTGTGACCATTTAAATGAAGGCTAGTAACGGCAATGCTTTCATGTGGTGCTTTTTACTGTTAATATTTACAGTTGAAAATTTGAATATTGTCTCGACATATTCGAAATTCCCTAAGTGCGAAAAGGAGGCCGCCCGCCAAAACCAAGTCACGGTCGAAGTGTTTGACAAAGAGGCTGTTATTCTCTGCGAGGCAATTCCGGTCATTTCACTGCCCAAAAATACCCTGCATGTTGTATTGAGAGATTATAAGTTTGTTTGTCAACGCAGTTTAAGGTATTAAGGTAACCATCAATATTTTTTGCCAAACAAACAAAGGTTTGATTTTACTCAAATGATCATTGATCAAATCAAACGTTTGATTAATATCAACAATCATTAAATGATTAATCAGCCCTGACGCGTGCTGGACGTAATTTAGGATTTTGAGATAATATCTACTTCATGAATAATCAAAACCCATATATACTTTTTATTAAAAAACATTCCTTTTTCTGGCATCAAAAGGGTCCGTTTTTGCCTTTAGAAGAGTCTAGGTCTATCTTCTGGACTCTAAGAGACTTTATCCGGGAAGGCCTGACTGAGGAGTTCGACTGAATTACGCGGCTGTAGACGCGGAAAGCATTGTCAAGCAATTCGGCCCTCGCCCTCAAGTGGCCATTGAATAAGTAGCAAATATTGGCCTTTACAATGATAGACGTCACGCGTACTTAAGTTTAGTCCTTTAGCAAGGAGCATCCGTTATCCACCCTTTCAATATTCCTTGTTCCTCGATCCCTTGCAAAATAATGAAATGTTGTCATTTGTTTTCTCGCTTAATTAAATTGTTCTTCGCCGTGAAAGAGATTCCTTTCATTTCTAGCATTTTGTAGTTTGTCAGAGTTTGTCTGCTAGCCTTAAGGGATTTCAGCAAAAAAGTTAGAAAAATAAATGGGTTTTATTGATCTCCTTATTCTGCAATTTAAATGCGATGATCCGGCCGTTTAATTTATCCATGGTCAAGTGTAAACTGTGGAGAAGAGGTTAGTGTCTAAAGAAGCTGCGGTGCTGCGTCGGTAGGGAGTAGAAACGAACGTTTGTTTATCAACTCTGTTGATTAACCAAACATTCATAAACCGCCGGAGGCCAGTTGACACCCAATGAACTCCCGTTATGATTAGAAAATAAAAAGAGAAACTACCAACTCCCTTTTCCCTCCCACCCCAAACAATGCTAAATTCATGTGCAAACAAAACAACGCCATGTTCCCATCAATGAAAAGGAAGAAGGGGCGGAATTAATTTTCCAATGAATGGTGCAAGATTGTAGCTACATGTTAAGGCACGTATTAATTATCGCAAGTGCGATCACATGGAAACGAGAACGGTTCTTAGCTGTACTTCATGTCGTTAACCGCACAATTTACAATGACTATGAATTTCTAAATTGATAAGAACGCATGCCAACTTCTTATCTTCGCATCAGTCGAAATCATTCCTTAGCACTTGTCTATTGTGAAGTGATGGGCCACTCGTAACAGGAAATAATGAAAACGGTTTTTCTTTCCGTTCTAACTACCCTATCACGTGTACTTGTCGGACGCTCGCGTGATTGAGGTCTCGGCTGAGCAATTCCTTTTGCAATCTCCCACACAAATAAGATCCCAGTGGTTTCCCAGTGATAGACATGAAAAATCAGATGGCTAACACAAAGGATCTTTAATAATCGCTTTCCCTCTTTCAGGCGACCGATGAAGCGAGCACTCGCGCGCAGATTGATCTTGTTCTTGCGTGTTCTACAACCGCGTGTCTCCCATATTTTAGACACCCTTGCTTTCTGGAAAAGGGATGAATATGTGTTATATTTCTATATATGCTATTGCATCAAACTGTTTATTTACGAACTACGCTAATGTCATGTAATTAAAAAATGCAACCGCCCTATTGAACCTTTTCTTCTCAAAACAAAGGGACATCTTTGTTTAAAACTATTTCATTAGAAAAGCATGAAGAAGCAAGTCTTGGTCACTTTATGAAAATAGATATACTCGGTGCTAAGCTTAGGCATGACTTTGCGAGTTTTGCAAGCCATTTAAAAAGCTCTTAATTGTTGATGAGGTCAAGGACAGTTAATTGCAGTCATAAACTGAAGTATGTTGTGCACTGGAATTGATAGGAATGTTTTAGCTCGGGACAGTTTTTTTCAGAAGATTCGCAATTTCAAAGTGAACTTGTTCGCCGCTCGAAGAAGTATCAAAAAAAAAATCTACGAAACTTAAATAATGCAAGAAAGAACTTCAAATCAAACCAAAGCAAACAAACGAAGTCTAGAAGCTGCCTAGGTTAATTTCGCTAGGAACTTTACGCTGCCTGGTTATGAATAGAGTTGCTAAATTTACAATTATATAAGCTCTGATTATGGGTGATAGCGTACTGGAAAGGGCAGCAGCTTTAATACGAAAAATTTGTCGCATTTAACACTTTCGAGAGTTCAAAACTGCAGGGAAAACATTGAGAAACTTCATTTGATCAAAGTGAATAAAATAACAGGAACAGAACTTTACGAACGTGCTGAGAAATTTCTAGCATTTTAATTGGTTACACTTCGAGGCCCATTGTCATCACAGCAAGAGACATAAATTCAAATTGTATTATTGGTATAGAAAATCATGTCGGTAAATTTGTTCATTGTTTTGGCTGCAAATAGAATCACGACATTCAGTCGGCATGGAAACTAATTTTCCGCAACAAATAAGTGGCAAAGCCGGGGGGGAGGGGAGGGTACTCAACAGATGCCAGGGTAGGGAGGTGCGGTCCGGGTGTTCAAACCCTGACCCTGTTTAAGACACAATTCTCTGATTTCCCTATCCCGTTTAAGACAGAATTCAAAATTTTCAGATCCTATCTAAGACATTTAATCCAAAATCATACCCTGTTTAAGACTAGAATGAAATAAGAATACACTAGTTTCTTCCATTGAAGGTCCTTTGCAGATCACTTTTACTTCATTGAAATATGCTTTGTTCTTCAAAATACCAATAAACAGACATCTAAGCTTGTTCTGTTTAAGCCATTAGGTCATGTAACGATACCCTGTTTAAGACAGAAAGTGATGAAACAGATACCCCGTTCAAAACAAACACCCTGAAAACCATACCCTATCGGGCCGCACTTCCCCTTAAGGTCTCAGAAGGGAGTAACCCCCCCGGGGGGCAAAAGGTGGGTGACCTTTTTTTGTAGTTCGTTAGCCAATAACTGACCATGCATTTAGGTCGTGTGTGCTCCAAGATAATTTGCCACTGTTGGTTGACTCTTCGCCAAGTCGCTTCGCTTTAGAATCTGCGTCTCAAGGTAATTCCTTTATTTACTTTCTACATATTCTTTATGTCTTTGTTTTCAAGGAAGAAGAAGAGTTTTGCCGCATTTTATCTAAAACCTTTCTTGTAAAAGTATCATAGTTTGTATTTTTACTTCAATTTGTTGCTGTTTGCGGGCGCTGGGCTACAGTGTAATCAGTCTCTTGGTCGTTAGCTTCCTGACTGAGCTCTTAACTTTAAACAATGCTATAATTTTATGCATTCTCAGTGAAGAGTCATGTTCTAGATTACTCACTGAAAGCGATCTCTGCCGGTAGACAGCATCATCCGTAGCTGGAACAAATTTTACTTGTCTGGAGGGATACAACACCCTTTGAGCAAACGCGTCCATGACTAATGATCACAAAAGCGCAACTATTCACAAAAGCAAATTGAAATTTATAGACTTTTACAGTCTTTGGCAATACTCACATAACGACTGAAAATAAGATACTAGCCAAAGAGCTCCTCGCCATCCAATGGGCCGAACAGACGGTGTTTAGTTACGTAACATACAAGCAGCTAGAAGATTGCATCTCTTTCATATTCAATCAACGCCATGTAGTATTCCTTACCCAGCTCTATGGCCAGCGAGTTCTTATTTGTCGTTTCGCGCGATTAAAGATTATAGACCAAAACCAAACACGCGAGTCTCGCGCGACGTCCCGCGTTCGCATGCAGCAACCATCAGCGACATGGTAAGCAGTATTAAGGTCATCAACCGTGCAGCCGTATCTATATCAGCACTTCAATTTTTCAAGAACGTACGTATATGTTTGCAGTTAGCAAGATATCCGAAAAGATCCATTCATTAATTATGCATAAACCTCTAGCACATGCCGTGAGACCATCCCAGCTTCGTTAGGAAGCTTGAAAACATTTCAAGCCTGAAATTTTTTTCATACTTTCGTTGTTACGTAAGTAACTGTGAATGCGCATATATGCTGTTTAAGATATTTCACATTCATTTATGCATCTAAATTAAAACAAACCGTAACTGTGTCAATGCGGTGTCTTTGTCATAAGAATACATGTTTATTTCATTAGAAAATCATTGATGAATACATGGGCGGGCCGATCGGTTTTATTGATGTATTAAGTAGTATTTATTATGCAATACTTTTGGTTGGAATCCGGAGGGGGGGGGGTACTACCATATATGGGCTATATAGGTACGTGCCGCGAGATAGGGTATGGTTTTTGAGGTTCTCAGTCCTTAAATAGGGTATCATTTTTTCCTCATTTAGCAACGCGTTCCTGGATTAGTCCTTAGATAGGGTACCTAAATTGCATCTGTTAAATTGAAGCTTGTAAGCGCCACGTTTCACGAAAAAGAAATGGCTTTTTAAAACTGAAGTGTCCGCTGAAGTATTAGAAAAGCGATTTTCATAGCGATTTGTGTTTATCCGTGCACATTAGCCGCTGTTTGGGTCCCTTGAATAGTGTGTCATTTGTTGGGTTCGGTCCATAAAAAGGGTATCCGTTTTCTCTTCCTTTACCAGGGTTCGAGAACCTTCGCGGCACACCCCTATCGAAAAATTTCGGTAGTACCCCCCTCCCCCCCTCCACGGGGTTGGAAACGTGATAATGGCTTTCGAGACAATTTATGGCACTCAATAATCCGTCAAAACTATTCCTTTCATTTAAACAAATTAATACAGAGCCTAGATATATCACATTTAAACGAAATTTGGCCCTCATGTTCGTCATACTGTTATTACAACAAGGTGTTAGGTTTTTAGAAAATTCCAAATACTTTTCCCAGCGGGTGGCAGAGATCCTTTGAAACGCTATTTTAGGCTATCTCGAGTGCCTTTAAAGCTCTGTAGGTTCATTCTAGGCCGCGCTATAATATTTTTATCTGTTCGGTCATTCTAGGGCAACCTGAGTATTTTCGAAATTACTAGGGCATCTTTGTCAATTTCCCGAAAACCTTAGGTCTTAATTCCTTTCCGAAAATCTTAGCTGACCTTTTTCCGGTACCCGAAACGACATTTTTATCAATCCGAAAACACTAGGCCTTAAATTTCCCATATTACGAAAGTTCGAGGTAAAACTTCCCATTAGGAAATTGTAAGGGATTAAGGGGCCTTCAGAACAGATAATTTACCGAAACGATCCGTTGGGTGCCCCTGATCATCTGTATCGTCACAGCATCTCTGTTTGGTGTTTAAGGCCAGGCCACAGAAAAGTTAAAATTTTCGTTTAGAAAACAGCTTCAATAGCACGTGAAACGGTATCTAACGGAACGTGTGTTAGGCGTTACGTTTTAACGAAAGGATATCTTGGTTTACTTGAGCTATTGAGTTTGCGGCTGAATTCCTAAAGTAAGGGCGTTCAGATGAAAGACTACTGAGCAGTATCGTACTTTTCTTTAAAGTTGTTACTTTGTTATCATTCAAATGAAAGCAGCCCAAGTAAGCAGCACTTTCCGGTAACCTGGCATGATCTTACAAATGTGAAAAAAAAAAATCAACATCTAAGCTTTTTGCAAGAAGAATGAATGAATGAATGAATGAATGAATGAATGAATGAATGAATGAATGAATGAATGAATGAATGAATGAATGAATGAATGAATGAATGAATGAATGAATGAATGAATGAATGAATGAATGAATGACCCACGGAATTTACGTCAGTAAAAGAAAAACTACTGCTTTACAGAAAAGCCGTGTGAAAGGTAATACGAGTTATTCAATGGTTAAAAAAGACTGATAGACAATATATATGCAAAACTCAAATGACAGCGAGGTTATTTATTTGTCAGTTTTAAAAGCGGAGAAAGTGGGAACTGTTCTAATATGGGATGGTGTTCCACAAATTTGTCCCAATAAAAGAAAAACTACTGCTTTTAACAAATTCAGTGTTTTATTTGGGGAGGAGAAGTCTACTTTCACTCTCTCGTAGCGCATAACCACTGTCGCTTTTTTTCAAAAAGATTGATGAGATAATCTGGAGAACGTTATTGTACTAAGATTGCTTTAAGGTAAGCTTTCCAACTGTGTTCCAAAAAGCTCACTTTTAATGTTTGAGGCCCTCCTGTATGCTGCTGAAGGTAATGTTATCAAAACGTTTACTTAAAAAAATTACCCGGTAGACGGCATTCGCGCTCCATATTCGCCTAAGGCTTTGGCCAAATCCTAGTTTACTTCTTTAGTTCTCTGAACTTGAGTTTTCCCTTCCAACCCTCTCCGGAATTTCATGTTCCTTTTTCTTTATTTCTTACAGAAAAAAAATCAAGGCTTGTTAAACATGGCTAAGTTTTTGTTGGTGGTATTAGCATACCTTGTTGGAGTTTCCCTCACCTTTGTGGCTGGTAAGTGTTGGTCTGTGTCCTAACTTGATTCACGACGCCATTAGGATACGATATTCCCTGAGCAAAGTTAAACGCAAGAGTCTATTGTCTGAATAAAAAAATAAGAAATAAATAGATCACTTTATGTTAACGCCACTGTACTTATTGAGGTGCGCTAATAGGTACTTCAAATCAAACAAACCTTTTTGTCATTTGTATACGGCTTCATGTTTGACAAAATTATTTGTGTTTCAGTAAGAACAATTATGTCTATCAAACAGTTCATGCATCTCATTAGCATGCATTTCTGCTACTAGAAGCTGGTTTTAAGCTGTGAGCATCCACATCAGAGTCACTGATTCAGAGACAAGCATATTCACCAAAGCGTTTAGGTGCGGTTTAGCTTGGCTTTGTCTTCTACTGCACAAAAAGTTAATAACTTATGGGAAGTAAATGAAACTGGATCTCTTTAATAACAGCTTGAAGATATTTAACAATTATTCCACGAGCGCGCGTTGGATATGAGATGATAGATAGCCAACGAGGCGCGAAGCGCCGAGTTGGCTATAATCATCTCATATCCAACAAACGCGAGTGGAATAATTGTTTTATTAAAAACAATCAAGAAATATTGTAAGTTATGGCTGGTTTCGCTTAGCAAGAACAACCAGAAGACCATTTTAATGATCCCTATTCTCGGGCATGGTATAATAGCTCATATACCATGGCCGCTAAGCCAATCAAATCCCTGGAATTGCATTATACAATGATCCATATTTTAATAATCTTTTTTATTAACCATTGTTACTAAAGTTCATATTTGTGCACTTTCAGGCTGGAGCTACGATAACAGTGCAGGAGATGGTATGTCTTCTTTAATCTTATACTCTTTTACTAAATACTTCCCTTAATGGGAAGCCCTATTGTCTTTTGGTGTGAGTATTAAGACTCGCTGCTACGTGAGCTGTGATTGGGTTTAAAACATGTTTTTGGAATGCTCTGTTACGCCTTTTCTAAAAGTTAGCTCGTTAGCTTGTTCCCTCTGGAAGTCTTGAATTTGAGTGGAAATTTCCCTTGGGGCCATGTTTGGGTACCCGCAGGAGCTTGCTATTTGTTCCCCCCTGTCGCTTTAGTTTCCATGGGGTTTTCATCTGAATATCCCAACAGAGTTTTCACCTGCTCGAGTTGCTCTGAACAAGCATCCCCGACCGTCACAATTTGGAAATGTCCCACGGCCTTTATAAGCCAGTTCCATAAATACACGTTACTACTATATGGCCTGTTTATGTGTAATACCGTATTTATTCGATTAACTGCCCACCTTCGAATAAGCGCCCACCCTGAAAGCCCAAAAAGTTAAAAAGCGCTAGCGCCCACCCTCAAATAAGCGCCCAACCTGAAGGCCTAAACACCTCTAGTAAGCGCCCACCCCACCCTCTCCCAACAAAAATCATTCCTCTACTACCTCTCGTGAGGAAAGAGGAACGTCAGATCAGCTGTGTTTCAAAATTGGTTTTAGATACGGCAGTCAATGAACTTTTGTATTACTTATGGCTTGTTCATGTCAACTTTTGCACTTTGTTTTGTCTTGTTGAAGCGAAATAAACTAGTTATCCCTTGTTTTGTAATTCTCTAAAAATGCCCTCGCTTGCTGAAAATGTTGGGAAAATAATTAGCGCCCACTCTCATATGCCCAAAATTAAATAAGCGCCCAGGGGCCCGTTTCTTGAATGTCTCGGTAAGTGTCTTTGGTGATAAATGTTACTTAAAGAGGTCAATTTTTGTTAGCTTTCAATACAAAATTTTAAAATCTTATAATTCAATGAAAACACTGGCCAAGAACCATGTCTGTAATCACTGCGTAATCGGCGAAAAAACATTTAAAAATACACTTATCGGGCCTAGGAACCGGGTTTTTCGAGAAACGGGCCCCAGGGCGGTTAATCGAATAAATACGGTAATCAACACATAGCAACAAGCAACTTAAATATAATCATCTAAAACTATGTTGATTTTCAACACCTTTCTAACTCTGACCCAGGGCCCGCTAATTGGCCTGGCGTATGCACAACCGGGACCAGTCAAACGCCGATAGACATTAAAACCAACATGGCACAGTATGACTCAACTCTGGGCACACTCAACCTCGTCAACTACAATAGCAAACCATCCGCGGTCACCTTCAAAGCTACCAACACTGGCAAAACCCTGAAAGTTTCATTCCCCTCCAATACATACAATGTGAGTGGAGGCGGTCTGCCAGGCACTTACACCACGGTTCAGTATCATGTTCACTGGGGATCGACGAACTACCAAGGATCAGAGCATTCTGTTGATGGGAAATTCTATCCTGCCGAGGTCTGTATAAACTCTTTTTTTATATAATTGTAAGAACCTTTTTTATAACCACGTTGCGAGGCTGAGATTAACTAAAATTTAAAAACATAGTAAGAACATTACTTAGGCTGAGAGTCAGTTTAGAACATTTTGTTTTTATTTTGACCAGATGTTTTTAAAGTGAACATTATAAATACGGATAAAATAATTATTGTAAAACCAGTCTATATTAATGCCGATAAACCCAAATGATAGGTGTCTTGGTCACGTCCGCATAGATTTATTGAAATACTATAACGGGAAAATAAGAATATCTCAAAAAGAAACATAAGAACGGCCACCTCAGCCCCAAAGTTAGAAGTTGTTATTAAAAAAAATCTGGGCTTGCATGATTTTAAAGTAAATTTGATGAGTTTATTGCAGGGGCCGTCCCCTTTCGGCTACTTTTATGTGACAATACTTTTGGCGGGAAAACTCATTTTCCGATAGTTTATAACTGGGGAGAGAGAGAAGAGAAAGAATGAAAGGGGTCAGTAACTTTAGTACCAGAATTTTTGGAAGAAGGCTAACTTTACTTCTCAGAATTTAAACGCGTTTTAAACGCGGCCACAGGAAACTGCTATTTAGTAGCAGCGTCACTGATGGGTTCCTCTTAGTAGACAGCCACCGTAGTATTTTCCTTTCATTTAATTGAATTTCATTTAATCCTTGAATTGTAATCGGTAAGGAATTCAGTCATGGGCTGCAAATGACTAGAATAAGACTATATTATTACAAACTTGATCGTTGTATAATAGGCCTACTTTGGGACCTTAGCTCGCCTTAACTCGCCCTTACTCGCAACTTGATGTTACGCGCGTTATCTCGCACAAACTCACTCAATCTCGCCGCTAAGCAAAGTAGATACCAATCTCAGCCTACTTTCAGTGTAATTTCAAAATTAAACCACAAAGGGAAGTCGCCAAGGAATATGGATTTCAGAAGTGCCAAAGATAGTGAATTGAAAGGAAAACAGGCTGGGTCTTCAAAAAATACGTAAATTGACCTGTCCCATCCTTCTGGAATGCAATTTGAGCGATTTGATTGGCTTAGCGGCCATTGTATATGAGGCATTATACCATGCCCGAGAAACAGAGACCATTAAATTGTCTTCTAAGTGTTCTTGCAAAGCGAAATCAGCAAAATCTAGCAATATTTCTTGATTGTTTTTAATAAAACAATTATTCCACTCACGCTTGTTGGATATGAGATGATCATAGCTAACACGGCACTACGCGCCTCGTTCGCTATCTATCATCTCATAACCAACGCGCGTTCGTGGAATAATTGTTAATTTTATTATATTTATTGTTATTTTCTGTAAATGCCACCTTGATGTTTACTGAACTTCTGACTCGGTTTTACAACGCAATAGTTAAGTATGTGGTTGAGCTAAACTGCTCTCTGTCTATCGAAGCCTTAAATTAAATAGGGAAATGGGTTCATGAAACCATTGCTACTTACAGCTATAATCTGATTTTTATTTCCAGAATCACTTTGTCAGCTTCAACACCAAGTACCCAAACATCAGCACCGCTCTGGGCCATTCTGATGGTTTGGCTGTTCTTGGTGTTTTCTTGAAGGTACTATTTTATTTTAATGTCGCCAGTTAACTAATAAACAATCTCCAAGTTGTTGGTAATGTTTCGGTTTCTTCACGTTTAATTATAAACTATTGAATCATTTTTAGTTAGCGAGATAACTTTGCTCAAGACAACTTCAAAAACATGTCTCACTTTCCCGCGTGACTGACATGATATCACAATGTAACCCTTTTAAGCCTGTTTGTGATATCCCAGAGTGTGACAACTCAAATGAAAGCTACTGCACAGTAACTGGGTAAACGTACAGTTAAGCGACCGAAACACGTGAACGCGCGCGAAAATTGCCTCCCACGCGTGAGGTCACCCGACGCGCAGAGCGTCTCCCGCCACGGAAGGTAATTCTTCTTTATTATCCCTACGTAAAATAAGCATCTATTCCTGGTCCAGTATGTCTAATCAACCAGTGAAATGATAAAGGTAAATTTGATGCGGGGCCTTATGGAAGTTTTTAAAATGACCATGGGTGCAGGACACTGAGCGCTGGGTTGAAAATTCCCGTAGCATATTAAGGCAAAGATTGCCCAAATTTTTATGTAAATTTAATGAACGTATTTAGCTAGAAGTTTTATAAAATGGGAAAATGCAATAAAAATACCTCACCTCGCCTGGTATATGCCTGGTGTATCAGCCGTTTCAGAGCGACTGCACTGTTGGGAATGATGCATATATCGAGAGTATAAGAACTTGTAAGGTGAAGTGTAGTTGTAAAGCTTTCTTTGCTTTCTTTCTAGGTTGGTTCATACAATGCTCAATATGAAAAGTTCTTGAATTACAGCAGCCAACTAGTAAACGCAAGTAAGCGCCTTTCAGTTTTTTTATTGTTTATTTGTATATTTCCTTATTTTTTGTTGCGATTTTGATTAACAGGAATGTTCTTAGAACTATGATAATCGTAAGACGTCATCTAGATTGACGCTGAATTACACCGCAATGATTCACAAGGAGCCAACAGTGACTTGATAAGTGACCCTGCACTGATTTACACTACAACTACTATTCATCCTTAACTGCTCGAGCGATCACAAGATTACTCCTTTATCGTATGACTGAACAAAGAGATTAAGATTTAGTTTTATCAACCTCCTCCTCAGGATCCTCTTAATGAGAGAAAGGACCCTGTACGTGAACGAGGCTGCATTTTTATTTGACTTTATTGTTCAAAGGAGAAGCATGTTGTCTGATATTTCTAAAGACAGTCAAACTACAGTTTACAATAAAAAGGGGTGCTAAGTATAATTAAAGAAGCATAAATTAGCTAAAATTATTTGGGATTATGACACATTTTGGACGGAAATTATGTGAATCGACCAAACGAATTCTGCTCCTTGCATCAACAAGCGTCAAGAAAGAGTTTGAAAGTTCATTTTATTAGTTCAATTAGATTGCGAATTTAAAAGCAGTTTTAAATCCGCAAGTTATTTAAAAACGGAACACTTGAGGCACGAATCAACGTTAACTACAACACTGTAATTAAACGGTTTGCTCTTTTTTATAAGAACGCCTTATTTCGTGGCTGAGGATGAACGTTCTCATTTTTTGGTAATTTTAGCTTGCAAATGTTCTTAAGATGGAGGGAAGGGAATATTCAGACCCTATGCCACTCCCTCCCCCTCCAGCCGTAAGGAATGTACAAATTTTGAAGTAAGCCATTATTATCATTATTATTATTATTATTATTATTATTATTATTATTATTATTATTATTATTATTATTATCATTATTATTGTTGTTGTTGTTGTTGTTGTTGTTGTTATTATTATTATTATTATTATTATTATTATTATTATTATTATTATTATTATTATTATTAACGACTTAAAACACTCAGTGCACTTCTGCCATATTTATTAGGTTTTTGTCTTGTACAAGTAAGCCTGTTGTGAAAAGCTATCTTTTCCCTAAGTCCAGTGATTATTGGGCGCGAAAATTATAAAATAACTCACTCTTTTTCACAGGCTCCGAAGTGAGTGGCATTCAAGCCTTCGAATTTGATTCACTGCTTCCTACCGACAAATCTAAATTTTATCGGTACAACGGTTCCTTGACCACTCCTACCTGTAATGAGGTTGTTACCTGGACAGTTTTCAAAGATTACGTTGAAATATCACAGGCTCAGGTAAACATGCACTGATGCTGTCCTCATTGTTGTTTTTGTTGTGGCTGTGAGAGTTTGAAGAGGTCGTTGTCGCTACTGTTGTCTTTTTTGTTAAATTCGTTCCCAGTGTTAGCTGTTATTCTTGTTGCTGTCTTTTACTTTGTCGTTGTTGCTGTTCTTCATACTGTTAATGTTGAGAATTATATATTTATATTCAAATAATTAGGACATCGTTCATTTAAAAATTACATTTAAGAAGTTGGAAGTTGTTGTTTTCGTCCTCATCTTTGTCACTTTTATTGTGTTTCTTTGTTCTTGCCAAGTTGTTGCTGTTGTTACTTTTCTCATCCTTGCCTTTTTGTTGTTTTTGCTGCGTTGCCGTTGTTGTTTTTGTTGTTGTTGTTGTCGTCGTTTTCGTTGTCAGCACCGTTAACGTGGCTAAACTTTGTTTAACAAATTACAAACCATTCCGTGCAATCTTCAAACTATCCCAGGAGACATTGTCATTTCCAGATCGTAGAAACACGTCTTTCACTTGAATGTGTTCATATATTGATAAACGTAAGAGCTTAATTTATTGATTAACTAGATCCGTTTATTTCTTGTTCATAGTTGGACGCCCTACGTGCCCTCAAGCTGGACTACAATACGCCCATTGGGAACAACTTCCGCCCTCTGCAGGACCTAAACAACCGCACCGTGAAGGCCAGTTTCAAAGAACCAACTCCTCCTCCAACCACACCTGTTTCAACTACAATTCCTCCTATAACTGATTCCGGAATTATTGCTACGAAACTATCCAACTCTGTTTTGCTGTCAATGCTGTTTGGCGCGTTTTTCTTCCTCCAGATGTTCTGATCTTATTGTAATCAACATTGGCTTATAATCTCTTAGTTTCCTTTAGAGTTTTTTTTAGTTTTTTATTATTCATTTACTTTTTTGCATTTTTGGATCTCAGATGGATATAACCGTGCATTAGGATCGGCTAATGGAGACCGTAATAGTTTTACAATGTTTGCAATAAGTACACTAGCTCTGATAAACAATAGCTTTAATTTGCGTTTCCGTGAGTAAGCAGAGCCTGCCTGAAAACCACACACGCGACGGCGCTTTTAACGTTCCGCGCGTGACGCGTTGGGAGGTTAGGGTGATTACTCTCGGAGGTAGTATAAGATAGTTTTGTTGAATTAACATTGCTAAAAGAACCACAGTAAATAAAGCAACTTGAATTGCACCTAGTACTTAGGTTTATTACTTTATTATTATTTATTTTATTATTGTCAGCTCAATATCTGTGATGAAAGCGCGCTCTTCTTCTTTTCTGAGCGGCCCAAATTTTACTGAAATTTCTGCAAGGCTGATCGGACTGCGTAGAAAACTTAACACGACAGCGACATGATAGAGACCAAACCGAGAATCAACAGAATGCGGCAACCGTGGACAGCTGTTTCGAGCTGGTTGGCTCTCGTCAGCACGGTGTAGCACAGCACAAGGTAGAACAACCAACGCGAGTCGAGTTGTCTGCCAAATGCACGTGGTAGCCGATTTACATTTTTGGCTGATTAGATCTTTCACAGATCCTGCGTATACTTGCAGCAGTTTTGTTGTGCGGTTCCTTGCAGATTGTTTGCAAATTTTACTGTACAGGACCCGGTTGTTCGAAAGCCAATAAACGCTAATCATCCACGGTTAAAAGTTAACCGAGGTTTCCATCTCGTTAGTTGAAAATATTTCTAAAGCTAATTTTAAGCTAAAGTTTAAGACTGAAGTCAAAGTCAAAGGTGAAGAGCAAACTCTCTTTTGGAAAAATCTTTATCGATTAGTAACTAAACTGGATTCAAAGTTCGCACTTACCCTAGATTAGCTTAATCAGTCTTTGATCAACTGGGCCCAGGGCTGAGTTGCTCGAAGCATGGTTAGCGCTAACCATTGGTTAAGAGGTATTAAAACCTATAGGTTGTCATGGTATTTAACCCGGGTTAGCGCTAACCATGCTTCGAACAACTGGGCCCTGGCTGCTAAGAAGGTCGCTTGCCAATTGATTTCACTGAATGATGTTTTCAGAAAAATTGTCAGTGTAAAACTTTTTATGAAGTCTAACCTTTTCGTGGGTGCATTATCTTCGATTTAAGGAAAACGTTGTCGCAAAATTACGTATAAAACGGTTTGTACTCAACTCTCGACTTCCCGCGCACTTGTCGGCAAATTGTAACAGAGCCGCAGTGATGAAACCCTTTTTGAACTAGCTAGTTTGGTCAGTATCACGAAAATTTTGTTCTCCCAAAAAGGGAAAATGATGGTTTGATTCTGTTTGCATTTCAAGATAGACGCGCCCGCGATATTTGTGGCATTTCCTACGTCAGTGCTTTTAAAAGACTCCTTTTTCACTCTCCATGGTGGTACGATACGCACTAGGGAGATTACAGAATACCCGGCCCATTTCGAAGGGCACAAATCTACTGCCTCCGCAGTCCTGCAGTCGATGAGTAATTTAGTCTAAGCTAGTAGAAATCGTGGTCCTTCAGTCCCGCAGACTGGAAGTCGATGAATACCTTAATCTTAGTACAACTCGCGGTCCTTCAGTCCCGCAGTCCGCTAGTCGATGAATAACTTAGCCTAAGTTAGTACAGTCGCGGTCCTTCAGTCCCGCAGTTCGCTAGTCGATGTTAGTACAACTGGCGGTCCTTCACAGCTTCAGTCCTGCAGTCCGCTTGTCGATGAATAACTTAGCCTAAGTTAGTACAGTCGCGGTCCTTCAGTCCCGCAGTTCGCTAGTCGATGTTAGTACAACTGGCGGTCCTTCAGAAGCTTCAGTACTGCAGTCCGCTTGTCGATGAATAATTTAATCTAAGTTAGTACAGTTGCGTTCCTTCAGTCCCGCAGTCCGCTAGTCGATGAATAATTTAATCTAAGTTAGTACAGTTGCGTTCCTTCAGTCCCGCAGTCCGCTAGTCGATGAATAATTCAATCTAAGTTAGTACAGTTGCGTTCCTTCAGTACTGCAGTCCGCTAGTCGATGAATAATTTAATCTAAGTTAGTACAGTTGCGTTCCTTCAGTCCCGCAGTCCGCTAGTCGATGAATAATTTAATCTAAGTTAGTACAGTTGCGTTCCTTCAGTACTGCAGTCCGCTAGTCGATGAATAATTTAATCTAAGTTAGTACAGTTGCGTTCCTTCAGTCCCGCAGTCCGCTAGTCGATGAATAATTCAATCTAAGTTAGTACAGTCACGTTCCTTCAGTCCCGCAGTCCGCTAGTCGATGAATAATTTAATCTAAGTTAGTACAGTTGCGTTCCTTCAGTCCCGCAGTCCGCTAGTCGATGAATAATTTAATCTAAGTTAGTACAGTTGCGGTCCTTCAGTCCCGCAGTCCGCTAGTCGATGAATAATTTAATCTAAGTTAGTACAGTTGCGTTCCTTCAGTCCCGCAGTCCGCTAGTCGATGAATAATTCAATCTAAGTTAGTACAGTTGCGTTCCTTCAGTCCCGCAGTCCGCTAGTCGATGAATAATTTAATCTAAGTTAGTACAGTTGCGTTCCTTCAGTCCCGCAGTCCGCTAGTCGATGAATAATTTAATCTAAGTTAGTACAGTTGCGGTCCTTCAGTCCCGCAGTCCGCTAGTCGATGAATAATTTAATCTAAGTTAGTACAGTTGCGTTCCTTCAGTCCCGCAGTCCGCTAGTCGATGAATAATTTAATCTAAGTTAATAATTAAATAAGTTAGTACAGTCGTGCTCTCTCAGTCCCGCAGTCCGCTAGTCGATGAATAATTTAATCTAAGTTAATAATTAAATAAGTTAGTACAGTCGTGCTCTCTCAGTCCCGCAGTCCGCTAGTCGATGAATAATTTAATCTAAGTTAATAATTAAATAAGTTAGTACAGTCGTGCTCTCTCAGTCCCGCAGTCCGCTAGTCGATGAATAATTTAATCTAAGTTAATAATTAAATAAGTTAGTACAGTCGTGCTCTCTCAGTCCCGCAGTCCGCTAGTCGATGAATAATTCAATCTAAGTTAATAATTAAATAAGTTAGTACAGTCGTGCTCTCTCAGTCCCGCAGTCCGCTAGTCGATGAATAATTTAATCTAAGTTAATAATTAAATAAGTTAGTACAGTCGTGCTCTCTCAGTCCCGCAGTCCGCTAGTCGATGAATAATTTAATCTAAGTTAATAATTAAATAAGTTAGTACAGTCGTGCTCTCTCAGTCCCGCAGTCCGCTAGTCGATGAATAATTTAATCTAAGTTAATAATTAAATAAGTTAGTACAGTCGTGCTCTCTCAGTCCCGCAGTCCGCTAGTCGATGAATAATTTAATCTAAGTTAATAATTAAATAAGTTAGTACAGTCGTGCTCTCTCAGTCCCGCAGTCCGCTAGTCGATGAATAATTCAATCTAAGTTAGTACAGTTGCGTTCCTTCAGTCCCGCAGTCCGCTAGTCGATGAATAATTCAATCTAAGTTAGTACAGTCGCGTTCCTTCAGTCCCGCAGTGTTAGTACAACTGGCGGTCCTCCAGCAGCTTCAGTCCTGCAGTCAAGCAATCACAGGCTAATGGCTAACAGAACGGAGGTTCATTAAATGTGTAGCGCGCTTGTTTGTAAGTTAGCACAACTGGCAGTCCTTCAGTTCTGTGGTCACACAGTCACGACCGGAGAACTAAAGAAGCATTAGGATATTCTGCAATCAAGCCCACCTACGGACCGTCTGCCCGGAGGGGGGGGGGTACTCCCCTATATGGGCTATACGGGGAAGTGCCGCTGGATAGGGTATGGTTTTTGGCCCCTCTGTCCTGAACAGGGTATATAATTTCAAGCGAGTCTGTCCCGGACCCGTCGTAGACAGGGTATGGTTGCAAGACTGTCGTCGAGTATTTGGCAATCCGAAATCAGAGACGTTAGTCTGCATTTATTTTAGTGAACAATGCTACACGTCAATTGAGTTTCCACTTAAGTTCACCGGTGTTAATGCAAAATTTTGGGAATTTTCGCCATCACTTCTAGGAAGTGTATTATTTTATCTGTTGTGATTGGTATTCGCGTTTCAATGCGTGGAACATCACGTCCGGTAAGTGACAGTGGGCCTTTAAATGTTATTACTATTCAAACGAAAACGTGTTATTGTGGACATGTCTAAGCTACCGAGTATAATAGCTATGCTCAGTTAATGCAAACACTATTCTTCCCCAAACAAAGCAATATGTGTAAAAATGCCTTCACTGGGTGAAAAAGCTTAGGGGGGCAGTTTTTGATCCCTTTAGGAAAATAAACAGTTTTCGTCGATAAGCTTGGCACTCAATTTCTAGTTTTGCTGGAAGTGTATTCTGGTGTTACGCAGCCGTGTAAAAACAGAAAAAGAAGTGTTTTTATTTTCTTTTTTTATTCAAAAGTTTCGAACATTGTCTTTGTAAGAAGACATGATGTAATTTTTGGAATGTTTTCCCAGGAGTAAGTCACAGTTGCGCTGTTTTCGTGTGTCACCATGGTATCAAATCTAAAAAGCAAACATTCGTGCAAGCCAAGTTACATTGGAAATTCAGTTCAATTTGTTAGATTTGCACATTGTCTTTCAGTGTAAATCAAATCTCAACATTCAGTCGGCATGGAAACTTTGAAATGAAGTCAAATGAATAAACACTGTGCAATTAAGTCGTATACAATGTCCAAACCAATAAAATTCCAAAAAGGGACAAAAGGCGGGTTCTTTTTCAGATTTCTAACCAATCGCGAGGCTGCAGATGATTTGAGTCTTGATTTAGGCAGTGTCGACTCAAATTTAATTTGCTATCGTCCATCGATCGACAGTTCATCAAGAGGCTTCGTCGATTAGATTCTGCAACTCAAGGTAAATATTTTTTCTTCTTGTCATAATCTTCTTTAATTTTGTACCTTCCAAAACAGCCGTATAACGTAGTATTGCGACACTTAGTCATTTCAAGTGTTGGACGAGTATGAGCTGTGTTTCGAGGTCTTTCTGATTCTCGATCGTATATTATGCATCTAAACAGTTTTTGTTCAGTCGAAATACGTTTTGGTGGCAAAGAGCTCATTTCGAAGATCTGATTATTGAACGTTTCGTGTTGTTTGCGAACAATACAATTGTTCATATGTCATATTTCAAGCGTCGTTTGCTTCGTCCGCTTGTGCTCACTAGCTAAGCCGCTTCATGTGTTCGAGACTGACAACGCTCATATCGAACGAGTAAAATTTCTATCCGACTAGGAAAAATGTTGTCTGAAGTTGACATCTTCGCTAAGATGTGAGAAACATATTTTTATCGCTAGGATTACCAGACAAGGATTAGTTTCATAAGTGGTCTTGCACAAGAACACAACTCTCCACTGGGAATACACACAAATTTTAATTGCGGGATTGTTTGAAATAAAATGCAATGCAGCTAAAATTGACCAATTCGTTCAGAGACTACACTTCCTTCAAACTCTGTGGTACCACAGAGTATTCCTGCAATGTCAACATCCTTTCCTGCCGTCACGCGCGATGAAGGCCGAACTCGCGAGTCTCGCGTGAGAAAAAGACCCGTCGTCAGGGCAGCAACTGATAAGATTGAAGCCTTTTTATATCCATACAGCCATTTTTAATTTCTATGAGCATTCAAGTCAATTTACAGACACAAACTCGCCACTGTACAGTTCAATCGACCGCACTTGAGAACTCTCTATATTCATACGGCAGGATATGCAACGGGTTTCTAGCTTTCTAATTGGCTGTATTCTCTACGGCATGGGATAATATGTTTTATTAAAAAATGGATCATTGTATAATGCAATTCCAGGGAATTGATTGGCTTAGCGGCCATGGTATATGAGCTATTATATCATGCTCGAGGATAGGGATCATTAAAATGGTCTTCTGGTTGTTCTTGCTAAGCGAAACCAGCCATAACTTACAATATTTCTTGATTCAGTGTTTTTAATAAAACAATTATTCCACTCGCGTTTGTTGGATATGAGATGATTATAGCCAACTCGGCGCTTCGCACCTCGTTGGCTATCTATCATCTCATATCCAACGCGCGCTCGTGGAATAATTGTTAAGTACAATATGGTAGTAGCTTCGAGTACATAGGGGATGAAATCTTAAAGTGTGACCATTAGAACGAAAGCTACTGAGCATAACTTTCCTGTGGTGCTGTTTATTATGCTGAACGAACAAGGTGGCTTTGACTTTTGAGTCTGTGGGTGAAATCCTAAAGTGTGACCATTCAATTGAAAGCTACTGAGTAGTACTTTCTGTGGTTTTGTTCATTATGCTGCACTTTGATAACATTTTTATGTAAGTCACTGAGGTTATTGTTTAGAGATTTCCGTCACATAAGCCTTCTGTGTTCTCAAAAGTCTTTTCCGAAAGGCGAAAGCTTATGTTATCAAGTAGTTGACAACTGATCAAAAGCAACACAAAATTACTTTGTCCACGACAATCGGGCTCTGTCCGATCTGATCCAATCATTGGAAGCCCAAGCTCTAGGTTGCGCAATGGGGTAAATTATAAGGGTTTGTATGGGATTTTACGAACGTGTTTAGGAGTCGAAAATAAAGAACACGAATCGAACAAAATGACTTAGCTTGTTTCCTTGATACCTTGTCAGTGTCTGTGTGGCGTATTTTGGCCGTTTCAGCGCGATTCCAGTAGACTTTAGGTTCGCTGTTTTCCTCTCTATTTTTGTAAGTATGTAAGTGAGTGAGTGAGTGAGTGAGTGAGTGAGTGAGTGAGTGAGTGAGTGAGTGAGTGAGTGAGTGAGTGAGTGAGTGAGTGAGTGAGTGAGTGAGTAGGTAAGTAAGATCCTTTATTTAAACACGATGAGAACTTTGTTCGATTCGTGTTCTTTGTTTTCGACTCTGAAACACGTTCGTCAATTTAAAACGTTTTAATTTTCGCCATTGCGCAACTCATCGTGATATAAAAGCACCTAGAGTTTACCAATGATCCAATTATAATAGAAAACAAAAAGGGAAAACCCAGTATTGTACTTTGTAGCTGCTTAGCGCCTTTGACGTCTGTCGCAAGCGAACAGAACAACAAACAAAGTAAAGTCCAAGAAAACTTAACAGTGAAATCAATCTCTGCTGTTAAGTAGGCGTAGGAGGGCCTCAAATTCAATGTACTAATGCAGTTTTTATTGAAGTTCAAGCTAACAAACTTGATAAACAAGTCACAGGAACCATACGATTTTTAGACGCTGGTGATCATGAAGTAAAATTGCATTGCAACAATTGATGTCATTTACAAAATTATTTTTGTTTTCAGTCTCTCTAGTAAAATGTCAATGTGCTGATGAATTAGAACGCTTCAAGTTAATTTCTCCTTACAATATCACTAGTTAATCAAATATACAGATAAAGATAATGCGCAGTGCTGTCAATAAAAGTTGTAGCTAAAAGATTACAAAGTGATACAAACAGGAACGAAACTGGTACAGTGGCTCAAGAATTACTGACATTACTCACCTATTAGAGCGGTTTTCGATTGACTGTCGAAAGTAATTTCGCTTTTGCTTTGGTTTTACGTAACTACGCTCTGTGATTGGTTAACAAAACTCCCGCCACTTTCTCAACCAATGGGAATCCAAACCAAAACCAATCGTGTGTTCGCCGCACGCGTTTTCCTGCGCTTGGCGCCAGTTACATGTATTTGCTTTGAATTCTGATTGGCTCGTTGTGTTGTTGACATCTGTTACGATTGGCCAGAGTAATTACTTTGGTTTTGGTTTTACGACACTCACTTGGAAACCGCTCTAACCATAGAGGATCGATAGTAAATTGTCCCATTCAGTTCTTATAATTTTACGTACCAACTCGTATACAACCCCCCTCCCCACGGTCACAGGTAAACTCTTGCTGTTTTTTCACTAGATTTTACGAAAGAGTCTGAGTGCAGATTTGTCTGCTCTTTACTTGTAAAACAAAGTCGCTAGAAGTGTATGATTAACACTGAGCTGAATCTCTTTGCTATACTGTTCCAAACACCGAAGACAGTAACAGATATTCACGACTCCAAACTTTTTCTCTTTCCTGTAGGAACATTAACATGGCTAAGTTTTTGTTGATGACATTTGCATGCCTTGCTGGAGTTTCCCAAACCCTAGCAGGTGGTGGTAAGTGATAAGTTCAATGACAAAGTAGAAGTTTTAAGATGTCTGGAGAGGAAGGCAATAACAGATATGGCAACGGCGAGTTTGACTAAATGACGGAACTGGTTTGGCACATGAGTTTCGTCCAAAGGTCAGACGAACCCTTGTGTGTAGAAGACTGTGTTACGGTGACCATTTTTAAAAAAACTTAACTGTCAAGAAATGTTATCGGTCGTTTGAACGGGAAAAAGTAACTTATTATCAAGGCTAAACGTCCAGAAAAAATGGCTGAACCTTTATACTCATACCTATATTGCTCGTGTGCTACCCTTCTTGAATAGGTCCGTAATGCGTGCGTATATTTCAGTATTTCACGTAGATACAGCATGATTACTAAATGCTTGCTTTTCTGGAGATATCAATGCAATTTTTTGGCGCATTTTAAGATGCACATTTTTGTCCAAAATCCTAATGGGCTTTCCAGCTGAGGGATCTGTCGGTTCGGATATTGAATGAAAAGGAAGTTAGAGAACTTCTTAGGTGGCAATAAGTAGTGAGTGTTAGTTTAAAATATTCCTTCTGTGTTTGCCTCTGTAGTTAGAAGTGTTAGGTACAAACATTCTTACAGCTTCTTGATTTGTTTTGATTGCGGCCTGGTTAAGGATATTCTTTTCGTTAAGTCTAGTTATTAAAGCTAATATTCTTTTTTTTTTTTTCAGGCTGGAGCTATGACAATAATGCAGTAAACGGTATGTCTTCCAAGTCTAACGTCGTTTTGTTTGAACTAATGCCTCTAAATTGAAGAGCACTGTGTCCTTTGGTGTATTCATGATTAAGAGGCTTTTCGCTGCGTGTACTTTGGTGATCTTTGATTGGCCAAAAGAATACTTGTCAGTTTGCCTTTCCTCTGTTTGATCTGGAAGTTAGAAGTTAGAAATTAGAAGTAAGAATATCCTTGGAATTCTCTCTACGGGTTTCTTTTGGGTTTTCACAGGAGCTTCTTGCTTCTTGCTCGTTTCATTATCATTGTCATCATAATACACAATCCTTCTGAGGTTCCATCTGATTTCCTACGGAGTTCTCTCTGGCCCATGTTCCCCTGAGCTCTACCCCTAGTTGCGTCTGGCAAAAAGTCCTTTTGGCTGTTCCTACCGGCTTTTACAAAAAGCGTTCACTTTATTTTCCCCTGGGTTTACATCTGCTGCCCCTATGGAACTCCCCCTGGTCGAGTTCCATCTGGACTTTTCCTTTATGTTTTACTTTATAGCCTTTTA
The DNA here is from genome assembly GCF_977016875.1 of Pavona decussata. Classification (NCBI taxonomy): domain Eukaryota; kingdom Metazoa; phylum Cnidaria; class Anthozoa; order Scleractinia; family Agariciidae; genus Pavona; species Pavona decussata. Next base: position 1,352,590 of record NW_028145494.1, on the reverse strand, counting down.
CCTAGCGTTTCCTTTAATTACTGGGTTTCCATCTAATGTTCCCTCAATCATGATTCGCTCTTACCCAAGATACCTGCATAGGAACGAGCATCCCTGTCACAGTGAGAGCAGTTTCTCTGGCCTTCAAAAACCATTTTTTTTTTGCAATGAAAGTGACTCGTATAAAACTTATTTATAGAAAATAAAAGGAACACAAATATTCTGCAATCGGGAGGTATCTTGGGGAACATGGTCTATCGAAGACTGATTTGGATGACAAGCAATTCTCCGTTCTGAGAAAATACAGATCAAAGTTTGATTGCCTAATTTTTGAGATGTTGTTCATTAAGGAATTGAACCATGAATTAAACACTTAGAAAGACTCTATTCGCGCCAAACTCTTTACGTAACGCTGCGTGTGAACACCTTATTGCATTATCATCACACACTTTATGTTTTTATACGTGTCTCTAAGGAATTCTCTTTACACTTATAGTCGTTGCTATTTCACTCATTCTTGAAGTGATAATCACGTCAAGCAAACTTCGAAACGTCGTCGTATTTGAAACTTTTAACCAATGTTTTATAGTTATAGATACTTATTAACAAATAGGAAGATACTTTAACTAGTGTTATACTGATTGTATCAATACCTTTACAACTCTAACCTAGGACCCAGCAACTGGGGTGGCCTGTGCGATGGTAAAAAACAATCGCCTATAAATATTCAAACTAACGAAACTGAGGATGACTCAGATCTGGGCGCCTTTACTCTCACCGGATACAGTACCGAACCAGCAGTCAACTTCACCGCTACCAACAATGGCCACTCCCTGAAAGTTTCATTCCCCTCCTATTTATACAATGTCAGTGGAGGCGGTCTGCCAGGCACTTACACCACGGTTCAGTTTCATATTCACTGGGGATCGACGAACAGCAAAGGATCAGAGCATGCTGTTGATGGGGAATTCTATCCCGCCGAGGTCTGTAGATAAGGTTAAGGACGGTGCCTACTTTTGTTACTGCACACTAACAATTAACAAATTATTATGAGGAAAAACAAATTACAATATTACATACCCACAATTAGCAAGGGCTATTAGAGGTGGGTAGCATTTACAGTTGTTTGCACGCTCAAAATTAAAGGAACAGAAAATTAACAGCACAAAAATAGAAATGATTCATTAAACAAAGAGAAAGAGAATTATACGTTCTGAGCATCTCGAGATACTCTAGTTTTCTATACGTGGTGCCTACTAACACAGGGATATTTTTGTGCGGTTTAAAACTATGCGGAGAAAGCAGAACTTAGCAAGTGCTCTTGGTATTCAAAAAGAAAATTGTGGATAACCATGCATTTTTCAGATATAAAAAGGGTTCGATTTTGAACAAAACGCTAAACATCTCTTTGCATTTTACTGTTTCTTTAGAAAAAATGTTGCTTAATTATCTTTTAAAGATGCGTGGTTATCCCCAATTTCTTTTTGGATTTCAATAGCCCTTTCTAAGATCTGCTTTCCCCGCATGGTCATAAACCAAACAAAAATACTTCGTTATTAGTAGGCACCGTCCTTAAATTGATATTATCGTTTAATTTCGTATAGAATATCGAAAGAATTTATCGTTGGGGGAGTTCACATTCAAAGGCCTATAGCAGGACAAAATGTATTCAAGGAACATATCAAGGGGAGTGGTGGGGGAGGGGATTGGTACCTTTACAAACAGAGTTAAACAGGACCTGGCCTAGCCATTCTCACCCTCAGTTGTCAATCAACCATCAGAGAGTAAACAACTGACAAACAACATGCGCCTTTTTCAACTGCCCTTACTGGTAAAATTGGCTTAGTTTTCCGAATAAACCCTGCTAAAAAAAAAATAAACTTAGCTGGTAATGCTGTGGTAATATTATTAAATTTTGTGCCATATTTTTTCAGAGTCAATAACTTGCCACGAACTGAACGGCGTTAAACGCTCACAAAGGTGTGAAATGAAAGAAGGGCTTGCCCTTTTATAGCGGTACTTCTTGTTTAAAAACTGCTTACAGGAAACCATACAGTAGCAGACATCCACAACGGTTTACCGCTGCAAATACTTGAATCGTATTGTCTCAATCAATGTTAATCACAACTATCAATAGTCCATTTTGCAGTTGGGTGCTTGGCCACCTGGTCTTTGATTGGAAGCAAAGCTGGAATCGACTTTGTTTCGGATACAAACTTTGATACAAAGGTTTTGACATGTATATGCAAACTAACTAGCATTAGAACAAAATTATTTCCATATGAAAAGAAATGAGATTTGTATCAAGAGTCAACCTTGCTAACCTTGCTAACTGTAAAATGGACTATTTCCCGACAGTCAAAAATCGCTCCAGAGATGTTTTTGGGGAACAATGTTTTTCTTGCCTTTTCTTTTATTATTGTTTTCAGATTGCAATCACTTTAAAATTAAGGGCATCTTCAGTTACGCGCAAGAATTTTGTGTAACTCACTTAGCTAACTACAACTGATATTATTTTCATTTGCAGCTTCATTTTGTCAGCTTTAACACTAAATATTCAGACATCAATGTCGCCCTGAACCAATCAGATGGCTTGGCTGTCCTTGGTGTTTTTATCAAGGTATTTTATTTTAGCTACTGTTACCGGACTGGATTTAGTTGCTACCCTGTCAGTTCAACCTACCTACCTAATTGAAAAAAGTACAAGAAAAGAAGAATTAATTCCTGTGACAGAAATAGTCCCTAACTGAGAACCAGGTATAACGATAATCTACGTCAAAGACAGCATAAAAATGAAAAAATAATATTTGGTAACAAAACTCTTGAGAAATGAAATCCTAGAAAAAAACTGCAACTGTGTAGATTAAATTCCGCAACTAAACAATCCTAAATAGGCATAAGCGCAGTTTGAATCCAAATTTAAGTTTTCGCGGGAAATAGGATTCCCAGGTGTATCTAAAAATAGACCGATTTGTATGGGCTTGGTGTAGTATGGGAGTCGCACGCTCCAAGTAATGGTCTCCTGTCAGTCTATTATCGGCCCTTTAAAATACTGAAATTTTAGTCAACTCGTATATGGCTCACTATATGGAATACCCCTCTCCCTTGGAATTATGCAGCAACTGCTAGGGAGAGCTGTTACATCTGGGGAGTAACGACTTTAAATTTTGTTTCCTTTTTTCTAGGTTGGTAGCGGTCACGATACTGCGTATGGAGAGTTCTTGACTTCTAATTACGTCCCCGTGAACAACAGTAAGAGCCATTTTGTATTTTTCTATTAACAGTACTAGTGAGTATTTTTGTAACTGTCAGAAAACGTAACCCAACTTGACGTAATTACAGAACTATTCACAATAAAGCAATCAGTCATTCGATATATTAACCAGGGTAAATCAACTGAATGACATAAAACCAATCAAGGTACAGTGTCACTCAATAGGGTATATATGGTATTGGTTTTTTAAGCTCGTCTTTTCTCAGCGCAAGTTATCAAGGGAACTTAAAGGGACTATGTCACCCCAGGCGCATGCGCTCGTTGATGAGAAGCACTTTGAAATCGTTGGCCCAACTTTTTCAAATACCGTCGGACAGTTCAGGAAGCTGTTTTCATCTGTTTGATTCGCGTTCATCTTAGCTTAACTTCAAGCTAGCTGAATTTTTTATTTGCAAACGTTCTTTAGTGATTACAGAAGATGTTTGTTACCTAAAAGCTTTTGAAATGGCGAAAAATCAAAAATCCCGCGACGAGTTGACGAGTCTCAATCGGACTCAGTAATGCGCATGTAACCCAGCTGACATAGTCCCTTTAACTCAGTTTTAACTCAGAAAAAGAATTCCACCGCTATTTCCGTATACGCTGAACGAGAAAATTAAAAATAAACACTTTTTTTCACAGGTGCCACAGTCAACGACATTCCGTCCTTCCCGCTTGGTAACCTTTTACCTGCTGACAAGACTAAGTTTTATCGATACAACGGTTCCTTGACCACTCCAACCTGTAATGAGGCTGTTACCTGGACAGTTTTCAAAGATGCCGTTGAAATATCTCAGGCTAAGGTAAAATATACCACTGTTATTGCTTGTTATCATTGTTGTTGTTGCCAGTGTTTCTTGTTATTGTCCTTATTGTTGCCGCGGCTGTAGTCATCTTTCTCGTCGCTGAGGTCATTACTTGTTATCTTCTTTGTTGTTGTTGATATGTTGTCTTTGTTTAGTTTGCTTTCCTAGTCGCTATCACTGTTAAATGCCGACGATCTTTTTGCTTTTCTACGAATATTTGTTTTAGACATCGTATAATTGACTGGAGGTTTACTGAAAAACTTCAGTCGAAAAATGAAAACTCATGCTGTTCGACGTTTCGATGATTTTACCATCATTGCGGCGAATATTGTGGTCATCTCAATTGTCTTTCGTAGTTGTTGCTGTCATTGTCGTTGTTTATGTATTGTTGCTGTTGCTGTTGTTGTTGTTGTCGCCATTGTTGCTGCTACTGTTGTTGTCATTGTTTTTGATGTTGATGTCGTTATTTATATTGTTATTTACTTTGTTGTTGTTGTTTTTTTTTATTAGCCGCACACGACACAATCCATCATTTACAATAATAAACACTGCTTAGGCTAATTATAATAATTACGATACTGACAGTAACAACAACACTTACTATTTCTACTTACTAATTGTTGTTGTTGTTGTTGCCACTGTTGTTACTGTTTTGGTTGTTTATGTAGTGTCAATGTTGTCATTATTTGCGTCCCTTGGCTGTGCCCACTCTTAGTGCTAGCCGCTGGCGCGGTTAAAAATAATTTTAACCCTCAGATCAAAGAACAAATTCTCCTTTCTGTTTCCCATACTTTTCTTATAAAAGTACTGGGGAGAAGTTATTAAAATTTCAAGAAAATTCACTTTGGATGATCATATCCTTTATTCTCTTGATCTAAGGGGTTGAATAAGCATCGATATTACATTGAGAAATTTGATGCTGATCACTGTCAGGGCTTAAAGGGTTAAAAAATGCCAAAAGTTCCCCCTTCAGTCTTAAAAACCTTATTTCGTAATGTGTTCAATTCAATTTCAATTCAATTTCAATTCAATTTATTGCTTCCATCACTAATACATTGTTGTTCATGATAATTATACGATACTAAATAAAAATAGTGATGAGGGAGTCTATAGAAAAGCAAAAAAAAATGCTTGAAGTTATAGATCCCTTTAGATTGAGGTCAACTGCAGCTTAGCTAGCTATATTCTTATATTCATATTTACACATCTGGTATTATTACTAGTCAAGATTTCAAGAAAATAATCAACGAAGCAATAAAATAGAAAATTGTTCAAGTAATGTTTTTGGTGTGTTTTGATTTAAATTAGCAGAGTGATTGTAAAAAGCATAGAGACTTAAGTGGTTTTGTTTTATCTTTTCATTTCTTATTCACAGCTGGACTTGCTACGTTCCCTCAAGATGAACAACACAATGTATATTGTGGACAACTTCCGCCCTCTGCAGGTGCTAAACAACCGCACCGTGAAGGCCAGTTTCACTACAACAGCTCCTTCTCCAACTCAACCTGGATCCGGAATTGCTCTGAAAATATCCAACGCTGTGTTGTTGTCGTTGCTGTTTGGCGTGTTTTTGCTCTGATTTCATTGTAATCAGGGAATTGCACTCAAAATATCCAATGTTCTCGTTGATGCTGTTTGGCGCACTATTCATTCTTTAGATCTCATTGTTTACGGTTCTTTACAAGCTCACTGACTTCAAATTACAAATGTCCGTTTTGTCTCCATCAGTAAGCTAACCTTACTGAAAGAGGGAGATTAATAAATCTTTCACCCACTAACAAGTTACGCGCGCGACATCAATTTGGACATCCGCGCGAGTGACTCACTTGAAGGCGTGGCCGGGGGGGGGGGGGGGGAGAGGGTACTAAGGACGGCAACAAAAGCTATTGCTCAAAGAACTGTTACAACTATACTGAATAAAGACTTGTTTTGCACTATTTAGCTTCCCGTACCTGTTGTGTTGTGCTGTATTCCAGCACCGTTCCAGACCAAAATTCGCAATTTCTTTTCTCTTATTACGAAAAGGAATTTCAAACAGTATTCCTCTTTTTGCTCAAAGAACGTCAGGCAAGAGCTTACGCGCGGAGTGTCCAAAAATCACGCGAGTTCCCGCGGCCCAACAGGCTGCTTTTGCGCATGCTCGTGTGTTCGCAGCGGGACCCTTCGAATCCTCTTTATCAAGATAACAAAGTTTCCAATGAATTCAGTGAATAGAAACTGCCTCAATAATAAAAAGAATCGGAAGATTTTTGGTCTGTCTATATTCTTCGGATTTGTGAGCACTCGAAAATTGCGTTGATACATTTGGAACTGACACGGTTGCGTGGTTGACGCATCGCATGTTTCGATGCTGTAGGCCGGTACTAGGACATTCATAGTTTTCACACTTTTCAGGCTCTCCATTTGATTCCAGTAGATTATGAGAAGTCCGAACTTTTAGATGAGTCACAGTTGGTTGTGTAGGGTCAGACGTATTTTGTAATATCCAAAATTCCACGCGCGCGTCATTGGGCCTATTAGAGTTCACCACAAATTTATCTCCGATTCTGATTAATTTCAAATGATCGCATGACGTTATAGTGTTCATCCGCAGAGAGAAGCAGCTATCGGGAGATAGTGTCCATCCGGCGAAAATGCCAAGATGAATAATTCTTGTCCGCGAAAAAACTCCCATCGAATACCTACTCTAACTTTTAATTCAAAACCAAAAGGTTGCTTACCTTGTATTTTTATTTTGTACGTTCATTCATCATTTTTAATTGGTGAGCTGTAAATTCGAAATTCCAGTCCGGTGATATTCGTGTTTAAGAAAATTTAGCGGTGAACAACATTAACGATTTTGTTTTTGTCTAGGGAATATCATTCTGACAGTTGCCTTTGGAAATTTTTGATGTTCTCAAAACTAGCACATACTTATGATTTGTTTTAAACGTTTAAGTTTCACGGAGCAACTATCAGCCGATAGATCTTGCACAGAAACACTCAAAAGCTTTGCAAAATTTGTGCCAAGGCGCTGGCTCCTGATGGATCTTGAGGGCAAATTTATAGGCTTCTGTCACAAAACTAAAAAATGTTGCTCCGACTATTTGTATGGATGGTATCTGGGAAGACAGGTGGGGTCGACATGAACATCTCTTATGTTTACGTCAAGATAAGTTAAGGGGCAATGCAATGCACTGAGTCCATCTGTGCCGCTCTTTGAAAAGGTGAATGGAAAAACAAGTGAGACCCATACCGCTCCTCCATTTTTTGTCCGCTGGTAATCTGTCGGCCGATATGCGCTTTCTTCACGGCCGTTCGTACTCTTTTTTTTATTTTGTGAAAACCGCTCGTACTTTTATGTTGGCCACTTCACCTGTTTGCTGCCTATTCCGAATTTTTTGACGTCCCATTTTACTGAACGACCATCTGTACTTTTCTATTGGTCATTCGGAACTTCTCGCGGCCGCTCCTACGTTTCCGTTGGCCACTCGTACTTTTTTTATTTTTCCGTCCGCTCGTTTTTCTTTTAACGTCCATTCGTTCTTTTCTCTCGACTATGTTCATCTTTTCTTTCATTTATGACCCTGATTCGTACTTTAATGTTGGCCATTTACACTATTTTTCATCTGGATCTCACCAGATGTATACAGGATTCATTTATCTTAGTTAGAAAGAAACAATCGCGATATAATTAATTGCGGCGAGAAGTGAGTGTTAAAGCCTGGCGTGGGTGTAACGAGATTAGCTTGGAGGTCGACGTCTGCATGCAAACTACAGTTTGGGAGAACGATGTGTCTTCAAGAGACAGCTGATTTACATTCGAAGGGGTTTACCCTCGGTTTGAAAGAGGCCGTGGTTCAGACGTCTTATTCACACTCTCTAAATTTGAGTGATCCAGAGGCTCCCAGGTTCCTAACCCTAGGAGTTTGAGTAAGGGTAGGCGGTTTGCTGGTCTTATGTTTTGGGGGACATTCTCTACATTTGAGTGGGGATGTATATTCCAGCAGTCTAATTTACCCCCAGGGGTACATCCCTTGGAATCTGAGAGGGGTTTTGCGGTCTAGACGCAAATATGAGAGGAGCCGAATTAATTGGAGGTAGAAGGAGGGGGGGGGGGGGGGGGGCAAACTGACTCTAATTTATTCCCTGTGAGTCGATACCTTAGGAATTTGAGCAGGTTACGGCCACAGGATCGATGATTTTCAACCAGGCCCGCCTATTCCCATGAGTCCCAACAAATGAACTATCTGTAGCTGCCACTCCACGGAATAATTCGGTGTGCTCAAACCCGAGGTTCAGGCCAAACAGCTAAGATGTGTTTTGTGGCTCTTTGCTAATACTGTTATTAAAGGAGAAAGGCCTCGTAATTTAAAGCATTATGGTAAAGGGTGATTTACTATCGGTAGTTCACACATCGAGAATTTATGTGGGAGTGTCCAGCGTAGAATGTTTCCGAAGTGTTGTGTCAATATAAAATTAGATTTTTAAGAAACAATACTTTGTATGAGACAAATACATAGACTGAGAGCATTATCAATAGGCCCCTGATCCTTAAACAGGCGTTCCTATTGTCATATAAACAAGGCAGCAAAAATCTTAATTATTATAATAACCTATTTCGGACACAATATTTTGCACTAAAACGGCACAAAACCTTTCGTGCTGGGAACACTTCATATAATATAGCGTATACTTGTTTGTGATAGAAACCACTTGTTATGCGACTTGTCATCTTTGCCGCTCATTATTTCTACTCACGAAACGTTAAGGCCACTTGCTTGTAAGAAATCTAGCGTGAAATTGGCAAAAATGAATAAGTGGCAAAACTATGTTTCATTTACTTTCAAATCGTATCTCGTCTTTGAGGGTGAGTTCTTTATCGGATAGCGGACAAGTGAAAATGAGATAGAAAAATTTCAACTGTGCCAACTTCAGGAAACTAGGGCGCTGTAAAAGTAGTAGTCACTGATAAATTGTATGTGGAAGAAAAGTGATGTTCTGTTTATAGTGAATTGTGATGAGAAGTGGGTGTTAAAGTCTGGCGTGGGTGTAATGAGATTAGTTTGGGTGTGAAAGTCTGCATGCAAACTACAATTTAGGAAAACGATGTGTCTTTAAGACATCGATTCAAACTACAGTTTACGAAAACGATGTGTCCGAATGTGAATGGGGCATTGCGCTCCAGACGTCTAATTTATACTCCGGGTTGGGGAACATCAACTCAGAAAGCTTTTTCTGCATGTTAACTAATTTGGAGATGGGCAGGAGAATTTAATAATGGGTAATACTCTTGTTTCAGGGTAGAAACATAAAAACACAAGGTGTCTATCGTTTGTTATGGGCGTTGGGGAAAGTTGATGATTGAATGTTATGCTGCCAAGATGGCTGCACGCAAGCTAGCATCACAAAATATTTAAATCAGCTTTACACGCATACTTTTATTATTCGCTCCGCCTCAAAGGGATTTTCAGAGATAATATCCAACTGTAATTACAATAAACAGAACAGTAAACTTCAGATAAAATAAAAACTATTTACACGATGACTAAAATGTTCCTATAAGGTCTCAAAAAATATTCGGATCAGTTGATGTTCCACTGGGGTTTAAAGTTTTTCCGGGTCAAAATTATATTTAAGACTGATCATCTAACGAGTTCTAGATTTTACCAGTTCTGGATAAAAATGTTAACTGCCATTGGCTGAGGAGGGATAAACAATGCTTGAGCATTCTAAGCTATTTGTTTACTTACCTCAAAACGTTCAGTAAATGTTTTGCAAGTTAAACAAACGGACTTAAGGCTTAGAAGGACTTTATCAAATACATAAAAAAACGGCGCTTACTAAGGCGCCGTTCAGACCTGGGCGCCCATGCCCGTGAAACTGGTCTCAACATAGCTTTTTCTCGGTGCCCAAGCAAAAATCTGTGCACGGGCACATCCTCCAAAGGCTACCGTTTCTGAGCATGTGCAGTAGGCTGAACAGGATTTTGTCAGTTTCCACGCTTTTTACTCATGCCACCCTATGATACAGTAACCAAAAAGGCACGAGGCCGTAGGCCGAGTTGGCTAAAATCAGGGGATATTCCGTAAGATTTAGCAGGTTAATTGTTTTATTATTCAACACATTATAAAAAAAAAGGCACAGTTTTATTGCAGAAAAGCTAGAGACGATCTTTATTTTTTTATTTGTCATTTTTCTTCCTGACACACAAAATTTTGTATATCGCAGGATGTCTGTTATGTACGGACGACGAATATCGGGCAGTGTTGCAATGTGTTGAATAATAAAGTCTATTCTTCTGCAAAGCAAAGAGAGCCGGACGTCCGTTATTTTTCACTACTGTATGTTACTGCATTCATCATTGAACTTGGTCAATATCTGAAACCACTTCAATGAATTTTGGAACGTGGTAATTTTTCCTCTTATAGTCCGGTGCACAGTATCCTATGTATTAAGATCTTAGACATTACACATGTCGGATGCACGAATTGTTAAACATGCAACCCCTTTCCTCTTAGAAAACATAGAAGCAATTGACCAGACATTCTGTAATCTCCAGCTGTGTAGGATGGTTTTCAATTCATTTTGTTGTTTGCGTCTTTTGTTAAGGGAATGGCTTTCTCTACGCCATTTTCACGACACTTTTTTCCGGCACTACCCCCATCTTATAGACCTTTCGAAAACGCTCAAGACTTCTCAAGACTTAGGAGAGTTGGACACGGAATCGAGTTTCCAGTATCTTAGGACTATTAAACAAAAACCATGGACTTACCCCTTGGAAAAAAGTCGATTTTTGGCCGAAATACAAATATTCTTTTAAAAGCTTCTAATCAAATCAGTGTGTCCGATGACCCCTGAGACACTTTTGAGGCCTCCCAAAGGACCAGGGACAAAGAAAAAGCCCACAAAACATTAAGTGGACAAAATACAAATAATCTTTTAAAAGCTTGCAATCGAATCAGTGTGTCCCAAAACGTCCCCTTAGACACTTTTTATGGCTCTCAAGGGACCAGGGGCAAAGAAATAGCCTTCAAAAGATGAACTCAGGGTAACAGTTAAACAGACAATTCTTTCTCAGGGCGTTATTTCCACTTCAAAATGATTCTCAAGGGATTTTTACGACACGCCGAGATCCCTAGGGACATAAACAAGTGAAAAATGCCACTTCAAAATTTGTTCATTTTTGGCCAAAAGAGCTTCCAATGGAAACAGTGTGTCCAAAAACGTCCCCTGAGACACTTTTTACGCCTCCCACGGGACCAGGGACAAAGAAATACCCTAGAAAAGATGAAGTCATGGTAAGAGTTAAACAGACAATTCTTTGTCAGAGCGCTATTTGCACTTGAAAATGATTCCCAAGAGATTTTTACGACACGCAGAGATCCCTATCGACATAAACAATAGAAAAAAGGCCACTTCAAACTTTAGTCATTTTTGGCCAAAAACCATGGACTTACCCCTTGCAAAAAGTCGATTTTTGGACCAAATTACAAATATTCTCTTCAAATTTTCCAATACAATCAGTGTGTCCGAAAACGTCACCTGAGACAATTTTTATGCCTCAAAGAGACCAGGAATAAAGAAATAGCCTACAAAAGATGAAGTCAGCGAAGGGGTTAAACAGAAAATTCTTTCTCAGGACGTTATTTGCACATGAAAATGATTCCCAAGAGAGTTTTACGACACCCCGAGATCCCTAGGAACATCAACGAGTGAAAAATGCCCACTTGGAAAAAAGTCGATTTTTGGACGAAATACAAATAATCTTTTAAAACCTTGCAATCAAATCAGTGTGTCAAAAAACGTCCCCTGACACACTTTTTGTGGCTGCCAAGGGACTAGGGACTAAGAAATAGCCTAGAAAAAATGAAGTCAGGGTGAGAGTTAAACAGAAAATTCTTTGTCAGGGCGTTATTTCCATGTAAAATGATTCCCAAGGAAGTTCTTCGACAAGCCAAGATCCCTAGGGATATAAACAAAGGAAAATGCTCACATCAAAATTTGGTCAGTTTTAGCCAAAAACCATGGACTTACCCCTTGGATTAAAGTCGATTTTTGGACGAATTACAAATATTCTCTTAAAAGTTTCAAATGAAAACACTGTGTCCGAAAACCTTCCCTGAGACTCTTTTTTATAGCTCCCAAGGGACCAGGGACAAAGAAATAGCCTTGAAAAGATGAAGTCAGGGTTAGAGTTAAAGAGACAATTCTTTCTCAGGGCCCGTTTGCTCGAAGCATGGATAGCGCTAACCCGGGTTAAATACCATGACAACCTATGGGTTTTAATACCTCTTAACCAATAGTTAGCGCTAACCATGCTTCCGGCAACTAAGCCCAGGGCGTTATTTCCACTTCAAAATGATTCCTAAGGGATTATTACGACACGCCGAGATTCCGAGGGACATAAACAAGTCAAAAATGCCCACTTCAAAATTTGGTCATTTTTGGCCAAAAACCATGGACTTACTCCTTCGAAAAAAATCGACTTTTAGACGAAATTCAAATACTCTTTTAAAAGCTTCAAATGGAAGCAGTGTGTCCAAAAACGTCCCCTGAGACACTTTTTAGCCCTCCCAAGGGACCAGGGATAAAGAAATAGCCCAGAAAAGATGAAGTCAGGGTTGGAGTTAAACAGATAATTGTTTCTCGGGGCGTTATTTGCACTTCAGAGGGATTCCCAACAGCGTTTTATGATACGCCGATATCCCTAGGAAACATAAACAAGTAAAAAAATGTCCACTTCAAACTTTGGTCATTTTTGGCAAAAAACCATGGACTTCCCCCCTTGGAAAAAGAGTCGATTTTTTGACGAAATACAAATATTCTTTTAAAAGCTTCCAATCGAATCAGTGTGTCCGAAAACGTACCCAAAGACACTTTTTAGCCCTCACCAGGGACCAGGGACAAAGAAATCGCCCAGAAAAGATGAAGTCAGGGTGAGAGTTAAACGGAAAATTCTTTGTCTGGGCATTATTTGCACTTCAAAATGATTCCCAAGGAATTTTTACGACAGGCCGAGATCCCTAAGGACATAAACAAGTGAAAAATGCCCACTTCAAGTTTGGTCACTTTTTGGCCAAAAACCATGGACTTACCCCTTGGGAAAAAAGTCGATTTTTAGACGAAATACAAATATTCTTTTAAAAGCTTCCAATCGAATCAGTGTGTCCGAAGACGTCCCTTGAGACACTTTTTAGCCCTCCCCAGGGACCAGGGACAAAGAAATTGCCCAGAAAAGATAAAGTCAGAGTGGGACTTTAACAGAGAATTCTTTGCCAGGGCGTTACTGGTCGTTTATAGTGACTCCCAAGGCAGTTTTATGATACGCCGAGATCCTTAGAGACATAAACAACTCAAAAATGCCCAATTCAAAATTTGGTCACTTTTGACCAAAAACCATGGACTTACCCTTTCGAAAAAAGTCGACTTTTGGACGAAATGATAATATTATTTGAAACGCTTCAAATGGAAGCAGTATGTCCGAAAACGTCCCTTAAAACAGTTTTTATGCCTGCCAAAAGACCCAGGAAAAAGAAATAGCTCAGAAAAGATGAAGTCAGGATGAGAGTTAAACAAAAAAGTCTTTGTCAGGGCGATATTTGCACTTCAAAATTATTCCCAAGGGAGTTTTATGACACGCTGAGATCCTTAAGGACAGAAACAGGTGAAAAATGCCCACTTCAAAATTTCGTAGTTTTTGGCAAAAAACCATGGGCTTACCCCTTGGAAAATAGTCGATTTTTAGAGGAAATGCAAATATTCTTTTAAAAGCTTCCAATTGAATCAGTGTGTCCGAAAACGTCTCCTGAGACACTTTTTAGCCCTCGCAAGGAACCAGGGACTAAGAAATAGCCTATAAAAGATGAAGTCAGGGTAAGAGTTAAAGAGAATATTCTTTGTAAAGGCGTTATTTGCACTTCAAAATGAATCCCAAGGGAGTTTTACCACACGCCGAGATCCCTAGGGCCATAAACAAGTGAAAGATACCCACTTCAAAATTTAATCATTTTTAGCCAAAAACCGTGGACTTTCCCCTTGAAAAAAGTCGATTTTTGGACGAATTACAAATATTCTTTTAAAAGTTTCCAATAAAAAGAGTGTGCCCGAAAACGTCACCAGGGACAATTTTTAGCCCTTCCAAGGGACCAGGGACGAAGAAATAGCCCACAAAAGATGAACTCAGGGGAAGAGTTCAACAGAGAATTCTTTGTTAGGGCGTTATTGGCAGTTCAAAGTGATTCCAACGGGAGTTTTATGATACGCCGAGATCCTTAAAGACATAAACAAGTCAAAAATGCCCACTTCAACATATGGTCATTTTTGGCCAAAAACTAAGGACTTACCCCTTGGAAAAAAGTTGACTTTTAGACGAAATACAAATATTTTTTTTAAAGCTTCCAATCGGATCAGTGTGTCCGAAAACGTCCCCTGAGACACTTTTTAGCCCTCCCCAGGGACCAGGGACAAAGAAATTGCCCAGAAAAGATAAAGTCAGGATGAGAGTTTAACAGAGAATTCTTTCCCAGGGCGTTACTGGTCGTTTATAGTGACTCCCAAGGCAGTTTTATGATACGCCGAGATCCTTAGGGACATAAGCAAGTCAAAAATGCCCAATTCAAAATTTGGTCACTTTTGGCCAAAAATCATGGACTTACCCCTTCAAAGGAAGTCGACTTTTGGACAAAATGCTAATATTATTTTAAACGCTTCAAATGGAAGTAGTATGTCCGAAAACGTCCCTTAAGAATGTTTTTATGCCTGCCAAAAGACCCAGGATAAAGAAATAGCCCAGAAAAGATGAAGTCAGGGTGAGAGTTAAACAGAAAAGTCTTTGCCAGGGCGATATTTGCACTTCAAAATTATTCCCAAGGGAGTTTTATGACACGCTGAGATCCTTAAGGACATAAACAAGTGAAAGATGCCCACTTCAAAATTTAATTATTTTTAGCCAAAAACCATGAACTTTCCCCTTGAAAAAAGGCGATTTTTGGACAAATTACTAATACTCTTTTAAAAGTTTCCAATCAAATCAGTGTGTCCGAAAACGTCCCCAGAAAAACTTTTTAGGCCTTCCAAGGGACCAGAGGCAAAGAAATGACCCGCAAAAGATAAAATCAGGCTGAGAGTTAAACATAAATTTCTTTGTCAGGGGGTTATTTCCACGTCAAAATGATTCTCAAGGGAGTTTTACGACACGCCTTGATCCCTAAAGACATAAACTAGTGAAAAATGCCCACTTCAAAATTTGGTCATTTTTGGCAAAAAACTTTGGAAAAAAGTCGATTTTTGGACAAGTAACAGATATTCTCTTAAACGTTTCCAATGGAAATAGTGTGTCCGAAAACGTCCCCTGATACTATTTTTATGGCTCCCAAGGGACCAGCGACAAAGAAATATCTCAGGAAAGATGAAGTCAGGATGAGAGCTAAAGAGAAAATTCTTTCTCAGGGCGTTATTTCCACTTCAATATGATTCCCAACGAATTTTTACGACTCGCCGACATCCTTAAGGACATAAACAAGTAAAAAATGCCCACTTCAAAATTTGGTCATTTTTGGCCAAAAACCATGGACCTTGGAGAAAAGTCGATTTTATGACGAAATACAAATATTCTTTTAAAAGCTTCCAATCGAATCAGTGTGTTCGAAAACGTCACCTGAGACACTTTTTCTCCCTCCCCAGGGGGCAGGGACAAAGAAATTGCCCAGAAAAGATGAAGTCAGGATGAGAGTTTAACAGCGAATGCTTTGCCAGGGCGTTACTGGTCGTTTATAGTGACTCCCAAGGCAGTTTTACGATACGCCGAGATCCTTAGAGACATAAACAACTGAAAAATGCCCAATTCAAAATTTGGTCACTTTTGACCAAAAACCATGGACTTACCCTTTCGAAAAAAGTCGACTTTTGGACGAAATGGTAATATTATTTTAAACGCTTCAAATAGAAGCAGTATGTCCCAAAACGTTCCCTAAGACAGTTTTTATGCCTGCCAAAAGACCCAGGATAAAGAAATAGCCCAGAAAAGATGAAGTCAGGGTGGGAGTTAAACAGAAAAGTCTTTGTCAGGGCGATATTTCGCTTCAAAATTATTCCCAAGGAAGTTTTATGAGACGTCGAGATCCCTAAGGACATGAACAAGTGAAAGATGCCCACTTCAAAATTTCGTAGTTTTTGGCAAAAAACCATGGGCTTACCCCTTGGAAAATAGTCGATTTTTAGAGGAAATGCAAATATTCTTTTAAAAGCTTCCAATTGAATCAGTGTGTCCGAAAACGTCTCCTGAGACACTTTTTAGCCCTCGCAAGGGACCAGGGACTAAGAAATAGCCTATAAAAGATGAAGTCAGGGTAAACGTTAAAGAGAATATTCTTTGTCAAGCGTTATTTGCACTTCAAAATGAATCCCAAGGGAGTTTTACCACACGCCGAGATCCCTAGGGCCATAAACAAGTGAAAGATACCCACTTCAAAATTTAATCATTTTTAGCCAAAAACCGTGGACTTTTCCCTTGGAAAAAGTCGATTTTTGGACGAATTACAAATATTCTTTTAAAAGTTTCCAATAAAAAGAGTGTGTCCGAAAACGTCACCAGGGACAATTTTTAGCCCTTCCAAGGGACCAGGGACGAAGAAATAGCCCACAAAAGATGAACTCAGGGGGAGAGTTCAACAGAGAATTCTTTGTTAGGGCGTTATTGGCAGTTCAAAGTGATTCCGAAGGGAGTATTATGATACGCCGTGATCCTTAGAGACATAAACAAGTGAAAAATGCCCACTTCAAAATTTGGTCATTTTTGGCCAAAAACTATGGACTTACCCCTTGGAAAAAAACAGTCGATTTTTAGACAAAATACAAATATTCTTTTAAAAGCTCCCAATTGAATCAGCGTCTCCGAAAACGTCCATTGAGACACTTTTTAGCCCTCCCCAGGGACCAGGGACAAAGAAATTGCCCAGAAAAGATGAAGTCAGGGTGAGAGTTTAACAGAGAATTCTTTGCCAGGGCGTTACTGGTCGTTTATAGTGACTCCCAAGGCAGTTTTATGATACGCCGAGATCCTTAGAGACATAAACAACTCAAAAATGCCCAATTCAAAATTTGGTCACTTTTGGCCAAAAACCATGGACTTACCCTTTCGAAAAAAGGCGACTTTTGGACGAAATGCTAATATTGTTTTAAACGCTTCAAATGGAAGCAGTATGTCCGAAGACGTCCTCTAAAACAGTTTGTATGCCTGCCAAAAGACCCAGGATAAAGAAATTGCCCAGAAAAGATGAAGTCAGGATGAGAGTTAAACAGAAAAGTCTTTGTCAGGGTGATATTTGCACTTCAAAATTATTCCCAAGGGAGTTTTATGACACGCTGAGATCCCTAAGGACATAAACAAGTGAAAAATGCCCACTTCAAAATTTCGTAATTTTTGGCAAAAAACCATGAGCTTAACCCTTGGAAAAAAGTCGATTTTTAGAGAAAATGCAAATATTCTTTTAAAAGCTTCCAATTGAATCAGTGTGTCCGAAAACGTCTCCTGAGACACTTTTTAGCCCTCGCAAGGGACCAGGGACTAAGAAATAGCCTATAAAAGATGAAGTCAGGGTAAGAGTTAAAGAGAGGATTCTTTGTCAAGGCGTTATTTGCACTTCAAAATGATTCCCAAGGGAGTTTTACCACACGCCGAGATCCCTAGGGACATAAACAAGTGAAAGATGCCCACTTCAAAATTTAATCATTTTTAGCCAAAAACCATGGACTTTCCTCTTGAAAAAAGTCAATTTTTGGACGTATTACATATATTTTTTTAAAAGTTTTCAATAAAAAGAATGTGTCCGAAAACGTCCCCAGGGACAATTTTTAGCCCTCCCGAGGGACCAGGGACAAACAAATAGCCCACAAAAGATGAACTCAGGGGGAGAGTACAACAGAGAATTCTTTGTTAGGGCGTTATTGGCAGTTCAAAGTGATTCCCAAGGTAACTTTATGATACGCCGAGATCCCTAGGGACATAAACAAGTCAAAAATACCCACTTCAATATTTGGTCATTTTTGGCCAAAAACCTTGGAAAAAAGCCGATTTTTGGACGAATTACAAATATTCTCTTCAAAGTTTCCAATGGAAACAGTGTGTCTGAAAACGTCCCCTGTAACTCTTTTTATGGCTCCCAAGGGACCAGGGACAACGAAATATCCCAGAAAATATGAAGTCAGGGTGAGAGTTAAAAAGAAAATTTTTTCTCAGGGCGTTATTTCCACTTCAAAATGAATACCAGAGGAATTTTATGACAAGCCGAGATCCCTGTAGACATGAACAAGCGAAAAATATTCACTTCAAAACTTAGACATTTTTGGCCAAAAACCATGGACGTAACCTTTGGAAAAAAGTCGATTTTTAGACGAAATACAAATATTCTTTTAAAAGCTTGCAATCGAATCAATGTGTCCCTGCCCAGAGACCAGGGACAAAGAAATATCCCAGAAAAGATGAAGTCAGGGTAAGAGTACAATAGAGAATTCTTTGTCAGGGCGTTATTGGCAGTTCAAAGTCATTCCTAAGGGCGTTTTATGATACGCCGAGATCCCTAGAGACATAAACAAGTGGAAATGCCCAATTCAAAATTTGATCATTTTTGGAAAAAAAGTATGGACTTACCCCTTAAAAAAGTCAAATACTTCCCCAGAGATACTTTCTATGCCTCCCAAAGGACCAGGGATAAAGATATAGCCCTCAAAAGATGAAGTCAGGGTGAGAGTTAAACAGAAAATTCTTTGTCAGGGCGTTTTTTCCACTTGAAAGTGATTGCCAAGGGAGTTTTACGACACGCCCAGATCCCTAGGGACATAAACAAGTGAAAAATGCTCACGTCACTATTTGGTCATTTTTGGCCAAAAACCATGGACTTACCCCATGGAAAAACGTCGATTTTTAGACGAAATACAAATTTTCTTTAACAGCTTTCAATCGAATCAGTGTGTCCGAAAATGTCCCCTTAGACACTTTTTAGCCCTCCCAAGGGACGAGGGACAAAGAAATTTCCCACAAAAGATGAAGTCAGGGTAATAGTTAAAGAGAAGATTCTTTGTCAAGGCGTGAAAAATGAAAAATGCGTGAAAAAGGCGTAAAAAATCCCCAGTTCAAAATTTGGTCAGTTTTGCCCCCAAACCATGGACTTACCCCTTGGAAAAAAGTCGATTTTTGGACGAATTACAAATATTCTCGTAAAAGTTTCAAATGAAAACACTGTGTCCGAAAACATCCCATGAGACTCTTTTTTATGGCTTCCAAGGGACCAGGGACAAAGAAATAGCCTTAAAAAGATGAAGTCAGGGTGAGAGTTAAAAAGAAAATTCTTTGTCAGGGCGTTATTTCCACTTCAAAATGTTTACCAGGTGATTTTTACGACAAGCCGAGATCCCTGAGGACATGAACAAGTGAAAAATGCGCAATTCAAAATTTGGACATTTTTGGCCAAAAACTATGGACGTACCCCTAGGAAAAAAGTCGATTTTTAGACGAAATACAAATATTTCTTTAAAAGCTATCAATCGAATCAGTGTGTCCAAAATCGTCACCTAAGACACTTTTTAGCCCTGCCCAGGGACCAGGGACAACGAAATATCCCAGAAAAAATAAAGTCAGGGTAACAGTTCAACAGAGAATTCTTTGTCAGGGCGTTATTGGCAGTTCAAAGTCATTCCTAAGGGAGTTTTATGATACGCCGAGATCCCTAGGGGAACAGGGACAAAGAAATATCCCAGAAAAGATGAAGTCAGAGTGAGAGTTCAACAGAGAATTCTTTGTCAGGGCGTTATTGGCAGTTCAAAGTCATTCCTTAGGGCGTTTTATGATACGCCGAGATCCTTAGTGACATAAACAAGTGAAAATGTCCAGCTCAAAATTTGGTCATTTTTGGCAAAAAACATCGTCTTACCCCTTGCAAAAAGTCGAAAACGTCCCCAGAGACACTTTCTA
Organism: Pavona decussata; assembly: GCF_977016875.1. NCBI lineage: Eukaryota > Metazoa > Cnidaria > Anthozoa > Scleractinia > Agariciidae > Pavona > Pavona decussata. The sequence goes on along the minus strand of NW_028145494.1, from coordinate 1,332,603 downwards.
TGCCTTTCAAAGGACCAAGGGTAAAGATATAGCCCTTAAAAGATGAAGTCAGGGTGATGGTCAAAAAAAATATTCTTTGTCAGGGCATTACTTCCACTTGAAAGTGATTGTCAAGAGAGTTTTACGACACGCCGAGATCCCTAGGGACATAAACAAGTCAAAAAATGCTCACATCAAAACTTTGGTCATTTTTGGCCAAAACCCAAGGACTTACCCCTTGGAAAAAAGTCAATTTTTGGACGAAATTCAAATATTCTTTTAAAAGCTTCAAATGGAAGCAGTGTGTCTGAAAACGTCCCCTGAGATACTTTTTAGCCCTCCCAAGGGACCAGGGACAAAGAATTCGCCCAGAAAAGATGACGTCAGGGTGAGAGTTAAACAGAAAACTCTTTGTCAGGGCGTTATTTCCACTTCAAAGTGATTCCCAAAGGAATTTTACGACAAGCCAAGATCACTAAGGAAATAAAAAAGTCAAAAATGCCCACTTCAAAATTTCGTAATTTTTAGCAAAAAACCATGGATTTACCCCTTGGAAAACAGTCAAGTTTTGGACGAAATACAAATATTCTTTTAAAAGCTTCCAATCGAATCAGTGTGTCCGAAAACGTCCCCTGAGACACTTTTTAGCCCTACTCAGGGACCAGGGACAAAGAAATTGCCCCGAAAAGATGAAGTCAGGGTGAGAGTTCAACAGATAATTCTTTGCCAGGGCGTTATTGGCAGTTCGTAGTGATTTCCAAGGGAGTTTTATGATACGCCAAGATCCCTAGGGACATAAACAAGTCAAAAATGCCTACTTCAAAATTTGATCAGTTTTGGCCAAAAACCATAGACTTACCAGTTGGAAAAACGTCGATTTTTGGACGAATTACAAATATTCTCTTAAAAGTTTCAAATGGAAACACTGTGTCCAAAAACTTCCCCTGAGACTTTTTTATAGCTCCCAAGAGACCAGGGACAAAGAAATAGCCTTAAAAAGATGAAGTCAGGGTGAGAAATAAAGAGACAATTCTTTCTCAGGGCGTTATTTCCACTCCAAAATGATTCCCAAGGAACTTTTACGACACGCCGAGATCCCTAAGGACATAAACAAGTCAAAAATGCCCACTTCAAAATTTCGTCATTTTTGGCAAAAAAACATGGACTTACCCCTTGGATAAAACTCGATTTTTAGACGAAATACAAATATTTTTTTAAAAGCTTCCAATCGAATCAGTGTGCCCGAAAACGTCCCCTGATACACCTTTTAGCCCTCCCAAGGGACCAGGGATAAAGAAATAGCCCACAAAAGATGAAGTCGGCGTGAGAGTTAAACAGAAAATTCTTTGCCAGGGCGTTATTTGCACTTCAAAGTGATTCTTAAGGGCGTTTTATGATATGCCGAAATCCCTATGGACATAAACAAGTGAAAAATGCCCAGTTCAAAATTTGGTCATTTTTGGCCAAAAACCATGCACGTAACCCTTGGAAAAAAGTCGATTTTTCGATGAAATACAAATATTCTTTTAAAAGCTTCCAATCGAATCAGTGTGACCGAAAACGTCTCCTAAAACAGTTTTTAGCCCTCCAAAGGGACCAGGGACAAAGAAATAGCGTACAAGAGATGAAGTCAGGGTCAGAGTTAAACAGAAGATTCTTTGTCAAGGCGTTATTTGCACTTTAAAATGATTCCCAAACGAGTTTTACGACACGCCGATATCCCTAAGAACATAAACAAGTGAAAAATGCCCACTTCAAAATTTGGTCATTTTTGGCCAAAAACCATGGACTTACCCTTTGGAAAAAAGTCGATTTTGAGACGAAACACAAATATTCCTTTAGATGCTTCCAATCGAATCAGTGTGTCCGAAAACGTCCCCAAGACCTTTTTTAGTCCTCCCAAGGGACCAGGGACAAAGAACTCGCCCAGAAAAGATGACGTCAGGGTGAGAGTCAAACAGAAAATTCTTCGTCAGGGCATTATTTGTACTTTAAAATGATTCCCAAGGGAGTTTTACGACACGCCGAGATCCCTAGGGACATAAACAAGTCAAAAATACCCACTTCAAAATTTGGTCATTTTTGGCTAAAAAATAGTCGATTTTAAGACGAAATACAAATATTTTTATAAAAGCTTCCAATCGAGTCAGTATGTCCGAAAACGTCCCCTGAGATACTTTTTGGTCCTCCCCAGGGACCAGGGACAAAGAAATTGACCAGAAAAGATGACGTCAGGGTGAGAGTTCAACAGAGAATTCTTTGTCAGGGCGTTATTGGCAGTTCATAGTGATTCCCAAGGGACTTTTATGATACGCCGAGATCCATAGGGACATAAACAAGTCAAAAATGCCCAATTCAAAATTTGGTCACTTTTGGCCAAAAACCATGGACTTACCCCGTCGAAAAAAGTCGACTTTTGGACGAAATTCAAATAGTCCTTTAAACGCTTCATATGGAAGAAGTATGTCCGAAAATGTCTCCTAAGACAGTTTTTGTGCCTCCCAAAGGGCCAGGGATAAAGAAATAGCCCAGAAAAGATGAAGTCAAGGTGAGAGTTAAACAGAACATTCTTTGTCAAGGCGTTATTTGCACTTTAAAGTTATTCTCAAGGGAGTTTTATGACAAGCTGAGATCCCTAAGGACATAAATAAGTGAAAAAAAAAACCATGGGCTTAACTTATGGAAAAAAGTCGATTTTTAGAGGAAATGCAAATATTCTTTTAAAAGCTTCCAATCGAATCAGTGTGTCTGAAAACGTCTCCTGAGACACTTTTTAGCCCTCCCAAGGAACCAGGGACAAAGAAATAGTCTATAAAAGATGAGTTAAAGAGAAGATTCTTTGTCAAGGCGTTATTTGAACTTCAAAATGATTCCTAAGGGAGTTTTTCGACACGCCGATATCCCTAGGGACATAAACAAGTGAAAGATGCCCACTTCAAAATTCAGTCATTTTTAGCCAAAAACCGTAGACTTACCCCTTGAAAAAAGTCAGTTTTTGGACGAATTCCAATTATTCTTTTAAGAGTTTTCAATGGAAAGAGTGTGTCCAAAAACGTGCTCAGAGACAATTTTTAGCCCTCCCAAGGGACCAGGGACAAAGAAATAGCCCACAAAAGATGAAGTCAGGGGGAGAGTTCAACAGAGAATTCTTTGTTAGGGCGTCATTGGCAGTTCAAAGTTATTTCCAAGGGAGTTTTATGATACGCTGAGGTCCCTAGGGACATAAACGAGCGAAAAATTCTCCCTTTAAAATTTGGTCATTTTTTGGCAAAAAACCATGGACTTACCCCTTAGAAAAAAGTCGACTTTTAGACGAAATACAAATAATCTTTTAAACGCTTTCAATCGAATCAGTGTGCCCAAAAACGTCCCCTGAGACATTTTTTAGCCCTCCTAAGGGACCAGGGACAAAGAAATAGCCCACAAAAGTTGAAGTCAGGGTGAGACTTAAACAGAAAATGCATTGTCAGGGCATTATTTCTACTTCAAAATGATGCCCAGGGGATTTTTACGACACGACGGACATAAGGACATAAACAAGTGAAAAATGCCCCATTGGAAAAAAGTCGATTTTTAGACTAAATGCAAATATTCTTTTAAAATCTTCCAATCGAATTGGTGTGTCCCAAAATGTACCCTGAGACACTTTTTAGCCCTCCCAAGGGACCCGGACAAAGAAATAGCCCACAAAAGATGAAGTCAGGGTGAGAGTTAAACAGAAAAGTCTTTGTCAGGGCGTTTTTTCCACTTCAAAGTGATTCTCAAGGGAGTTTTACGACATGCGGAGATCCTTAGGGCCATAAACAAGTGAAAAAAGCCGACTAAAAAAATTTGTCATTTTTTAACAAAAAACATGGACTTACCCCTTGGAAAAAATCGAGTCTTGGCCGAAATACAAATATTGTTTTAAAAGCTTCTAATGGAATCAGTGTGTCCGAAAATTTCCCCTGATACATTTTTGAGGCCCCCGAAGTGACCAGAGACAAAGAAATAGCCCACAAAGGATTAAGTCAGGGCTAGAGTTTAAGAAAAAACTCTTTGTCAGGGCGTTATTTGCACTTTGAAATGATTCCCAAGGGGGGTTTACGACACGCCGAGATCCCTAGGGACATAAACGAGTGAAAAATGCCTACTTTAAAATTTGGTATTTTTTCCCCAAAAACCATGGGAAAAAGTCGATTTTTTGACGAAATACAAATAATCTTTTAAATGCTTCCAATCAAATCAGCGTGTGCGAAATCGTCCCTTGAGACACTTTTGAGGCCTCCCAAGGGACCATGGACAAAGAACTCGCCCAGAAAAGATGACGTCAGGGTGAGAGTCAAACAGAAAATTCTTCGTCAGGGCATTATTTGTACTTTAAAATGATTCCCAAGGGAGTTTTACGACACGCCGAGATCCCTAGGGACATAAACAAGTCAAAAATACCCACTTCAAAATTTGGTCATTTTTGGCTAAAAACCATGGACTACCCCTTGGAAAAAAGTCGATTTTAAGACGAAATACAAATATTTTTATAAAAGCTTCCAATCGAGTCAGTATGTCCGAAAACGTCTCCTAAAACACTTTTTAGCCCTCCAGAAGGACCAGGGACAAAGAAATAGCGTACAAAAGATGAAGTCAGGGTCAGAGTTAACCAGAAGATTCTTTGTCAAGGCGTTATTTGCACTTCAAAATGATTCCCAAAGGAGTTTTACGACACGCCGAAATCCCTAAGGACATAAACAAGTAAAAAATTCCTTCTTCAAAATGTGGTCATTTTTGGCCAAAAACCATGGACTTACCCCTTGGAAAAAAGTCGATTTTTAGACGAAACACAAATATTCCTTTAGATGCTTCCAATCGAATCAGTGTGTCCGAAAACGTCCCCTAAGACCTTTTTTAGCCCTCCCAAGGGACCAGGGACAAAGAACTCGCCCAGAAAAGATGACGTCAGGGTGAGAGTCAAACAGAAAATTCTTCGTCAGGGCATTATTTGTACTTTAAAATGATTCCCAAGGGAGTTTTACGACACGCCGAGATCCCTAGGGACATAAACAAGTCAAAAATACCCACTTCAAAATTTTGGTCATTTTTGGCTAAAAACCATGGACTACCCCTTGGAAAAAAGTCGATTTTAAGACGAAATACAAATATTTTTATAAAAGCTTCCAATCGAGTCAGTATGTCCGAAAACGTCTCCTAAAACACTTTTTAGCCCTCCCAAAGGACCAGGGACAAAGAAATAGCGTACAAAAGATGAAGTCAGGGTCAGAGTTAACCAGAAGATTCTTTGTCAAGGCGTTATTTGCACTTCAAAATGATTCCCAAAGGAGTTTTACGACACGCCGAAATCCCTAAGGACATAAACAAGTAAAAAATTCCTTCTTCAAAATGTGGTCATTTTTGGCCAAAAACCATGGACTTACCCCTTGGAAAAAAGTCGATTTTTAGACGAAACACAAATATTCCTTTAGATGCTTCCAATCGAATCAGTGTGTCCGAAAACGTCCCCTAAGACCTTTTTTAGCCCTCCCAAGGGACCAGGGACAAAGAACTCGCCCAGAAAAGATGACGTCAGGGTGAGAGTCAAACAGAAAATTCTTCGTCAGGGCATTATTTGTACTTTAAAATGATTCCCAAGGGAGTTTTACGACACGCCGAGATCCATAGGGACATAAACAAGTCAAAAATACCCACTTCAAAATTTTGGTCATTTTTGGCTAAAAACCATGGACTACCCCTTGGAAAAAAAGTCGACTTTAAGACGAAATACAAATATTTTTATAAAAGCTTCCAATCGAGTCAGTATGTCCGAAAACGTCCACTGAGATACTTTTTGGTCCTCCCCAGGGACCAGGGACAAAGAAATTGCCCAGAAAAGATGACGTCAGGGTGAGAGTTCAACAGAGAATTCTTTGTCAGGGCGTTATTGGCAGCTCATAGTGATTCCCAAGGGAGTTTTATGATACGCCGAGATCCATAGGGACATAAACAAGTCAAAAATGCCCAATTCAAAATTTGGTCACTTTTGGCCAAAAACCATGGACTTACCCCGTCGAAAAAAGTCGACTTTTGGACGAAATTCAAATAGTCCTTTAAACGCTTCATATGGAAGAAGTATGTCCGAAAATGTCTCCTAAGACAGTTTTTGTGCCTCCCAAAGGACCAGGGATAAAGAAATAGCCCAGAAAAGATGAAGTCAAGGTGAGAGTTAAACAGAACATTCTTTGTCAAGGCGTTATTTGCACTTTAAAGTTATTCCCAAGGGAGTTTTATGACAAGCTGAGATCCCTAAGGACATAAATAAGTGAAAAATGCCCACTTCAAAATTTCGAAATTTTTGGCAAAAAAACCATGGGCTTAACTTATGGAAAAAAGTCGATTTTTAGAGGAAATGCAAATATTCTTTTAAAAGTTTCCAATCGAATCAGTGTGTCTGAAAACGTCTCCCGAGACACTTTTTAGCCCTCCCAAGGGACCATGGACAAAGAAATCGCCCAGAAAAGATGAAGTCCGGGTGAGAGTTAAAAAGAAGATTTTTTGTCAAGGCGTTATTTGAACTTCAAAATGATTCCTAAGGGAGTTTTTCGACACGCCGATATCCCTAGGGACATAAACAAGTGAAAGATGTCCACTTCAGTCATTTTTAGCCAAAAACAGTGGACGTACCCCTTGAAAAAAGTCGATTTTTGGACGAATTACAAATATTCTTTTAAAAGTTTTCAATGGAAAGAGTGTGTTCAAAAACGTCCCCAGAGACAAGTTTTAGCCCTCCCAAGGAACCAGGTACAAAGAAATACCCCACAAAAGATGAAGTCAGGGGGAGAGTTCAACAGAGAATTCTTTAACAGGGCGTTATTTGCACTTTATGACACGCTGGAGATCCCTAACGACATAAACAAGTGAAATTCCCACTGTAAAATTTCGTAATTTTTGGTCAAAAACCTTGAAAAAAAAGCCGATTTTTGGACGAATTACCAATTTTCTCTTCAAAGTTTTCAATTTAAACAGTTTGTCCGAAAACGACCTCTGTGACTCTTTTTATGGCTCCCAAGGGACCAGGGACAAAGAAATAGCCCACAAAAGATGAAGTCAGGGGGAGAGTTTAACAGAAAATTCTTTGTTAGGGCGTTATTGGCAGTTCAAAGTGATTCCCAAGGGAGCTTTATCATACCCTTAGATCCCTAAGGACATAAAAAAGTCAAAAATGCCCACTTCAAAATTTGGTAATTTTTTGCCAAAAACCTTGGAAAAAAGCCGATTTTTGGACGAAATACAAAGCTTGCAATCGAATCAGTGTGTCCGAAAACGTCCCCTAAGACACTTTTTAGCCCTCCCAAAGGACCAGGGACAAAGAAATAGCGTACAAAAGATGAAGTCAGGGTCAGAGTTAACCAGAAGATTCTTTGTCAAGGCGTTATTTGTACTTCAAAATGATTCCCAAGGGAGTTTTACGACACCCTGAGATCCCTGGGGACATAAACAAGTCAAAAATACCCACTTCAAAATTTGGTCATTTTTGGCTAAAACCCATGGACTTACCCCTTGGAAAAAACTCGATCTTTAGACGAAATACAAATATTCTTTTAAAGGCTTCCAATCGAATCAGTGTGCCCGAAAACGTCCCCTGAGACACTTTTTAGCCCTCCCAAGGGACCAGGGACAAAGAAATATCCCAGAAAAGATGAAGTCAGAGTGAGAGTTCAACAGAGAATTCTTTGTCAGGGCGTTATTGGCAGTTCAAAATCATTCCTAAGGGCGTTTTATGATACGCCGGGATCCTTAGTGACATAAACAAGTGAAAATGTCCAGCTCAAAATTTGGTCATTTTTGGCAAAAAACGTCGTCTTACCCCTTGCAAAAAGTCGAAAACGTCCCCAGAGACACTTTCTATGCCTTTCAAAGGACCAAGGATAAAGATATAGCCCTTAAAAGATGAAGTCAGGGTGAGACTTAAAAAGAATATTCTTTGTCAGGGCATTACTTCCACTTGAAAGTGATTGCCAAGGCAGTTTTACGACACGCCGAGATCCCTAGGGACATAAACAAGTGAAAAATGCTCACGTCAATATTTGGTCATTTTTGGCCAAAAACCATGGACTTACCCCTTGGAAAAAACTCGATTTTTGGACGGAGTACAAATATATTTTAAAAGCTTCCAATTTAATCAGTGTGTCGGACAACGGTCCCTGAGACACATTTTAGGCCTCCCAAGTATCCAGGGGCAAAGAAATAACCTACAAAAGATGAAGTGAGGGCAAGAATGATTCCTAGGGGAGTTTTTCGTCACACCGAGATCCCTATGGACATAAACGAGCAGAAAACGCCCATTTCAAAACTTGGTCTTTTTTGACACAAAACCCATGACCTACCCCTTAGAAAAAAGTTGATTTTTGGATGCAAGACAAATATTCTTCAAAAAGCTTGCATTCGAATCAGTGTTTCCGAAAACGTCCTCTCAGACACGTTTTAAGCCTCCCTAGGGACAAGGGACAAAGAAATAGCCCACAAAAAATGAAGTCAGGGTTAGGGTTAACCAGAAATTTATTTGTCCATAATATTCGCTTGAGATTCAAAATACTATTTACAAGGCTAAAAAGTTAAAAATATATTAAAAACCAAACCTTTTTTGACGAATCAAGTCATCCTTAGGGTAAAAAAGACCGTCCGCTACATTCATATTTTATATGCTTTCGGTGATTCCCGATGGGAACAGTTTCTTTCAGTTTCAGAAATTTATTTGTCAGGTCTTTTTTTTTTTTGCACTCAAAAATTATTCCAAGGGGAGTTTTCCGACGTGCCGAGATCCCTAGGGACATAAACGAGTGAAAAACGCCCACTTCAAACTTTGGTCATTTTTGACCCAAAATCCTAGACCTACCCCTCGGACCAACGACAAATATTCTTTAAAAAGCTGACACTAGTCGAATCAGTGTGTCCGGAAACGTCCCCTGAGACATGTTTTAGGCCTCCCAATGGTCAAGGGACAAAGAGATATCCCACAAAAGATGAAGTCAGTGTTAGGGTTAAACAGAAAATTTTTTTTTGTAAGGACGTCATTTGCACTTAAATTGATTCCCAGGGGAGTTCTTCGACACGCCGTGACCCCTAGGGACACAAACGACTAAAAAATGCCCACTTCAAAATTTTTGGTCATTTTTGACCCAAAACCCTGAACTTACCCCTTAGAAAAAAGTCGACTTTTGGATCCCAGAAAAATTTATAGTATAGATATTTGGCTAATTTTGATCCTAATACTATAGACTATGGATTTTGGGCTAATTTTCATTCTAACACCATGTATACCTTGGCCTAATTTTCGTCCTAATACTATACACTTTGATTTTCGGGCTACTTTTCATCCTAATTCTATAGCCTATATGGTTTTTGGTCTAATTTGCAATTACCTAATACTATACACTTTGATTTTCCTCCTAATTTTCATCCTTAATAGTATAGTATAAACTTTGTTTTTCGGGCTAATTTTCATCCTCTTACTATAGACTATGGTTTTTGGTCTAATTTAGGGATGAAAATTAGGCCGAAAATCACGGTATATAGTATTAGGATGAAAATTATGCTTAAATCAAAGTGTATAGTATTATGATGAAAATTAGGCCAAAATCACGGTGTATAGTATTAGGATGAAAATTATGCCTAAATCGTAGTCTGTAGTATGAGAAAGAAAATTGGGAACAAAATATCAGTCTATAGCATTAGGATGAAAATTAGGCGTAAATCACAGTGTACAGTATTATGATGAAAATTAGGTCGAAAATAAAAGTGCATACAATCAAATTGCATAGTAAAGGATAAAAAATTGACCAAAATAATAGCATTAGGATGTAGCTTAGGCCGAAAATCAAATGTATAGTATTAGGATGAAAGATAAGACCAATAACCATAGTCTGTAGTATAGGTATGAAAGTTAGGCCGAAATCAAAGTGTATAGAATTAGGATGAAAATTAGACCAAACACCATAATCTTATTCATAAATGGCGGCCGATAAATTATTCTTTTATTTTCATAAAAATTGGCCTTATTAACCTCGTTGGCATGTTCAAAACTCGACAGATTTTTACACTAAAATGAGGTTATTGAGGGTCAATTAACATATAGTCGACTCCCTTTATTGCGGACACCCTCGGGTCCACGTGCTAGTGTCCTTAATAGCGGGAATTTATTTCAGTCAAACGTCTGTAATTTATTTTGCCGGGGACTTAGCTGCTGTCCGTATTCTCGGTGTGTCCGTAATAGCGAGGTGTCTGCAATGCTAGAGTTGACTGTACCTGGAAAAGAATAATAAATCGGCCGCCATTTACGCATAAGGTCTAGTCGGTGGCTAGTGATATACAGTTTAAAGTACAATCATCCCCAAGTTTCACAGGCGCATTATTCTTTTATTTTCATCAAAATTAGCCTTACTAGCCTCGTTTTAAGCATGTACAAAATTCAATAGAATCTCTACTCTAAAGTGAGATAAGTATGGCCAATAAACGTATAACGAAAAGAATAGTAAATCGGTCGCCATTTACGCGTAAGGTCTATTGATATGCAGTTTAAAAGAAATTGCTTCACTGGCGAAGTTTCACAGGCGCATGCGTCGGTTTCGTAGAAATGCGACATGCAATATTTCAGTGGATGTGATGTGTTAGTTTTTGTTTTGCGCTTGCGCAGTAAAAAGCTGAAAGCCATGGAGGTTCTTAGTACTGGTCTTTCCTAGTTGGACAACATAAATCGGAAACTGTACATTTCTGTATTTTCCTTTTCCTTGTTTAATTAAGCGAACTTTATTTAATAACGGATTTTGAAGGTAACTTCAAAGTAATATATTTAAATGGCCGATTTATATGGTCACCGTTTGGGAAATCATTCATCCGTAGACTCAAAAGTTAGAACTACCTTGTACAGCACAGGAAACAGTACCATACGGAAAGGAACTGTTGAAGATCCTTCATATTGATAGCTTCGTTGAGAATTTTTCTAATAAATGAAAACCATCGCAGTTGTCAACGCGACTTCAGATCAGAGAATTTTCGTCCACAGGTACATGTGCTAAAGACGGACCTGCGTTATAGGGGTCTCTTGGCATATACGATGGCGTAAAATGAGGATTCGTTCCAGAGAACCAAAGTGAGAACCAAAATTTTGTGACCCAGAGTAAACCCTGAGAATAAATGATTCCAGTCATCTTACCGTCGCACGTGCCAAGCACATGGCGATATTACATTGCGATAGTCGCACGACAAGTACTCTTGTCTTTTTTGGTGTTTTGGTGTTCTTAAGGAAAATCTTAATTTCCTTACCAATGTCCAAAATTAGCATCAATGCTAAATTCGTTTGCCATATTAATAAAGTTTAGCGTCATCGTCATCATTATTACCATCATATCATGAGAAAAAGAAGGTTGTCTTCAGAATTCAATATCATTAATTACGTATTAGTACGTTTGAGAAGGATACTACGTTTCAGAATAATGACGATATAGTGCTTCCTTTCAACAACAACTGAAACAGCATTTTTGGAAAACCTAAAATTAAAAAGGACTTAATTTCAAAATCATAGTGAAAGATCCTAATTTAAGAGCCGGATTAAACTGGACAAATTAAAAAATAAATAAATAAATAAATAGAAAATCAGCCACGGATAAGGAAACCAACCAATGCCAAAAATAATATTGAATATTAGATATTGTTGCTTAGAGGTCGCCCTAAAAATTTTTCTAACATTCGATTGATAAACTGTTTTATTTATCGAAATGATAAAAGCTTGCATCCTTCAAAGTTACGTTTGTAAAAGTCTAAGACATTCAAGACTGCTTATTTCAAAAAAGTTCATTCGTGCTAAAAAAAAAAGGCCAGTATTCATGAGGATCATGAAACGTGGTTTATTTTCCCGAGTGTTGATGTTTCTGATTTAACACATTGCACCGCTGAAGGACTCTTAAATACCCTGACCGATTGTAATTAACAATTGTAATTCAAACGGGGTTGTAGAAATGCAGCTCACAATTTCGATTTTACCCTTAATCCATGGAGGAATAATACAGTATCCGGCGGATATTGGTGAAAAACCGATAACAAACTGATAAACGTGGATGTATCATGCTCCATCCTGACCTTTGTTCCACACATCAGGTAAACTGAAATCCCGTTAGCAAATATGGCTAAATTTTCATGCATCTTAACTTCGTAAATTCTTTGGAGACGATAACAAGGCACGAGAAAGGACAGTAATTTGACGTACAGTTCAACTCGTAATTGTTCACTCATGTGCGGATGATAGCTACAAAAACGCATCTCAAGACAAACCATCATACGGAAAAAATATTGCTGTTGGCTATCTATCAGATCACGCCTACGAATGAAAATGAATTACTTATTTCACATTTTAAACGAAAATAAGGCAATTTACTAATGACAACTGAATACAAACTTTTACTTTTTAAATACCTTTCTGACGTTTATGGACATTTCTAATGATCCTTCAAGTGTTTTTTCAAAGATCACTCTCGTGAAGCCACGCAATCACACTCAGCCGGGTGGTTTTGTTCACCTAACGCAAGTGTTTTGTGAGCTTTCTTTCTTTCTTTCTTATTTCTTCTCTTGTTTGCTTTCTTGTGGTCTAGAGCCCCATACGTTTTAAACATGACTTTGCAGGCTCGGTAACGGTCATGATCCGACCAAGGGCCGCTATGAAATCGTCTGTAAGGCAACTTGCGTCACCGGTTATTCATTTGGATAGAAATCCCAGGGGTCCGCCCCCATACCTAATTGATATTGGAAATCCCGGGGATAATACACTCTCCCATATAAACTACACACGTATGTGCCGCTCCAAGGAGATTCAATTTTGGTCAAAGATTGGTTCATGCGATTTCGTATTTTGGTCTGAAATTGGCGTTGTCCGGAAGTATGACCTAGCTTCTGGTCAACGATAAACTGGGGGGAGTACATTTTTTCTAGTAAATTGGATCTTACGGGAAGGGCAACTGAACGAACCAAGAGAACATAACTTAGGCTTCAGCCGTGGAAATCGCAAACTGGTGATTGAACCCGGTAGTATACCTTTTTCTCTAGCGAGCAAAAACTTGGACATGTAATCGAATTGAAGATGAAACTCCGTTCGTCAGTTTTCCGCTATGAAAATTCCTCAACACTTAGCTGTCGCCGGGTTTTATTGTAAACTATTCAGACTCACCTAACGGATATTAGATAATGATCAACCATAGAAATTGTTAAGGAAATGATCACTTCTAGTGATATTACACAATGATGCAATTGATCAAGTTCATTTCATATGTTTTGGACTGTTTTGATTTAAGTAAAAACAAGAGAGGATGAAGGTAAAATCATTATGCAATTATCTCCTCAGGTGATTTTTGTTTGCAGTTAGGTAAAAGTGAGCCTGTGTAATACCGTATGTATATTTATGGTCATGTCCGTAAATAAAGCTACTTGTTGTTATTGTTGTCGTTAGGTATAAGTTTACAGAGAAGCTACAACAAGTAACATGTTACCCTCAAAGAAAAAAAGTTAGAAAACACAAAGATACAAATTTCATTCAGTATGATAAAGCGATCAGAATTTAAAGAATCATGCAGCAAAGTGAACTACATTTCGTATTCTAACTCTGTACTAATTTCATTTCATGACAAAGTATTTTTATTTTGGAAGTTCACTGAAGTCGTAATTGGAACAAGAAGGCACCAAGACCACCCCGAATCTATTGTTCTCCAACTGCCGTTAAGTTTCCGAATTAAAAACTAAATCGCAGTTCTCTGTTAGACTCCTAAAAATATCTCCTGTTGAGTCAATTAAATTAAGCCCCTGTTAAATTTAGCGCCAGAACAGTCATTGTTAATGAACACTAAAGAGCATTCTGGAGATATGTTGGTATTAATTCGACACTAGAAGTGCGGTAAGCGGCAAGCTTAAAAGACGATCGAAGATTTGTAAAATTACCGGAGCTTATGTTTCAGCCGACTCTTAGCGCTAAGATTGTGTAGAGCCCCGAAACTGAAGGCCGAGAAGACACACACAAAGATTTTAATTTGCTGCCGTTCTTAGAACAGCAGCAAATTGTTGTTTTTATGGTTTAGTTCACCTTCGTTTTGACAGTTTAATACCATGGTAGCGACAGATGGGATAAAAGGGCTGGGTTTTCACAGAGCCGGTAAAATTTTCTAGACTGACGACGCTTATTTTCACTGTTGTCTTTGTTCAAAAGTGTATTTTATTGTTAATCAATTGCTACTTTGATTATCGCTGATGGGTTGCTGTACATTTTGCTTCTCTTAAGTATTTAGTTCATTATCAGTGCCATGTTATCTTTAGTGTGGCGTTAATGTTCAGTAGGTTTGCAGCCGATTCTTTAAGGTTGTTCGTAGTGCCTGGCTCTAGATCTGCATTTGGGAGGGATCAGGTTACCCCTGAAACAAAACGGGTTTTTTCCTAACGGGCAGCAGGCAAAAAATTGTATTATTACATAAAGACCTCACCATGTATCGTCTTGTTTTCTAATAAACGTATCTTTCGCTCGTACATTGCTGGGTTAAGCGCTGAGCAGTCAGTTGTCTAATTACAAGCGGAAAGTTGTGTACTAGTGTGAATTTTCTTTCACGGGGGAATAATGAGAACCGAAATATTGGGAGCACCCTCACTCTTTTTTCTGTCTCTTCCATTTCGGTCCAATGCCAGAAGTGTGCTATCGGATCTCTACTGGCAATATTTGGGGAAAACTGGAATATTTCCACACCGCCCGTTTGCTGAGCCTAAAGTCATGCAATGTCGTTCTCAAGTTAACGTTAATCGATAAAATCCTGATATTTAACCATTTAAATAAAAATTATCGTGAAGTACTTTCCTTGGTACTGTTTACTTTTTGCTGCAAGGTAGTTCCAACCTCGGAATATATGTATGATATCATGAAGTATGGCTACTGAAATCAAAGCTATGGAAAAATGCTGTCCTAGTATTTCAGTGTGAGACGATGGATGAAATCCGAACCAAAGTATATACTAATTTTATACATCACCAGTGACATTGAAATGAAAGTTATCGAGTATTGACTTCTTTACTGAAGCTGTTGATATTATTATGCTGTGCAAGGTGGCTCTACCACTTTTGAGACTATGGAGGTTCTAAGTACTGGTCTTTCCTCGTTGGACAACATAAATCGGAAACTGTACATTTCTGTATTTACCTTTTCCTTGTTTAATTAATCGAACTTTATTTAATAACGGATTTTGAAGATAACATAGCCGATTTATATGCATGGTCACCGTTGACAAATCATTCATCCGTAGACTCAAAAGTTAGAACTACCTTGTACGGCACAGGAAACAGTACTGATTCGGAAAGGAACTATTGAATATCCTTCATATTGATAGCTTCGTTGAGAATTTTTCTCATAAATGAAAACCATCGCAGTTGTCACCGCGACTTCAGATCAGAGAATTTTCGTCCACAGGTACATGTGCTAAAGACGGACCTGCGTTATAGGCATATACGATGCGTAAAACGACTAAAACCAGTGAGGATTTGTTCCAGAGAACCAAAGTGAGAACCGAGATTTTGTGACCCAGAATTAACCCTGAAAATAAATGATTCCAGTCACCTTACCGTCGCACGTGCCAAGTACATGGCGATATTACATTGCGACAATCGCACGACAAGTACTCTTGGTTTTGTTTTGGTGTTTTGGTGTTCTTAAGGGAAATCTTAATTTGCTTACCAATGTCCAAAATTAGCAGTAATGCTAAATTCGTTTGCCATATTAATAAAGTTTAACATCATCATCATTATTATGCTCATATCATGGGAAAAAGAAGGCTGTCTTCAGAATTCAATATCATTAATTACGTATTAGTACGTTTGAGAACGATACCACGTCTTAGAATAATGACGATGTAGTCCTTCTTTTCAACAACAACTGAAACAGCAATTTTTGGAAAAACTAAAATTATAAATGACTTAATTTCAAAAACATAGTAGAAGATCCTAATTAAAGATATTAAACTGAACAATTAAAAAATAAATAGAGAATCAGCCACGGATAAGGAAATCAACTAATGACAAAAATAATATTGAATATTAGATATTGTTGATTAGAGGTCGCCCTAAAGTATTTTTTCAACATTCAATTGATAAACTGTTTTATTTATTATAATTACAAAAGCTTGCCTCCTTTAATTTAATTCAAGACTGCTTATCTCAAAAACGCTCATTCGGGCTAAGAAAAAAAGTATTCATGAGTATCATGAAACGAGGTTTATTGTCCCGAGTGTTGATGTTTCTGATTTAACACATTGCACCGCTGCAGGAGTCTCAAATACCCTGACCGATTGTAATTAAAAATTGTAACTCAAACGGGGTTGTAGAAATACAGCTCACATAACAATTTCGATTTAACCCTTAACCCATGGAGGAATAATACAGTTTCTGGCGAGTATGGGTGAAAGCAAGATTATAAACTGATAAGCTTGGTGGTAACATTGTCCATCCTGACCTTTGTTCCACATATTCACTAAACTAAAATTCCGTTGGCACATATGGCTAAATTTTCATGCATCTTAACTTCATAAATTCTTTGGAGACGATAACAAGGCACGAGAAAGGACAGTAATTTGATCATTGCTCACTCCCGTACCGCAGATGAAAGCTACAGAATCGCATCTCAAAACACACCATCATACGGAAAAATATTGCTCTTAGCTATTTATCAGATCACGCCTACGAACAAAAATGAATTACTTATTTCACATTTTAAACGAAAATAAGATAATTTACGAATGACAACTGCATACCAACTTCTAAGTTCTAAGTTCCTTTGGACGTTCATGGATAATTCAAACGAAGTGTTTTTTCTAAGGTTACTTTTGTTAAGTCAGCCCCATACGTTTTAAACATGATTTTGCAGGCTGCTATGATCCGACCAAGGGCACATATAAAATCGGCTGTTAGTTGAGTATTTAATACATAGTCATTTTCAGTGGCATGTTCTCTTTAGTGTGGCGTTAATGTTAGGCTTGCAGCCTATTCCTTAAGGTTGTTCGAAGGGCCTGGCTCTGCATACGGGAGGGATCTGAAACAAAACGAGTTTTTTCCTGACAGGCAGGAGGCAAAAATTGTCTTATTACCTTGTATCGTTTTGTTTCAACGGATCTGTCGCTCGCACATTGCTGGGCTAAATACTAACCTTTTACCCAGTGAAGCAGTCAGCTCTCTTTTACAAGCGGGAAGGTAACGTACCAGAGCGAATTTCTTTCACGTAGGGAATAGGGAAAACCGAAATATTGAGATAGTTACAGGAAGTGAGCGCTAGGAAGCCCCTCACTCTTTGTCTGTCCATTCTCTCCAGTGCTAGAAGTAGAATTTCGGATATCTGCTGGCAATATTTGACAGGAAACTGGAATATTTCCACACGGGCCGTTTGCTGAGCCTAAAGTCATGCAATGTCGTTCTCACCATAACGTTGACTCGGCGATAAAATGCTGATGTTTGACCATTCAAATAAAAGTTATCGTGAAGTACTCTGCCTTAATACAGTTTACTTTACTCTACAAGGTGGTTCTAACTTCGCACTACACTATCAAGTATGGCTACTGAAATCGAAGCTATGGGAAAATGCTGTTCTATCTTTCGAGTCGATGAACAAAATCGGGCTCGAGCCATATAAGTTTATACCGTGCATGACAAATGTCATTCAAATGAAAGCTATCAAGCACTGACGTCTTTTCTGAGGCTGTTGATGTTATTATGCTGTGCAACGTGGTTCTACTACGTTTGAGACTATGGAGGTTCTTTGTACTGGTCTTTCCTCGTTGGACAAGTAAATCGGAAACTGTACATTTCTCTATTTACCTTTTCCTTGTTTAATTAATCGAGCTTTATTTAATAACGGATTTTTAAGGTAACTTTAAAGTAATATATTTAAATAGCCGATTTATATGGTCACCGTTTGAGAAATCATTCATCCGTAGACTTAACAGTTAGAACTACTTTGTAAAGCACAGGAAACAGCACCATACGGAAAGGAACTGTTGAATATTCTTCATTTAAATGAATACGTAGAGAATTCCTCTTATAAATGAAAACGATCTCAGTCGTCAACGCAACTTCAGATCAGAGAATTTTCGTCCACAGGTTTGCTGAAAACGAAATTACATTCAGGCATAACAAACAGAGAGAATCAAAGTAAGAAGCGAATTTTATGACCCAGATTTAACCCTGAAAATAAATTACTGCAGTCATCTTACCGTCGCACGTGCCACACGTGCCCGTCACACGTGCACCGCCATGAAGCACATGGCGTTGATATTACGTTTCGATAGTCGCATGACAAATACTTTTGTTTTTGTTTTGGTGTTTTGCTGTTCTTAAGGAAAATCTTAATTTGCTTACCAATGTCCACAATTAGCAGCAATGCTAAATTCGTTTGCCATATTAATACAGTTTAACATCATTATCATCATCATTATTATCATCATATCATGAGAAAAAAGTTGTCTTCAGAATCCAATATTATTAATTACGTATTAGTACGTTTGAGAACGATATTACGTCTTAGAATAATGACGATGTAGTGCTTCCTTTCAACAACAACTGAAACAGCAATTTTTGGAAAAACTAAAATTAAAAATGACTTAATTTCAAAAACATAGATATTAAAGATATTAAACTGAACAATTAAAAAAAATAAATAGAAAATCAGCTACGGATAATGAAACCAACTAATGACAAAAATAATATTGAATATTATATATTGTTGATTAGAGGTCGCCCTAAAGTATTTTTTCAACATTCAATGGATAAACTGTTTTATTTATTATAATTACAAAAGCTTGCCTCCTTTAATTTCACGTTTATAAAAGCTTAAGAGATTCAAGACTGCTTATCTCAAAACGCTCATTCGGGCTAAGAAAAACAGTATTCATGAGTATCATGAAACGAGGTTTATTGTCCCGAGTGTTGATGTTTCTGATTTAACACATTGCACCGCTGAAAGAGTCTTGAATACCCTGACCGATTTTAATTAACAATTGTAACTCAAATGGGGTTGTAGAAATACAGTTCACATCACAATTTCGATTTTACCCTGAACCCATGTACGAATAATACAGTATTTGGTAGATATTGGTAAAAGTCCGATCACAAACTGATAAGCTTGGTGGTAACATGGTCCATCCTGACCTTTGTTCCACATATTCAACTTATCTTCGTGAATTCTTTCGAGACGATAACAAGGCGTGAGAAGGGACAGTAATTTGAACAAGATGCCCCTCTAATGGCATTACACGGAATGCTTAATGTAGCCCCAATTATTCCCCATTGTATGTTTCGCAGATATTTAAAAAATATCCTCCCTTTGCCATTGAAATAATTGTCTGAATGGTTTTATTCAGATATATTGCGTGATACTTATCGTTGTGTTACTAGGAATCATACCAGAAATAACTATGCAATAACGTCATGACCCCGCTGAACTGGTCTGGCCTCCTCTAGCTCTAATCCTTCGCGTCTGTTTTTTAAAGCGGATTTTCTTTGCTGTGAACTCTCCCAATTTCCGCCGTTTCAACTGTCGAGTACTACCTAGAAGTTATTATTTCGATTTACTGCTTGAAAGAGGTTGGTTTTCTCTCTGAAAACGGCAGATCCGGAGTCTTAAATTCAGACATGTGGCCGCCATTGAACGAAAACAACTTTTCCAAATGATGATTTGCTTTGACGTCACACAAGTAGAGATGAGTGGGTCCCCTCCCTCGTGATATACGCGCAGATAATGGAGTTTGATTGGGCCGCTTTTGTTCAAGACAATCAAAACAATAGATCCCTTCTGGGAGAGGGAAGAATTTAATCTAGTTTTAATGAATAAATCAAATGATGATTTGACGTCACACAGAAGTGATGAGTGGGTCCCCTCTCTCGTGATATGTGCCTGAAAAATAGATTTTGATTGGGCTGCTTCTGTTGAAGACAATCAGAACAATATATCCTTACTAGGGGAGGACAGAGTTTAATGCATAAATTAATGTGCACATTTATGACACCGATGAAGAAAAAGATACCCGACCGAAACCTAGACACGTCATGCCCTGCGGGCATTCCGTGTAAATACAGCTCAACTCGTAATTGCTCACTCACGTGCTCACGCACGTGCGGATGCCGGATAGCTACAAAATCGCATCTCAAGACGAACCATCATACGGAAAAATTATTGCTCTTAGCTGATTTGTCAGATCACGCCTACGAATTAAAATGAAAAACCTGTTTATATTTTAAACGAAAATAAGATAATTTAAGAATGACAACTTCTTACTAACTTTTACGTGCCAAGTTCCTTCGGACGTTCATGGATATTTCTAAATGGATCCTTCAAGTGTTTTTTCTAAGGTTATTCTCGTTAACCACACATTTACACTCAGCCGGGTACTTTTGTTCACCTAACGCAATGTTTTGTGAGCTTACTTACCTAACTACTGTGGTCTACAGCCCCATACGTTTTAAACATGACTTTGCGGACCCCTGGGATTTCTATCCATATAAGTAACTGGTGACGCAAGTTAACTTACTGCCGATTTTCATAGCTGCCCTTGGTCGGATCATGACGTTACTAATTTCATTTCATGACAAAGCATTTTTATTTTTGCCAGTTCACTGAAGTCGTAGTTGGAGTAAGAAGTGCCCAGACCATCCTGAATCTATTGTTCTCCAATTGCTTGAATTTTCCGAATTAAAAACTAAATCGTAGTTCTCTTTTTAGACCCCTAAAAATATCTCCTGTTGAGTCGATTAAATTAAGCCACTGTTAAATTTAGCGCCCGAACACTAAAGAGCATTCTCGAGATATGTTGGTATTGATTCCACACTAGAAGTGCAGTAAGCCGCAAGCTTGAAAGACCATCGAAGATTTGTACAATTACCGGAGCTTATGCTTCAGCCGACTCTTAGCGTTAAGATTGTGTTTAGCTCCGAAAATGAAGGCCGAGAAGACACACATTAGTAAAGATTTTAATTTGCTGCCGTTCTTAGAATAGAAGTAAATTGTTGTTTTCATGGTTTAATTCGCCTCCGTTTTGACAGTTAATTACCATGGTAACGACAGATGGACTAAAAGGGCGAGTTTTCAAAGAGCCGGTAAAATCGCTCTAGAATGACAACGCTGCTTTTCACCGTTGTCGTTGTTCAAAAGTGTATTTTATTGTTAATCAATTGCTACTTTAATTATCACTGATCAATGGGTTGCTGTATATTTTGCTGATGTTTGACCATTTAAATAAAAATTATCATGAATTACTTTCCCTTAGAACTGTTTACTTTACTCTGCAAAGTAGTTCTAACCTTGAAGTCATGATATCATAAGGTATGGCTACTGAAATCAAAGCTATGGAAAAAATGTTGTTGTAGTATCTTGTGAGACGGTGAACGAAATTCGGACAAAAGTGTATACTAAGTTCAGGTTACATCACTAGTGACATTCAAATGAAACTATCGAGCACTGACTTCTTTACTAAGGCTGTTGATGTTATTATGCTGCGCAAGGTGGTTCTACTACTTTTAAGACTATGGAGGTTCTTTATACTGGTTTTTCCTCGTTGGACAAGTAAATCGGAAACTGTACATTTCTCTATTTACCTTTTCCTTGTTTAATTAATCGAGCTTTATTTAATAACGGATTTTAAAGGTAACTTCAAAGTAATGTATTTAAATAGCCGATTTATATGGTCACCGTTTGAGAAATCATTCGTCCGTAGATTCAAAAGTTAGGACTACTTTGTAAAGCACAGAAAACAGTACCATACGAAAAGGAACTGTTGAATATTCTTCATTTAAATGGCTACGTTGAGAATTCCTCTTATAAATGAAAACGATCTCAGTCGTCAACGCAACTTCAGATCAGAGAATTTTCGTCCACAGGTTTGCTAAAAACGAAATTACATTAAGGCATAACAAACAGAGAGAATCAAAGTAAGAAGCGAATTTTATGACCCAGATTTAACCCTGAAAATAAATTACTGCAGTCACCTTACCGTCGCACGTGCCACACGTGCCCGTCACACGTGCACCGCCATGAAGCACATGGCGTTGATATTACGTTGCGATAGTCGCGTGACAAATAGTTTTGTTTTTGTTTTGGTGTTTTGCTGTTCATAAGGAAAATTGCTTACCAATGTCCAAAATTAGCAGCAATGCTAAATTCGTTTGCCATATTAATAAAGTTTAACATCATGATCATCATCATTATTATCATCATATCATGAGAAAAAAAAGGTTGTCTTCAGAATTCAATATCATTAATTACGTATTAGTACGTTTGAGAAGGATACTACGTTTTAGAATAATGACGATGTAGTGCTTCCTTTCAACAACAACTAAAACAGCAATTTTGGGGAAACCTAAAATTAATAATGACTTAATTTCAAAAACATAGTGGGAGATCCTACTTAAAAGATTAAACTGAACAAATTTAAAAAAATAAATAGAAAATCAGGCACGGATAAGGAAACCAACTAATGACAAAAATAATATTGAATATTAGATATTGTTGCTTAGAGGTTGCCATGCCTAACGTATTTTCCCAAAACGATTGATAAAGTGTTCATTTATCGTAATCATAAAAACTTGCATACTTTAATTTTACGTTTGTAAAAGCCTCAGAGATTCAAGACTGCTTATCTTATATCTTATTTAAGGCTAAGAAAAACCCCTAGTATTCATGAGGATTATGAAACGTGGTTTATTTTCCCAAGTGTCGATGTTTCTGATTAAACGCATTGCACCGCTGAAGGAGTCTTGAATACCCTGACCGATTGTAATTAACAATTGTAACTCAAACGGGGTTGTAGAAATACAGCTCAAACTGCACAATTTCGATTTTACCCTGAACCCATGGAGGAATAATACAGTATTTGGTAGATATTGGTGAAAGCCCGATAACAAACTGATAAGCTTGGTGGTAACATGGTCCTTATCCTGACCTTTGTTCCACATATTCAACTTATCTTTGTAAATTCTTCGGAGACGATAACAAGGCGTGAGAAAGGACAGTAATTTGAAATACAGTTCAACTCGTAATTGCTCACTCACGTGCTCACGCACGTGCGGATGCCGGATAGCAACAAAAACGAACCATCATACGGAAAAAATATTGCTCTTAGCTATTTATCAGATCACGGCTGCGAATAAAAATGAATAACTTATTTCATATTTTAAACGAAAATAAGATAATTTACGAATGACAACTTCATACTAACTTCTACATTCCAAGTTCCTTTGGACGTTCATGGATATTTCTAACGATTTCTAACGAAGTGTTTTTTCTAAACAGTTACTCTCGTGAAGCCACACAATCACACTCAGCCGGGTGGTTTTGTTCACCTAACGCAGCTTACTCACCTAACTACTGTGGTTTACAGCCCCATAAGTTTTGAACATGACTTTGTAGGCTCTATTTAACGGTTATGATCCGACCAAGGGCACATATGAAATCGGCTGTAAGTTAACTTGTGTCACCGGTTATTCATTTGGATAGAAATCCCAGGGGTCCGCCTCCATACCTAATTGATATTGGAAATCCCGGGGATATTACGCTCTCCCATATAAACTACACACGTATGTGCCGCTCCGAAGAGTTTCAATTTTGGTCAAAGGTTGGTTCGTGCGATTTCGCACGGTCTGAAATTGGTGTCTGTCGGGAAGTATGGTCTAGCTTCTGGTCAACGATAAACTGGGATGTGTACAGTTTTGCTAGTAAAAGTAGTAAATTGGATCTTACAAGAAGGGCAACTGAGCAAACCAAGAGAACAAAACCTAGGCTTCAGTCGAGGAAATCGAAAAACTGGTGATTAAACCCCGCAGGTATACCCTTATCTCTAGAGAACAAAAACTTAGACATGTAAACGAACTGAAGATGAAACTCCGTTCGTCAGTTTTCCGCTATGAAAATTCCTCAACACTTAGCTGTCGCCGGGTTTCATTGTAAACTATTCAGACTCACCTAACGGATATTAGTATAAATCTACTAGTGTTCTATCACGAATGCCGTTCTCTGATTGGCTACGCTACTCGCTATCTATTCTGCGATAGATAGTGAGTAGCGGTTTTCAACAAAATGGCGGCCTCTTCGTCGCGTTTTCGAAGTGTCTACGATGAGGAAATAGATAATTTACTTGTTTAGTTTTTACCGACTAGTAGATTTATACTAAAACAATTAGATTATTCGCTCTCGATTTCTATGCGTGATAGCTGATTCGGGCTGCGCCCTCATCAGCTATCACGCGATAGAAATCTCGAGCTCATAATCTAATTGTTAATTAGATAATGATCAACCATAGAAATTGTTAAGGAAATGATCACTACTAGTTACTATTACATAATGATCAAGCTCGTTTAATTATGTTTGGGCTGTTTTGATTTACGTACAAATCATTACTTAATAATCTCCTCTGGTGATTTTTGTTCACAGTTAGGTTAAAGTGTGACTGTGCAATACCGTGCGTAGTGATCGTCATGTCCGTAAATATAGCTTGTTGTTGTTTTTGTTGTTGTCGTTAGGTATAAGTTTCACAGGAGCCACAACTATTAACATGTTACCCTCAAACAAAAAAATATTGAAAACACAAAGACACAAATTTCATTCAGTATGATAAAGCGAGCAGAATTTAAACAACCAAGCAGCAAAGTAAACTAAATTTCGTATTGTAAATGTGTACTAATTTCATTTCATGACAAAGTTTTAAAATTTTTCCTAGTTCACTGAAGTCGTAATTGGAACAAGAAGGGCCCAGACCACCCCGAATTTATTGTTCTCCAATTGCTTTAAGCTTCCGAATTAAAAACTAAATCGTAGTTCTCTTTTAAGACCCCTAAAAATATATCCTGTTGAGTCCGATTAAATTGAGCCACTGTTAGATCGATCAAGCGCCAGAGCAGTCACTGTTAATGAACACCAAAGAGCATTCTCGAGATAAATTGTCTTATTGCATAAAATACACCTCACCTTGTATCGTTTTGTTTCAACCGAAATATTGAGAGGGTTACATGCAGGAAGCGAGCCCCCTCACTCTTTGTCAGTCCATTTTGTTCCAGTCCCAGAAGTGGGATTTCGGATCTCTGCTGGCAATATTTCATAAGCGGAAACTGGAATATTTTCAAACGGTCCGTTTGCTGAGCCTAAAGTCATACAATGTCGTTCTCACGTTAAGGGGGGATTTAACCTAAACACCATTTTTCCGCCACTTGACATGGCTTTAATGAAAATATCTCGTTAACGGTTCAAGCAATCCAAAGACTCTACGCTCATCCCGTGAATCTATATTGTGGGGTGTTTTGTGAATTTTTAGATGAGTTTTGGGTATATTTGGGAGGAGATGGTTTTTCGAGAAGGATTGGTAAAATTAAGAGAAATAAGAAATATTGAAGATGTAGTGAAGTTTTAAAATTAGAATTTGTAGTTAATTAATAAACGGACACAAAGTTAGTCCATAGCAACCTGGGGTGCTCTTGCGTGG
Organism: Pavona decussata; assembly: GCF_977016875.1. Lineage (NCBI taxonomy): Eukaryota > Metazoa > Cnidaria > Anthozoa > Scleractinia > Agariciidae > Pavona > Pavona decussata. The sequence continues at coordinate 1,307,131 of NW_028145494.1, read as the reverse complement.
GTATCAACTGTCTGTTGGTGTTCCAAAAATTATTTTCTTTCTTCTGTCTCTTCTTAAAACTGCTTCAAATTTCATTCAAATTTAGGTAGAATCCCCCCTTAATGTTGTCCGATAAACTCCTGATGTTTGACAATTCAAATAAAAATTTTCGTGAATTACTTTCCCTCGGTAATACTGTTTACTTTTCTCTGCAAGATAGTTTTAACTTTGGAGTATATGCACGATATCATGGATGAAGTATGGCTACTGAAACCAAAGCTATGGAAAAATGCTGTTGTACTATCTTGTGAGTCGATGAACGAAATCGGGTCCAAAGCATATAGGTTTATACTGTATGTGACCAAAGACATTCAAATGAAAGCTATCGAGCACTCACTTCTTTTCTGAGGCTGTTGATACTATAATGCTGTGGAAGGTGGTTCTACTACTTTTGAGTGTATGGACAAACTCCTAACGTTTGGCCATTTAAATGAAAGCTAAATCGAGCAGTGTGCCTTCTGTGGTCCTATTTCTTATGCAGTGTACAAGGTAGTTCTGTTTTTTTTTTTTTTTTGTCTCTATGTATCAAATCCTAAAATTAACATAACTGTTTCGATGAGTACTCCCTGTGGCGACAGTACTTGTTGAATGTGCTCTACAAATGTACAAAGTGTCTCCGGCTAACGTATGTGTGTGCGGCCGGATGAAATCTTAAAGACCCTTAAAGTGTGACCAGTCAAATAAAAACTGTTTATTGAGTCCAGACCATATAGTATTTTCTTGTGGTGTGGTTTATTGCGCCGTAAAAGGTCGCTGAATGTGGTTCTTACGTTGTGTGATACTTCAAATGAAGCCCTTGAACAGCTCTTTCGTCGATAGTGTTGTTCTGTTTTTCGATGTGATGTAAAACAAAAATTGGAATTCACCGGTAATGAGAGATCAAAGGTTTACATGACTTGTTGCTTAGCTTAGCTTGGATAATTGGAGCCATGTTGTTTTATATCAGTAAAGATTTAATTTTTTGGCAGATACATTAGTAAGGCATTGACGATACAACCCTTAAAAACTGAAATTATGGAGGAAGTACTTCAACTTTCAAAATTAAACAATATCTCCACAATTTTATATATTTTGATGTTGCAGTCGATAGCTCAAACTTCCGAAAACACTAACTGTTTTCTAGTTCGTTTCACGCAAAGTTATCGGTTTTCGAGATTCGACTGAGGTTGCAAAATCCTTATTTCTGTAACAGGCCAAATATGCGAGACAGAACAGTGTTCCATTCCAACAGTTTCTAAATGGATCACGAGCCTGATTACTGATTATGATCCTCCTCTTTTAATTAGACATTTCGTCTGCAACCCTTATGTGCAGTGGATGTAATTCTGTTACATTAAATCAGTAACAACAGGCTCATTTAGTGTGGTTACCATATTCGCAGAACGCTACGATCCCTGAAGATACTAAGCACCACAGAAACGCACTACTAAATGCTTTTCAGTTGAATGTTTACACTTAAATGTTTCATCTGCTGACTCCAAAGTTAGAGTGAGACGCTTGAAACAACATGATGAAAAGCACCACAGAAAAGTATTGCTCAATGGCGTTCATCGTTTTTCCTTGACTCAAAAAATAATGAAATGAAGTTTCACTTGAGTACGGTCTAATTACTGACTTTAAACTCTTGTAGAAGAAAATTGACTTGGTGGAAGTTTCCATAAAAACTTTCAATGAGACTTGAAAAATGTATGAAATCTTCGGGCGCTTATGGCGTTCGTGGATGCTTCTCGAAGGCCGGGAAGAAAGTGCAATATTTTCTACGCGACAACACGAGTTAATAGCTGAACATAACACTCGTGTTATCAATAGTAATAAATGAATTATTTTCTTGCATTTATCCGTGAAAGTTGAATATGGAGCAAGCTGGTTTTCAAAAGTTGCCCACCATTTTGAACAAAATTTCGTTTTCCATCGGTGTTGCAGAACAATCAATCAGGCTGTCTCGAATTGTCGCTTTCTCCCACGATCTTTTTCTTGAGTATTCTAGGTAGCAAAAGTCTCGAGCAGGCCTCCTGTATGTACATGATGTTATTGTTCCATTTTAGGGGACAATTCACATCGATCCTTTGATTGATGTTATTATGTTCAACTTGATGAAACCCCCTCCACCAAAGCACTTGGACATAAGCAAAGAAGAGAAAACTTTCGGTGACCTTGGGAATTCAATATCACTTGGTGAAAACAGGTCAAATTATCACGTGTCTACCTCGTGAATGTACACTGTTCTCTCGATGAACGGTTCCTGAGTAATGGCTAAGCCAGTATCGTACAACATTATGTACGCATTGCGTACCCATGCTTTTACCGCACGTGAACTGACTATTGCATAAGAACATGTTTGATAGTTTCAGATAATAGACATAAAAAAGTAACCGGTAGACAAAAAAAAACATTCTCACGAAAATTAAATGGAATATGGCACTTGCACGTTAAGTAATTAATAGGGTTTTAAGTACCTCAATTCAGACTAAACGGGCCTCATGTCTATATACGTCCGACAACCACGACTTTATATTTTTATACTTCACAAAGCTACTACATTCGCAATATAATGTGACGGAAAGAAATGCTTACTCACCATGCCTTTGTTTCATGCACAAAATTACAATTGCTTTATTATTTTACGGTAAAAATGATTAGTTGACCATTCTAATAGATAGTCGTAATTCCGTGGTTCCTTAACTCACGTATCCGTTCCCGATTTTCCGTTTTCAAGTAATCACTATTTATACTTTTTGGTACAGAAAAGACACGGGGTCTGCAATAAAGAACTGAGCGTGTAATGTTTATTACTTCGACCCACGCAATATCTGACTGGCTATTTTATTCAAAATTAAGTGAATATTATTTATACGATGACGGTCGACTTAATGGATCTCGTGTTTCATTGCTTCATTTCGCGTCTCCTACCGAGCGGATGAAGAACAAAACGTCTTTGTTTCTGAAAACTTGTGGTCAGCGTCAAAAACATGTCAAGTTATTTCAAAAATACACTTGACTCTTACAAGTCTTAAACGAGTTCAAACAATATTGAAACACTACTGAGAGACATCCAAGAATATATAAACACAGTCAGCAGTCCTTGTTGTGTCCCGGGGGGGTCAGTGTACTCCAAAAAAAATTTGTAGTGTTGACGTGTTGGACGGAATTCAAACTGTGGAATGCTGAGGTTGCAACCATTTTTAAGTAACTATCAAAGCGATTTCTTTGCTCCCTTGTCGGATTTCTATGAAGAGCGTTCGAAATGCGTTCGAATTCAAGGCTGGCTAAACTCTACCTTTCAATAAACAGAATCAAGTAAAACGATACCACAGGGAAGTACTGCCCAATAGGGTTCATTTTAATGAAGAATGTGGATTTCGTACACAGACTCAAAACACTGCAACCACTTGATACAACTTTATTTATTCCATTGGCCCCAGCAAAGTGCTGCCTAGAAACCTTTACGTGAATGGCCACTCGTCTTACGTCACAATAACAGACCTCAAACAGCAACAATCTCCAACATAGTGACAAACAGTACCTAAGAAAAGCATTGCTCTTTTAAACTTTTATTTGTGATGAAATGTCAGACATTACGAGTATCAACAAACCCAGTACTACTGGGTTTGTTGATACTCGTAATGTCTGGACTGATATACCGTGAATCAAAAGCGTGAATGAAAATGACATTGCCTATTTCAGACCAAACCAACGGAAAGCGCAACATAAGCTTTAATGTGTTGCACAAATTTCTATCTTAAGAAAAAGCACACCCCCCTGATATTTTATTTTATTTTTGTACATAGATGTCGCGTAATACGCCACCAGTCAACATGGTCAAGAGCATGTAAAGTGTATTTTTAATCATTTATCATAATTGACTGACAGCTGTATATCTTGTATATTTAGCAATATCGTGATATCACGTGGACAGATCGTCCAAATTTCGTTCAATAGTTCAATGTCCTATATTTGGTTTGAGATGCTTCACTTATTTTTCTACAATCAGATGGATATCTTTTCCTCGAATATTTTTCCTAAAATCGTCAATTCTGAGCACTTCCCTTGTTAGTCATAATTGTAAACCAACGAGCAATAAACTCTTATACTGATTCTAATTAAAGAACACTTTCCTTCTTACCTATAAGAGCGTTAACTTCCTGGAAGTGTTTGTAGAAACGGAAAAACAAAGAATTATGAATATTAAAACATTCGTTACTAAGAAACTTGAAATATTGCGATATTTACAATATATGTTCAATTTTCACCCAAATTTGAAGGTATAAAAGTCGATGAAATTTTGACTTTTTTCAGTGTTTATTACGATCGCTTCGACCGCTGAGTAAACATTCTCTCCGCTCTACAAGAGATTTGCAAGCCTAGAAATATTTTCCAGCGATCGCAGCGTATCTAACACTCAGAAAACATTGTTTTTTCTGATTTCTGGTCGCGGTTTTAGGTTTCTTATTCAGCTTAGAAAAATTTGGCTGTTCTACCAGTCCAGTTTTAGTGCAGGCATCAAACGTTGTGACACCTCCAAGGACAAGCAACTTCGTTTTAAAGGTAAAGTGTAACTTGAATTTTAATCCTGCCGTTTAGAGCTCTTATTACAGCAGATCTGATTAAGTTTATAGCTGGTATAGATAGCCTCAGACAATAGTTTATAATCAAAAGTTGTGTACAAGTTATAAGTGACTGATACTCGACAGAGATTATGGAATCTGAAGACACGGTAGACTGATAATCTCCTAGCTACTTCACACGCGAACGCATCGCAAAAACCGGCGTTGAAAGCTATTCTCTCTTTTTGCTTCAAATCTAGGATCTGTGGATCTGAGAAATTTAGTTGCAATTTCATTGGTATTAATTGATGTATGCGGAAAATACTAACCAGGGCAAAATGTATAGCGAAGTGACTTTTCCCGGGTTTGTAGAGGCTTCATTTTGCTAATCTGAAACCACAGTTCACGGTTTTTCGTTCGTTCCTTTTGATGGAAAACTATCGAAAAGCTATTTTCTTAGGCAAATAGTGAGGAATTAAAGAAATAATACATATTTTTTTACATCTGCTCAATATTTGTCAGTGCTGAATCATCTGATTCTTCAGTTTTGAGGAATTCGTGATAGTTTTTAGCGCTGGCGGGCTATCCAAGGCCTCATGTAAAAAATGCTGTCCTGAGAAATTTTCTTGCATAAAGTTAAGTTGTGAAAGAGAAGGAAAAAGCCCAGATTTTAGACTCTCAGATATTGTTGGGTTGTCTTTAGTTGACTATTCAGTTGACGTTTCTTAATTGTTTTGGTCAGTTTTCTAAGTGAATCATCAATCGATGCTATTTTTTTTTTTCAACTTGACTCATACAAGAGTTACTGCTATCACTTTGGAGTTCTGTGAAAAGATTAAAAAAGATCCTTCTTAAGCGGTGACATTAAAGATACTGATTAATAGTTATATATATTGATGACAAAGATTTTTTCTCGTCTCTGGCTCGTTCAATTCAGATTTTCGCGCCAAAATAGAATCTATCAGATTCCAAATAATGAGAAAAGTATTCGTTTCAATGATAAAACCGTGCAGTTTTTTCTTCACTTTTCACGACACCACATAAAGTGCCAAATATCAATTCCGAACTTGTGTATCTTTTGTCATAATCGCTCTCTTGTGGTCTTATATTGGTCAGCCGGCTTCGCAGGTTGTAATTTTGTCATCACTGTGTTGACTCTTGTTTAAAATGTGAGGTTTTCTTTTCAGGAGTGGATTTCTAATCATTCGCAGAACTACCTTTTTTTTTCAATTTTCATCCTTTATAGAAAAAAAGTTTCATGACACAAAAAATATCTCGCATACCGTGACTCGTGATTCAATATTACTACGATTCAAAGCGGTTCTCTCAAACTTTCAACGAAAACTGAGTCGAAAAAAAAAACAGACCAAAGCTTAACCTATCACGTAACAGCAGAGGAAAAAAAGTTGGGTACAGACAGCCATTCTAATACAACCACTCGGCTAAGGCGTCATTATTTGTATTAAGTAATATTGTATGGGAATGCTATGAATACAGCTCTAATAGCCCATTTCGCTAGAACGATTTAACAATAAAACCTCCAACTTCCCAAATAATCGTTGTTTATAGTGAGCCAGGTTTAACCTATTTCATTTCTTTACCACAAAAATATACTCAATAGACCTTGTGTAAAAATGGCCGACATTTAAATATTCTTCTGTCTGCATATGAATTAAATGTTCTTGAATGACCACAAAACACATGTTGCACTCAGTGCGTGTAAGGTAAGGCCTTTTTTTAAAGGAGATTTGTCGTTTTATAAGCCGAGTCCTGGAATGTATGTAAAAGTGAGAATTGCGATACATATCTCTATAGTTTCTCTGTTATGTCACACGTGCCGATCACGTGCATTAAAAGCCGCACGTGCGTTCCATAGTACAAAACCCTATATTTCACTCTGTTGTGTTACGTAATTTGCAATCACACATGCACAATCCCGTGCATTGAAAGCCTCACGTGCATCATATAGTACAAGACTCTATATTTCACTCTGTTGTGTTACGTAATTTGCGGTACACATCTCTATATTTTCTCTGTTGTGTCACACATGCACAATCACGTGCATTAAAAGCTGCACGTGCATCATATAGTACAAAACTCTGTATTTCAATATGTTGTGTTATGTTCAGCTGCGTGTATTGGAAGCCTCACGTGCGTCAAATATTAATCCAGAGCTTGAACGTTCTGTCTTCAAATGTAAACATCATCGATATTTGTCTAGTACATTCTAATTATGCCTGTGTTGCCTTTTGCTCATTAAGTTAGATTTCGATTGAAAATAAATGTCTGGCGATTCTGATTCCTTCAATTAAAGAATTAAAACTAGTGTTGTTTCTGGACAAAATCAATCCATAAAGTAATTGCAGGCAATTAGGGCAGTTAACCTGTATAAGCTTTAATCAGAGAATATCAAAAGCGTACAACTCAAACTTTGATGGAAAGCACAGAATGTACGGAGTTAGGAATATTTTTGGCTAAACGCTATGTCCCGCCTTAAGTGCTATTTTTGTTTCTCCAGTTGGAGTTTTTATCTCTCTTAAATCGATCCCTTGCGTCAACGTGATATTGCTTCAGTTTCAAAGATAAACAAATTACGTAATACGATGGCATTATATTGATGATCCTAAAGAATAGTCAATTCCAAGTCTTATTTTAAGATTATCCTCAGAAATAGAAACCACCAACGACCACCCTCAATCCACCAATAGATAAAAATATTTTGTTGCCAAGGGTGCGAGTGCAACTTCTCAGTCTTTTTCTCGAGAAATCAACTATATTAGTCGCATATTTCATTCCATCAGACAATGAACAATATCCCCTTCCACTCAGGGACTATCAAGATAAAAGCCGCACGCGTCCACATGTGGCCCACAGTCTATGCGACCCGAGGCTACGAGCGCATCTCTCTACTCATCTTTCTTGCACGTACTGCGAGCCTGTGTTTAAAACTGCTTCCTTTTTATTTTTCCGCAGCAATAGACTGAATATGGACCGATTTCTTTTGGCTGTGCTTCTTTGTATCAACTCGGCATCGCTTGTCTTCAGTAAGTATGTTGTTAAAAGTTCCTTAAAATTGTCTTGGTGTTTTGTAGGACATCTTTACCTCTGACAAGGTCTATCAATCCCATTTTGTAGACCAACTCGTTTCAAAATTTTGTTTACCAACTCCAATTACCTCAAAATTAAATTTCCAAGAGTACATTTTTGCAGTTCCAATGGCTTATTTCTAATCTCATTGCCATAAGTCCCATTTCCTGTGTTTAAGCTAATTTGCGAATCCCCGCTTCTCATACAGTGGAGCTAAGTTGTGGAACTGTTTACCCCTAGCTAGAATTACGCCAAGCGTCTTTCTTGAGTGATTTTACGACTAAATTGAGTCGCCACAGTTTCCTACAAAGAAACAAGAAGAAGCTTAACGAGTATATTTGGAAATGTGCCTAGTGCACTGAAAAAGCAAGTCAAGCCTAACGTACTAACATCAGTTTTTCTCTTCTTTCCTTTAGCTCAAAGATGGAGCTATGATCCGAATGCTGTAGATGGTAAGGCTTAATTCTTTGTCTCAAATATTTCACTACTGCTTTCCCAAGAATGGTAAAGAATAAAGCAATATTGAGTCAAACCTTAATCAATTTTCTTCGACGTTCCAGGGCCATCTAACTGGGGAGGAGATTGCAGCACGGGAAAAAGGCAATCGCCGATCGACATCGAAACCGCTAACGCAACCCTTGACAAAGGCATGGGTGCTTTCACCCTTACAAACTACAACAAGACACTTAACAAAACCTTCACTGCAACCAACAATGGGCACGCCCTGGAAATGGCATTTCCTGAGAGAGTGTACAATGTGAGCGGAGGAGGGCTCACCGATACTTACACAACAGTTCAGTTTCACTTCCACTGGGGAGCAAATAACACAGTAGGATCGGAACACACTGTCAACGGAAAAGAATATGCCGCTGAGGTAAGTGAGGACAGAAGTTCTTTAGCTTGTTATGCAATTGTGATGATCTTAAAGTCTTCAGCTTTCATGTTTTTCTCCTACTATCCTTGTACTCCCACCGCCTTCCCAATTACGCCTGCTACGAATACTATCATTATCATTTCATTGTTTGGTTGTCACGCAGTAACAGTTACAACTGCTCGTCACGCAATCGTTTTCCTTCTCACCCAATTTCGTCACACAATATTCTTTGTAGCTCGTCAGACAATCCTTTGTCCTTAACTTCTACTGCACGTTGACCAGCTTTCTCGACTAAGGAAACGCTAAAGGAGCAGCACTATAGGAAATTACTGCTAAAACGAGCAACATTAAAAAATTCTTTCTTTTTTCTTTTTACAGTTGCACTTTGTGAGTTACAACACCAAATATGGCAGCCTATCACACGCGGTTAGTCAACCCGATGGTCTTGCCGTTCTTGGTCTTCTAATTAAGGTACAGTTTGTAATTCTAACTGCAGTATTACTGTTTGAATAAGTGGAATATAATTCTGGAAATAATCGGGAGCTTTCCTCTTTATAGTATCAATAAGGTTAAAAAATTAATTCATTTTTATTCCACTTTTGTTACAGGTTGGAGAAAGAAACAACACGGCATTCTCATTCCTGGAAAATGCTAAAAGACTGATCAAAGCTTGTAAGCATTGCTGTTGGAGTTAGCATCGTACTAATTTTCCCCGTGAACGAACTTCTCTGATCTCAACAAACTTAATCGTTCGTTTCTAGTGCGACATCAATGACGTCACGTTTGTCATTTAATCGAGACAACTTCGGGTCTTCGCCGAATCTCCAGAAATTTGGGAAATATTCGGGAAATAATCGGACTAGTCCGCTTAACAGTTCTTCAGAAGTGATCGCAATTTCATCTCACTCGGGGAAAATTAAACATTGATCATTGAAAGTTTCATGCCTCTTTTCTTGGAAGCACCCATGCAAGATTACCCAGCTCTATTTTCATAGCTGCTGCCGCTTCCTAACAACGGAGCCTTTTTAACCTTTTGTCAATATCGACCAGCATCTAAATTCTCCTTCCAATATCACTGCTTGATCAAACATAGAGGTTATGAGAATAAAGGTAAAAATGAAATGTTTTGATCTTTATTCAAATTTTTCCCATTTAGTGCCATAAAAAATTATGAGAGAATGTTGACAAGAATACGCCTGCTGAAATCAGGGAATAAACTCTAAAGGATTTTAAAGGCTAATTCCATATTAACCTTCTGCGCTGATATTTCTCCATAGCCACTTCAATCCATGACGTACCGGCCTTTAGGTTTGGCGACCTTTTGCCAGCCAACAAAACCAAGTTCTTCCGGTACAGTGGTTCGCTCACAACTCCAACCTGCTTACAGTCGGTCACATGGACTGTTTTCAATGACGTCGTCGAGATATCGCAATATCAGGTATGTATGCTAAGAACTGATTACTCTAAAAAACAGACAAATTAACTTCGCGTAATCGAAATGACGAATTTTGCAAATCTACTAAAACTTTCGTCTTTTGAATAAGTGACATTGATATTGTTTTTAAAAAAATTAAAACTTGGGAAGATTTTATGCCACGAATATTGTCTTTAAATGGCAAGGAATAATCAAAGATTAGGGAGTGCGTTCGATGTCACTAGGTTCTCCCTCCTTTGTCAAGTTGGTGATGAAGTCATCCTTCCCTGCAAAATCTGCGGGGGATACCAGATCATTACGCGTCCCAAGATTCATTCATTCAATCAACGTTGTCCCATATAATCTCGACTCCAATCTGTATTAGGAGTGCTTCCTTTCTACGTCGAACGCAATAAAGTATTTATTATGTTTAGTGATTGCAACAACACGATGGCAAATTTGGCGCACCCAGGAAACTCTTAGCTCGGTGAAATCTCACAAGTTATAGTTAGCGTTCATCGAATTTAGCTGTTTTGCGTTAAAAACAAAAAAATGAACCAGACGTACCTAAGCCATTGTTTGCTCACTATGTGCTTTTTTTTCCCTAGTTAAACCTTTTGCGCAGTCTCGAGAAGGATTACACCCCAGCACAGTTCGGGAATTACCGTCCAGTGCAGCCACTCTACAACCGAACTGTCAAGGCTAGTTTTGACGCCTCTGACCAGAACACTACTACATCAATTGTTACTCCTGCTATCATTACTACTACAGTCACTACTACCGTCACTGTTACAGTTACTTCCTCTGGCACAACCGACCCAGCTCCATTCCCTACCGCAGGCGCATCTGCTATCAGCATGACCGCTGGTCTGTTTTTGATGATGTTATATATTGCTCTTTTTGCACATTAGTTGAAGTAACGTGGCAATAATGGTGTAACTCACCAAATCCCATTCTCGACCCCAGAGCATTCACTCTCTTCCGCGCCAGGCTTGTCGTTGGATTCGGGAAAAAAAGACAAGCTCTGGGCTCGATAATGACTAAACTCTGCTTGCCTGTATCATGCCCAGTTAGGGGAACAAGTACCTTTCACAAACGGAACTATACTATAGTCTCTGAGAATTCATCGAGCACGCGGATTGTTGGTAACAATGCTAAGTACCATTATGTACCCAATGACAACGCTAGCAAGACAACATTCAGGGTGCGTAAAGAACGGCTCACGCCGGCTGGCCGGTTTGAGAAGGATACTATGTTTTAGAATAATGACGATGTAGTGCTTCCTTTCAACAACAACTGAAATAGTAATTTTTGGAAAACCGAAAATAAAAAATGATTTAATTTTAAAAACATAGTGGGAGATCCTAATTAAAGAGATTTAAATGAACAAATTAGAAAAAATAAATAGAAAATCAGCCACGGATAAGGAAACCAACTAACAACAAAAATAATTTTGAATACAGTAGAACCCCGGTAACTCGAACTCGGATAACTCGAACTCCCCCGCTAACTCGAACTGAGTCTCAATTCCCTTGAATTTGACCCAACTTTTCAGTCATTTTTACACGGTTAACTCGAACTCGGATGACTCGAAAACCCCGCTAACTCGAACTAAATTTCGTTTCCCTTGATCAAAATTTACCCCGATAACTCGAATTTCTGGTTCTTATAACTCGCCACGGATGCCCATTGACTGAGGTATCCCATTAGTTTTTCTTATCATGTGATCGAAATCTAACACTATAACAAAGAGTGGACGACGCAAAAGGGAACATAACTTGAGTGCATTATAAATAAACTAAGTTACATTTACAGTATTGCATTGTCGTAAGAATGCATAATCGTTACAGTTGTTGCAAAATGTATTAGTTTCTCGTGAAATAAGTTTAACTTGCACTGTATTGTATACCGAAGTACTGAAAATCAATAAACTCTTTTTAATTATCAACCCTGAAGATTGAATATTTTAATCGACCCCGATACGCGATAACTCGAAACCCCGCTAACTCGAACAGTTTTTCGTTTCCCTTCAGAGTTCGAGTTACCGGGGTTCTACTACTGGGGGGGGGGGGGGGGGGGGGGGTACTCCCAAAAAAATTGGATAGGGGTGTGCGGCCCGCTTCCCAAAACCCTTACCCTATTTATGACCAAAATCTGCAATTTTCCCCACCCTATTAAAGACCTGACCAAAAATTTGATACCCTATTTATGACCTGATAGTGTCTGGTCAACTTCAGTTCAAAAACCCCTGGAGTCGTTGCGGCTCGTACACAGTTGCCGTAAACATCATGATGAAGAAGTAGCTTCTTCAAAAACAAAAACCGAATTCAAGACTAGAGTGCAAAAATCGATAACCTATTTATTACCAAAATGGCGGCAAAATGGCTAAAATCGATACCCAATAGCCCATAAAAGGGAGTAACCCCCCCCCCCCCCCTCGGGGTTCTACTGCATTAGTGTGGTTGCTAAGAGGTCGCCCTAAAGTATTTTTCCAGCATTCGATTGATGAACTGTTCATTCATCATAATGATAAAGGCTTCCATCCTTCAATTTTACGTTTGTAAAAGCCTAAGACATTCAATTCTGCTTATTTCAAAAAAGTTCATTCGTGCTAAAAAAAAACAGTATTCATGATTATCATGAAACGTGGTTTATTTTCCCAAGTGTTGATGTTTCTGATTTAACACATTGCACCGCTGAAGGAGTCTCAAATACCCTGACCGATTGTAATTAACAATTGTAACTCAAACGGGGTTGTAGAAATACAGCTCACATCACGATTTCGATTTTATCCATGGAAGAATAATACAGTATTTGGTAGATATTGGTGAAAGCCCGATAACAAACTGATAAGCTTGGTGATAACATGGTCCATCCTGACCTTTGTTCCACATATTCAGTAAACTGAAATCGCGTTAGCAAATATGGCTAAATTTTCATGCATCTTAACTTAATTCTTCAATTCTTCAATTATTTGGAGACGATAACAAGGCGCGAGAAAGGACAGTAATTTGACGTACAGTTCAGCTCATCATGAATTGTTCACTCACGTACGGATGCTACAAAATGGCATCTCAAAACACACCATCGAACGGGAAAATATTGCTCTTGGCTATAAAATTTATCAGGTCACGCCTACAAATGAACGAATATAAGATAATTTACAAATGACAACTGAATACTAACTTTTACTTTTCAAGTTCCGTTTCTCGGATCCTTCAAGTGTTTTTTTCTAAGGTTACTCTCGTGAAGCCACACAATCACACTCAGCCGAGTGGTTTTGTTCACCTAACGCAAGCGTTTTGTGAGCTTACTTACCTAACTACTGTGGTCTACAGCTTCATACGTTTTAAACATGACTTTGCTGGCTCGGTAGCGGTCATGATCCGACCAAGGGCAGCCATGAAATCGGCTGTAAGTTAACTTGTGTCACCGGTTATTCATTTGGATAGAAATCCCAGGGGTCCGCCTCCATACCTAATTGATATTGGAAACGATCCCGGGGTTGTTACACTCTCCCATATAAACTACACGCGTATGTGCCGCTCCGAAGAGTTTCAATTTTCGTCAAGGATTGGTTCGTGCGATTTCGCACGGTCTGAAATTGGTGTGGTCCAGAAGTATGGTCTACCTTCTGATCAACGATAAACTGGGATGTGTACAGTTTTGCTAGTAAACTGGATCTTACAAGAAGGGCAACCGAACGAACCAAGAGAACAAAACCTTGGCTTCAGTCGTGAAAATCGAAAAACTGGTGATTGAACCCCGCAGGTATACCCTTATCCCTAGAGAGCAAAAACTTAGACATGTAAACGAACTGAAGATGAAACTCTGTTCGTCAGTTTTCCGCTATGAAAATTTCTCAACACTTAGCTGTCGCCGGGTTTTATTGTAAACTATTCAGACTCACCTAACGGATAGTATTAGATAATGATCAACCGATCACTTCTAGTAATTGTTACATAATTTCGCAATTGATCAAGTTCATTTTATTATGTTTGTTTAGGGCAGTTTGGATTTAAAATATATAATTTAATAATTTCCTATGGTGATTTTTGTTTACAGTTAGGTTAACTGAGTGTACCTATGCAATGACGTATGTATTTATGGTCATGTCCGTAAATAAAGTTACTCTTTGCCGGGTTTTTTTTTTTTTGTGTTGTCTTTAGGTATAAGTTTTCAAAGGACCCACAACATGTAACATGTTACCCTCAAACAAAAAAAGATAGAAAACACACAGACACAAATTTTATTCAGTATGATAAAGCGAGCAGAATTTAAATAACCAAGCAGCAAAGTGAACTAAATTTCGTATTGTAACTCTGTACTTATTTCATTTCATGACAAAGTATTTTTATTTTTGTTTGTTCACTGGAGTCGTAGTTGGAAACAAGAAGGGCCTAGAATAGACTACCTGAATCTCATGATTGTTCTCCAATTGCTTTAAGTTTCCGAATTTAAAAACTAAATCGTAGTTGTCCGGCTCAGTTAGACCCCTAAAAATATCCCCTGTTGAGTCGATTAAATTAAGCCACTGTAAAATTTAGCGCCACAACACTAAAGAGCATTCTCGAGATATGTTAGTATTGATTCCACACTAGAAGTGCAGTAAGCCGCAAACTTGAAAGACGATCGAAGATTTGTAAAATTACCGGAGCTTATGCTTCAGCTTGGTTTCAGCCGACTCTTAGCGTTACGTTTGTGCAAAGCCCCGAAACTGAAGGCCGAGAAGACACACATTAAGATTGTAATTTGCTGCCGTTCTTAGAACAGCTGCAAATTGTTGTTTTCATGGCTTAGTTCACCTTCGTTTTGACAGTTCAGTACCATGGAAGCGACAGATGACAGCGACAGGCTAAAAGGGCGGGGTTTTCATAGAGCCGGTAAAAAACTCTAGACTGACGACGCTGCTTTTCACTGTTGTCTTTGTTTCAAAAGTTTATTATATTTTTAATCAATTGCCACTTTAATTATCGCTGATGGATTGCTGTTCATTTTGCTTCTCTTAAGTAGTTAGTACATTATCAGTGGCATGTTGTCTTTAGTGTGGCGTTAATGTTAGGTTTGTAGCCTATTCCTTAATGTTGTTCGTAGTGCCTGGCTCTGCATTCGGGAGGGATCAGATTTCGCCCTAAAACAAGACGGGATTTTTCCTAACGGGCAGCAGGCAAAAAATTGTCTTATTTCATAAAGTAGACCTCACCTTGTATCCTTTTGTTTCAACGGATCTGTCGATCGCACATTGCTGGGTTAAATACTACAGCCAAACCTGCATTAAGCAAACCCCCTCGGGACCCTTCCTATTAACTTTTTACCCAGTGCAGCAGTCAGTTCCCTACTTACAAGCGGTAACTGAGTTGTGTACCAGAACAAATTTCTTTCACGGGGGAAATAGGGAAAACCGAAATATTGAGAGGGATACATGCAGGAAGCGAGCGCTAGGAAGCCCACTCACTCTTTGCCTGTCCATTTTGCTCCATTGCCAGAGGTGGAATTTCGGATCTCTGTTGGCAATATTTAGCGGAAACTGGAATATTTCCACACGGCCCGAATTTGCTGAGCCTAAAGCGTTAACGTTGTCAGATAAAATCCTGATGTTTGACCATTCAAATAAAAATTATCGTGTATTACTTTCCCTTGGTACTTTTTACTTTACTCTGCAATGTAGTTCTAACTTTGGAGTATATGTACGATATCATGCATGAAGTATGGCTACTGAAATCAAAACTATGGAAAAATGCTGTTGTTGTATCTTGTGAGACGATGGACGAAATCCGGACCAAAGTTTACACTTACAATCGACTCCCGATAACTCTAACCTTCAAGGGAAAATTGAAAAAGGTTCCAGTTATCGGGAGTTCGAGTTATCGAGGGTAAAACTATATAGAAAATGACCTGAAAGGAAAGGAAAATTAGTTCGAGTTAGTGACGATTCGAGTTATTGGGAGTTGACTGTAGTTTATACATCACCAGTGACATTCAGTTGAAAGCTATCGAGCACTGACTTTTTTTCTGAGTCTGTTGATATTATTATGCTGTGCAAGGTGAAAAACCGAAAATAAATGACGCCCGATCTCACCCCATAGAATTGTTCTCCTCCGTTTTGACAGCTTAATACCATGGTAGCGACAGATGGGATAAAAGGGCGGGGTTTTTACAAAGCCGGTAAAATCACTTTATACTGACGACGCTGCTTTACACTGTTGTCTTTGTTCAAAAGTGTATTTTATTTGTAATCAATTACCACTTTAATTATCGCTGATCAATGGGTTGCTGTTCATTTTGCTTCTGTTAAGTAGTTAGTACATTATCAATGGCATGTTATCTTTAGTGAGGCTTCAATGTTTGCGTTGCAGCCTATTCCTTAATGTTGTTCGTAGTGCCTGGCTCTGTATTCCAGGTTCCCCCCTGAAACAAAAAGGGTTTTTTTCCTAACGGGCAGCAGGCAAAAATTCTCTTATTACATATAGCAGACCTCACCTTGTATCGTTTTATTTTCTAATAAACGTATCTCTCGCTCGTACATTGCTGGGTTAAGCACTAAGCTTTTACCCAATGCAGCAGTCAGTTGTCTAATTACCAGCGGAAAGTTGTGTACTCATGCGAATTTTCTTTCCAGGGGGAATAAGGAGAACCGAAATATTGGGAGCTCCCTTACTCTTTTTACTGTCTCTTCCATTTCGCTTCAATGCCAGAAGTGGGCTATCGCATCTCTGCTGGCAATGTTTGGTGGAAACTGGAACATTTTCACACGGTCCGTTTGCTGAGCGTAAAGTCATTTAATGTCGTTCTCATGTTAACGTTAATCAATACAATCCTGATGTTTGACCATTCAAATAAAAATTATCGTGAATTACTTTCCCTTGGTACTGTTTACTTTACTTGCAAGGTGTATTAAGTAGGCTACCGAAATCAAAACTTTGGAAAAATGCCGTTCTAGTATCTTGTGAGACGATGAACGAAATCCGGACCAAAGTATATACTAATTTTATACAACACCAGTGACATTCAAATGAAAGCTACCAAGCACTAACTTCTTTTCTGAGGCTGTTGATATTACTATACGCTGTGCAAGGTGGTTCTACTATTTTTGAGACTATGGATTTTCTTAGTACTGGCCTTTCCTTGTTGGACAACATAAATCGGAAACTGTACACTTCTGTATTTTACCTTTTCCTTGTTTAATTAATCGAGCTTTATTTAATAACGGATTTTGAAGGTAACTTCAAAGTAATATATTTAAATAGCCGATTTATATGGTCACCGTTTGAGAAATCATTCATCCGTAGACTTAATAGTTAGAACTACCTTGTACAGCACAGGAAACAGCACCATAGGGAAAGGAACTGTTGAATATTCTTCATTTAAATGGATACGTAGAGAATTTCTCTAATAAATGAAAAGCATCGCAGTTGTGAACGCAACTTCAGATCAGAGAATTTTCGTCCACAGGTTTGCTAAGGACGAAATTACAGTAAGGCATGACAAAAAGAGAGAATCAAAGTAAGAAGCGAATTTTATGACCCAGATTTAACCCTGAAAATAAATTATTGTCTTACCGTCGCCCGTGCCAAGCACATGGCGTTGATATTACGTTGCGACAGTCGCACAACAAGAACTCTTGTTTTTGTTTTGGTGTTTTGCTGTTCTTAAGGAAAATCTTAATTTGCTTACCAATGTCCACAATTAGCAGCAATGCTAAATTCGTTTGCCATATTAATACAGTTTAACATCATTATCATCATCATTATTATTATCATATCATGAGAAAAAGGTTGTTTTCAGAATCCAATATCATTAATTACGTATTAGTACGTTCGAGAAGGATACTATACGTCTTAAAATAATGACGATGTAGTGCTTCCTTTCAACAACAACTGAAACAGCAATTTCCGGGAAAAACATAGTGGGAGATCCTATTTAAAAGATTTAACTCAACAAATTAAAAAATATAAATAGAAAATCAGCCATGGATAATAAAACTAACCAATGACAAAAATAATATTGAATATTAGATATTGTTGCTTAGAGGTTGCCATGCCTAAAGTATTTTTCTAACATTCGATTGATAAAGTGCTCATTTATCATAATCATAAAAGTTCGCATCCTTTAATTTTGCTTTTGTAAAAGCCTCAGAGATTCAAGACTGCTTATTTTATATCTTATTTCGGGCCAAGAAAAAAAACCAGTGATAAACTGTGTTTGCAAGGACCACCGTGACAAAATAAAAGTACCGGATCCTGTAGTGAAGGATCTAATCAGCAAAATAACAAACTGATAAGCTTGGTGGCAACATGGTCCATCCTGACCTTTGTTCCACATATTCAACTTATCTTTGTAAATTCTTTGGGGAGGATAACAAGGCACGAGAAAGGACAGTATTTGAAATACAGTTCAACTCGTAATTGCTCACTCACGTGCTCACGCACGTGCGCATGCCGGATAGCAACAAAAACGAACCATCATACGGAAAAAATATTGCTCTTAGCTATTTATCAGATCACGCCTACGAATAAAAATGAATTACTTATTTCACATTTTAAACGAAAATAAGATAATTTGCGAATGACAACTGCATGCTAACTTTTACATTCCAAGTTCCTTTGGACGTTCATGGATATTTCTAACGAAGTGTTTTTTCTAAGGTTACTCTCGTGAAGCCACACAATCACACTCAGCCGGGTGGTTTTGTTCACCTAACGCAAGCGTACGGTGAGCTTACTTACCTAACTACTGTGGTCTACAGCCCACTACGCTTTAAACTTGACTTTGCAGGATCTATGTAACGGTTATGATCCCACCAAGGGCACATATGAAAACGGCTGTAAGTTAACTTGTGTCACCGGTTATTCGTTTGGATAGAAATCCCAGGGGTCCGCCCCCATACCAAATTGATATTGGAAACCCCGGGGATATTACGCTCTCCCATATAAACTACACACGTATGTGCCGCTCCGAAGAGTTTCAATTTTGGTCAAAGATTGGTTCGTGCGATTTTGCACGGTCTGAAATTAGTGTCTGTCTGGAAGTATGGTCTAGCCTCTGGTTAACGATAAACTGGGATGTGTACAGTTTTGCTAGTAAAAGTAGTAAATTGGATCTTACAAGAAGGGCAACTGAGCAAACCAAGAGAACAAAACCTAGGCTTCAGCCGTAGAAATGAAAAAACTGGTGATTGAACCCCGCAGGTAGACCCTTATCTCTAGAGAGCAAAAACTTAGACATGTAAACGAACTGAAGGTGAAACTCCGTTCGTTATTTTCGCTATGAAAATAAAGTTTCCGAATTAAAAACTAAATCGAAGCTTTGTAAAAAACACCCCTAAAAATACACCCTGTTGAGTCAATTAAATTAAGCCACTGTTAAATTAAGCGCCAGAGCAGTCACTGTTAATGAACACTAAAGAGCATTCTCGAGATAAATTGTCTTATTACATAAAGTAGACCACACCTTGCATCGGTTCGTTTCAACCGAAATATAGAGAGGCAATATTTAGCTTCAACTGGAATATTTTCACACGGTCCGTTTGCTGAGCCTAAAGTCATACAATGCCGTTCTCACGTTAAGGGGGGATATAACCCAAACGCCATTTTTCCGCCACTTGACATGGCTTTAATGGAAATATCTCGTTAACGGTTCAAACAATCCAAAATCTCTAAGCTCATTCCGTGAATCTATATTGTGGGGTGTTTTGTGAATTTTTGGATGATTTTTGGGTATATTTGGGAGGAGATAGGTTTTCTAGAAGGATTGGTAAAATTAAGAGAAATAAGAAATATTGAAGAACTAGTGAAGTTTTAAAATTAGAATTTGTAGTTAATAATTAATACAGACGGACACCAACAACTTAGTCCACTAGCAACCTGGGGTGCCCTTGCGTGGGTATCTGTTGGTGTTCCAAAAATCATTTTCTTTCTTCTATCTCTTCTTAAGGTTACCCTATACCTTCAAAGGTGGCTCACGTTTAAGCGATGTAGCGCGTCCAGTTTAAACTGTAGGTACCTAAACCCCTGTATGAAATTAAAGATTATAGAGCTGGCTATCAAACTATACCAAGAATTTTGAAATAAAATGAATTGTCGAATTTTTCACGACCTCTAAATTCGAGCGTCCGAATCACCTTTTTAAACTACAAGTCAAAGCGAATTCTGTTTTTCGCTGATTTAATTTGCTCCTCAGTTTGCGGACCCAAAGCGCTAAAAAAGGGTGTCTGCGTTTTACCATATTCAATCGAAATGAAAAGTTATAGAGCATTTCCGAAATAGGATGAAAAAAATGTGAAATGATCGTACAAAAATCGCTCTCGGAGGTAAAATATTTGGAAAGAAAAAATTCGCAGCCAAGTTTTTGTTGTTTATATGTTAAACGAGCTACTGTCCAAATTTGAAGGCAAACGAACAAATTCCTTTTGAGTTTTAGCTCTTTGAAGTGGCTCTTCCAAGTGAAAAAAATTGATTCGAGAAAACAGCGCTAAAGATTCAGCAATTTATTTTAATTCAAAATTCTTGATCTAGTTTGATAGCCAGCTCTATAAGCTTTAATTTGATATAAGGGTTCAGGTATCTACAGTTTAAAGCGGACGCGCTACAACGCTTGGACGCGAGACACCTCTGAAGACACTTCTCAAGGTATGGGGTAACCTTAAAATCTCTTCAAATTTCGGCATTCAAATTTAGGTAGAATCCCCCCTTAATGTTGTCCGATAAACTCCTGATGTTTGACAATTCAAATAAAAATTATCGTGAATTACTTTCCCTCAGTAATACTATTTACTTTTCTCTGCAAGATAGTTCTAACTTTGGAGTATATGTACGATATCATGCATGAAGTATGGCTACTGAGATCAAAGCTATGGAAAAATGCTGTTCTATCTTGACTCGATGAACGAAATCGGGCCCAAAGCATATAAGTTTATACTGTACATGACCAATGACATTCAAATGAAAGCTATCGAGCACTAACTTCTTTTCTGAGGCTGTTGATACTTAAATGCTGTGTAAGGTGGTTTAACTACTTTTGAGTCTATGGACAAACTCCTAACGTTTGGCCATTCAAATGAAAGCTAAACAGAGCAGTGCATGTACTTACTGTGATACTATTTCTTATGCAGTGTACAAGGAAGTTCTAATGTTTTTTTTTTTGTTTTGTTTTTTTTTTTGTCTCTATGTATCAATTCCTCAATAACATTAACATAACTGTTTCGATGAGTATTTCCTGTGTAGACAGTACTCTACAAATGTACAAAGTGGCTCCAGCTAACGTTTGTGTGTGCGACCAGATGAAATCTTAAAGGGTGACCAGTCAAATAAAAAATGTCTATTGAGTCGAGACCATATAGTATTGATTTTTCTTAAGGTGGGGTTTATTGCGCTGCAAAAAGGTCCTTTTTTTTGTGTCGGTCTACCGTTGGGTGACACTTCAGAGGAAGCCTTTGAACAGTTCTTTCGTCTATAGTACGTTGTTTTATTTTTCGACGTAATGTACTGAAACGACAATTGGAATTCACCGGTAATGAGAAATTAAAGGTTTACATGATTTGTAGCTTAGCTTAGCGTGGATAATTGGAGCCATGTTGTTTTATATCAGTAAAGACTTAATAATGTTTTGGCAGATACATTAGTGAGGCATTGACGATACAACCCTTAAAAACTGAAATTAGGAAGAAAGTACTTAAACTTTCAAAATGAAACAATATCTTCACAATTTTATATATTTTGATGCTGTAGTCGATAGCTCAAACTTCCGAAAACACTAGCTGTTTTCTAGTTCGTTTCACGCAAAATCATCAGTTTTCGGGATTCAACTGAGGTTGCAAAATCCTTATTTCTGTAACAGGCCAAATATGCGAAACAAAACAGTGTTCCATTCCAACAGTTTCTAAATGGATCACGAGCCTGATTAGTGATTATGATCCTCCTCTTTTAATTGAACATTTCGTCTGCAACCCTTGTGTGCGGTGGATGTATTTCTGTTTTAAATCAGTAACAACAGGCTCAGTAAGTGTGGTTACCATATTCACAGAACGCTACGATCCCTGAAGACACTAAGCACCACAGAAACGTACTACTTAATACTTTTCAGTTGAATGTTCACACTTTAATGTTTCATCTGCTGACTCCAAAGTTAAAATGAGATGCTTTAAACAACATGATAAAAAGCACCCCAGAAAAGTATTGCTCAATGGCGTTCATCGTTAAAAAATAATGAATTGAAGTTTGACTTGAGTTCGGTCTAATTACTGACTTTAAACTTCTGTAGAAGAAGATTGGCTTGTTCAAAGTTTCCATAAACTTTTTGAATGAGACGTGAAAGATGTATGTCTTATAATCTTTGGGCACTAATGGCGTACGTGGACTGAGCTTCTCGAACGCCGGAAAGAAAGTGCAATATTTTCTACACGATAACACGAGTTCATAGCTCAACATAACACTCGTGTTATCATTAGTAATAAATGAATTATTTTTTTTGCATTTATCCGTGAAAGTTGAATATGTACGAGCTGGTTTTCAAAAGTTGCTCACCATTTTGAACAAAATTCCGTTTTCCATCGGTGTTGCTGAACAATCAATAACGCTGTCTAGAATTCTCGGCGCTTTCTCCCACGACTTTTTTCTTGAGTATTCGAGATAGCAACAGTCTCGAGCAAGCCTCCTGTATGTACATGATGTTATTGTTCCATTTTAGGGGACAATTCACATCGATCCTTTGATTGATGTTATTATGTTCAACTTGATGAAACCCCCTCCACCAAAGCACTTGGACATAAGTAAAGAAGAGAAAATTTTCGGTGACCTTGGGAATTCAATATCATTTGGGGAAAACAGGTCAAATTATCACGCGTCTACCTCGTGAATGTACACTGTTCTCTCGATGAACGGTTCCTGAGTAATGGCTTAGCCAGTATCGTACAACATTATGTACGCATTGCGTACCCATGCTTTTACTGCACGTGAACTATTGCATAAGAACATCGGTTTGATGGTTTCAGAAAATAGACATAAAAAAATCAACCGGTAGACAAATAAAAAACTCTAACGAAAATTAAATGGAATATGGCACTTGCACGTTAAGTAATTAATAGGGTTTTAAGTACTTCAATTTGGACTAAACGGGCCTCGTGTCTATATACGTCCGACAACCACGATTTTATATTTTTATACTTCACAAAACTACTACATTCGCAATATAATGTGAAGGAAAGAAATGCTTACTCAAGATGCCTTTGTTTCATGCACGAAATTACAATTGCTTTATTATTTTGCGGTAAAAATATTTAGTCAACTATTCTAATAGATAGACGGTTATTCCGTGGTTCCTTAACTCACGTATCCGTTCCCGATTCTCAATTTTCAAGTAATCACTATTTATACTTTTTGGTACAGAAAAGACACGGGGTCTGCAATAAAGAACTGAGCGTGTAATGTATATTACTTCGACCCACGCAATATCTGACTGGCTATTTTATTCAAAATTAAGTGAATATTATTTATACGATGACGGTCGACTTAATGGATCTCGTGTTTCATTTCTTCACTTCGCGTCTCCTGCAAGCGGACGAAGAATAAAACTTCTTTGTTTCTGAAAACTTGTGGTCAGCGACAAAAACATGTCAAGTTATTTCAAAAATACACTTAACTCTTACAAGTCTTTAACGAGTTCAAACAATACTGAAACACTGCTGAGAGACATCCAAGAATATATTAACATAGTCAGCAGTCCTTATTGTGTTGGGGGGGGTCAGTATACTCCAAAAATATTTGTAGTGTTGACGTGTTGGACGGAATTCAAACTGTGGAATGCTGAAGTTGCAACCATTTTAAAGTAACTATCAACGCGATTTCTTTGCTCCCTTGTCGCATTTTAATGAAGGGCGTTTAAGGGCGTTCGAATTCAAGTCTGGCTAAACTCTACCTTTCAATAAACAGAATCAAGTAAAACGATACCACAGGGAAGTACTACCCAATAGGGTTCATTTTAATGAAGAATGTGGATTTCGTACACAGACTCAAAACACTGCAACCACTTGATACAACTTTATAAGCAATACCCTAGCAAAGTGCTGCCTAGAAACCTTTACGTGAATGACCACTCGTCTTACGTCACAATAACAGACCTCAAACAACAACAATCTCCAACATAGTAACAAACAGTACCAAAGAAAAGTATTGCTCTTTTAAGCTTTTATTTAAGATGAAATGTCAGACATTACGAGTATCAACAAACTCAGTAGTCATAACTGGAACATAAACCTTGAATCAAAAGCTTGAATGAAAAAAACATTGCCTATTTCAGACCAAACCAACGGAAAGCGCAACATAAGCTTTGGTGTGTTACTCAACCTTCTATCGTAAGAAAAACCACACCCCCCTGATATTTTATTTTATTTTTGTACATAGACGTCGCGTAATACGCCACCAGTCAACATGGTCAAGAGCATGTAAAGTGTATTTTTAATCATTTATCATAATTGACTGACAGCTGTATATCTTGTATATTTAGCAATATTGTGATATCACGTGTACAGATCGTCCAAATTTCGTTCAATAGTTCAATGTCCTATATTTTGGTTTGAAATGCTTCGCTTATTTTTCAATCAGATGGATATGTTTTCCTCGAATATTTTTCCTAAAATCGTCAATTTTGAGCACTTCCCTTGCTAGTCATAACTGTAAACCAACTAGCAAATAAACTCTAATAGATTCTAATTAAAGAACACTTTCCTTCTTACCTATAAGAGCCTTAACTTCCTGGAAGTGTTTGTAGAAACGGATAAACAAAGATGATGGTGAATTATGAATATTAAAACATTCGTTACTAAGAAACTTGAAATATTGCAATATTTACAATATATGTTCAATTTTCACCCAAATTTGAAGGTATAAAAGTCGATGAAATTTTGACTTTTTTCAGTGTTTATTACGATCGCTTCGACCGCTGAGTAAACATTTTCTCCGCTCTACAAGAGATTTGCAAGCCTAGAAATATTTTCCAGCGATCGCAGCGTATCTAACACTCAGAAAACATTTACTTTTTTGATCTCTGGTCGCGGTTTTAAATTTCTTGTTCAGCTTAGAAAAATTTGGCTGTTCTACCAGTCCAGTTTTAGTGCAGGCACCACCAAGGACAAGCATCTTCGTTTTAAAGGTAAAGTGTAACTTGAATTTTAATCCTACCGTTCAGAGCTCTTTTTACAGCAGACCTGATTAAGTTTATAGCTGGTATAGATAGCCTCAGACAATAGTTTATAATCAAAAGTTGTGTACAAGTGATGAGTGACTGATACTCGACAGAGAATATGGAATCCGAAGACACGGTAGACTGATAATCTCCTAGCTACTTTACTCGCGGACACATCGCAAAAACCGGCGTTGCAAGCTATTCTCTCATCTTGCTTCAAATCTAGGATCTGTGGATCTGAGAAAATTTACTTGCAATTTCATTGGTACTGATCGATGTATGCGGAAAATATTAACTAGGCCAAAATGTATAGCGAAGTGACTTTTCCCGGGTCTGTAGAGGCTTAATTTTGCGAACCTGGAACCACAGTTCACGGTTTTTCGTGCGTTCCTTTTGATGGAAAACTATCGAATAGCTATTTTCTTTGGCAAATAGTGAGGAATTAAAGGAATAATACATATTTTTTTACATCTGCTTAATTTTTTGACAGTGTTGAATCATTTAATTCATTTTTTGCCGAGTTCAGGTTAGTTTTTAACGCTGGAATGTCCAAGAACTCATGTAACTAACAACTGACGCTGTCCTGAGAAATTTTTTTGCATAAAGTATCTGAAATATTAATTTAGGTTGGGACAGAGAAGGAAAAGGTCCATCTTTTTAGCTCTTAAATATTGCTGCGTTGTAAGCCGGTGAATCATCAATCGATGCCTTTTTTTAACCTGGCTCATACAAGAGTTACTGCTATCAGTTTGGAGTTCTGTGAAAAGATTCAAAAAGATCTTTCTTCTTAAGCGCTGACATTAAAGATACTGATTAATATTTATATATATATTGATGACAAAGATTTTTCTCGACTCTCTGCCTCGTTCAATTCCACAGATTTTGGCGGCAAAATAGAATTTATCGAATTCCAAAGAATGAGAAAAGTATTCGTTTCATTGATAAAACCGTGCAGTTTTTTTTTTTTTTTTTCACTTTTTATGACACCACAAAAAGCGCCAAATATCAATTTCGAACTTGTGTATCTTTTGTCATAATCGCTTTCTCGTGATCTTATATGGGTCAGCCGGCTTGTCAAATTTTAATTTTGCCATCACTGTGTTGACTGTCGTTTACAATGCGAGGTTTTCTTTTTGGGAGTAGATCTCTAATGACTCGCACAACTAGTATTTTTTAATTTTCATCCTTTATAGAAAAAAAGTTTCATGACACAAAAAATATCTCGCATACCGTGACTCGTGCATTCAATATTACAATAATTCAAAGCTGTTATCTCAAACTCTCAACGAAAAGTAGGGAAAAAAGACCAAAGCTTAACCTAAAAGAAAAACTTGCAAGCCGTGCTGCGTCGTTACTAAACATTTTGGTTTGTTTTCCAAATCAGTCAATTTTGTTTCTCTATCACGTTGGGCGTAGCTTTAGCCGAGTGCACTCAAGTCATCGTTGTGTATATTGTTCCGATTCGGTATCTATGTGAAGAGGAAACGTAATCTAGTTCAACTCATGCAACAACAGTGATATTGTACAAAATAAATGGAAAGGCACTTATTCCCTCTAATTCGCTCAATGTCTCATGCAAGTTAGATGACGGCTTGAAAATAGAAAAACCGCCATGCAGATCTTAAGAATTGAATTATGAAGTATGTCGGTTAAAGTTTAATCGCTGTGGTTTGAATCATTACGCTTATTACGTAACAGCAAAGGAAAAAAAGTTGGATACAGACAGCCATTTTAATACAACCACTCGGCTAAGGCATCATTATTTGTATTAAGTAATATTGTATGGGAATGCCATCAATACAGCTCTAATAGCCCATTTCGCTAGAACGATTTAACAATAAAACCTCCAACTTCCCAAATAATCTTTGTTTATAGTGAGGCAGGTTTAACCTATTTCATTTCTTTACCACAAAAATATACTCAATAGATCTTGTGCAAAAATGGCCGACATTTAAATATTCTTCTGTCTGCATATAAATTAAATGTTCTTGAATGACAACAAAACACATGTTGCACCCAGTGCATGCAAGGTTAAGGCCTTTTTTTAAAGAATATTTGTCGTTTGATAAGCCGAGTCCTGGAATGTATGTAAAAGTGAGAATTGCGATACATATCTCTATATTTTCTCTGTTGCGTCACACGTGCCGATCACGTGCATTAAAAGCCGCACGTGCGTCGCATAGTACAACACCCTATATTTTACCCTGTTGTGTTACGTAATTTGCAATCGCACATGCACAATCACGTGCATTGAAAGCCTCACGTGCATCATATAGTACAAGACTATATTTCACTCTGTTGTGTTACGTAATTTGCGGTACACATCTCTATATTTTCTCTGTTGTGTCACACATGCACAATCACGTGCATTAAAAGCTGCACGTGCGTCATATAGTACAAAACTCTGTATTTCAATATGTTGTGTTATGTTCAGTTACGTGTATTGGAAGCCTCACGTGCGTCAAATATTATTCCAGAGCTTGGACGTTCTGTTCTTAAATGTAAACATTCTCGATATTTGTCTAGTACATTCTAATTATGGCTGTGTTGCCTTTTGTTTGTTAAGTTAGATTTCGATTGAAAATAACTGTCTGGCGATTCTGATTCCTTCAATAAAAGAATTTAAACTAGTGTTGTTCTATAGATTCTGGACGAAACCAATCCATAAAGTAATTGCAAGCAATTAGGGCAGTTATCCTGTATAAGCTTTAATTAGAGAATATGAAAAGCGTACTTCTCAGACTTTGATGTAAAGAACAGAATGTACGGAGTCAAGAATATTTTTGGCTAAACGCTATGTCCCGCCCTAAGTGCTATTTTTGTTTCTCCAGTTGGAGTTTTTATCTCTCTTAAATCGATCTCTTGTAATAATGCTGATATTGCTTCAGTTTCAAAGATAAACAAATTACGTAATACGATGGCATTATATTGATGATCCTAAAGAATAGTCAATTCCAAGTCTTATTTTAAGATTATCCTCAGAAATAGAAACCACCAACGACCACCCTCAATCCTCCAATAGATATAAATATTTTGTTGCCAGGGGTGCGAGTGTAACTTATCAGTCTTTTTCTAGAGAAATCAACTATATTCGTCGCATATTTCATTGCATCCGACAATAAACAATATCCTCTTCCACTCAGGGACTATCAAGATAAAAGCCGCACGCGTCCGCATGTGGCTCACAGTCTATGCGACCCGAGGCTACGAGCACGTCTCTCTACTCATCTTTTCTCCACCTATTGCGAGCCTGTGTTTAAAACTGCTTCCTTTTATTTTTCCGCAGCAATAGACTGAATATGGACCGATTTCTTTTGGCTGTGCTTCTTTGTATCAACTCGGCATCGCTTGTCTTTTGTAAGTATGTTGTTAACAAGGCTTATTCCTTAAAATTGTCTTGGTGTTTTGTAGGACATCTTTACCTCAGAAACGGTCTATCAATCTCATTTTGTAGACCAACTCGTTTCAAAATTTTGTTTACCAATTCCAATTACCTCAAAATTAAATTTCCGTGAGCACATTTTTGCAGTTTCAATGCCTAATTTCTAATCTCACCGGCCATAAGTCCCATTTTCTGTGTTCAAGCTAATTTGCGAATCCCCGCTTCCCATCATGTTTAAAGAGAAGTTTCTCATACAGTGGAGCTCAGTTGTGAAACTGTTTACCCCTAGCTAGAATTACGCCAAGCGTCTTCCTTGAATGATTTTAAGACTAAATTGAGTCGCCACAGTTTCCTACAAAGAAACGAGAAGAAGCTATACGAGTATATTTGGAAATGTGCCTAGTACACTGGAAAAACAAGTCAAGCCTAACGTACTAACATCAGTTTTTCTCTTCTTTCCTTTAGCTCAAAGATGGAGCTATGATCCGAATGCTGTAGATGGTAAGGCTTAATTCTTTGTCTCGAATATTTCACTACTGCTTTCCCAAGAATGGTAAAGAATAAAGCAATATTGAGTCAAACCTTAATCAATTTTCTTCGACGTTCCAGGGCCATCTAACTGGGGAGGAGATTGCAGCACGGGAAAAAGGCAATCGCCGATCGACATCGAAACCGCTAACGCAACCCTTGACAAAGGCATGGGTGCTTTCACCCTTACAAACTACAACAAGACACTTAACAAAACCTTCACTGCAACCAACAATGGTCACGCCCTGGTGATGACATTTCCTGGGAGAGTGTACAATGTGAGCGGAGGAGGGCTCACCGATACTTACACAACAGTTCAGTTTCACTTCCACTGGGGAGCAAATAACACAGTAGGATCGGAACACACTGTCAACGGAAAAGAATATGCCGCTGAGGTAAGTGAGGACAGAAGTTCTTTAGCTTGTTATGCAATTGTGATGATCTTAAAGTCTTCAGCTTTCATGTTTTTCTCCTACTATCCTTGTACTCCCACCGCCTTCCCAATTACGCCTGCTACGCATACTATCATTATCATTTCATTGTTTGGTTGTCACGCAGTAACAGTTACAACTGCTCGTCACGCAATCGTTTTCCTACTCACCCAATTTCGTCACGGAATATTCTTTGTAGCTCGTCACACAATCCTTTGTCCTTAACTTCTACTGCACGTTGACCAGCTTTCTCGACTAAGGGAGCTAAAGGAGCAGCACTACAGGAAATTACTGCAAAAAACGACCAACATTACAAAAAATTTATTTTCTTTTTACAGTTGCACTTTGTGAGTTACAACACCAAATATGGAAGCCTATCGCACGCGGTTAGTCAACCCGATGGTCTTGCCGTTCTTGGTCTTCTAATTAAGGTACAGTTTGTAATTCTAACTGCAGTATTACTGTTTGAAGAAGTGGAATATATTTCTGGAAATAATCAGGAGCTTTCATCTTTATAGTATCGATAACGTTAAAAAATTAATTCATTTTTATTCCACTTTTGTTACAGGTTGGAGAAAGAAACAACACGGCATTCTCATTCCTGGAAAATGCTAAAAGACTGATCAAAGCTTGTAAGTATTGCTGTTGGAGTTAGCATCGTACTAATTTTCCCCGTGAACGAACTTGTCTGATCTCAACATACTTAATTGTTCGTTTCTAGTGCGACATCAATGACGTCACGTTTGTCATTTAATCGAGACAACCTCGGGTCTTCGCCGAATCTCCAGAAATTTGGGAAATAATCGGACTAGTCCGCTTAACAGTTCTTCAGAAGCGATCGCAATTTCATCTCACACGGTGAGAGTTAAACATTGATCATTGAAAGTTTCATGCCTCTTTTCTTGGAAGCACCCATGCAAGATTACCCAGCTCTATTTTCGTAGCTGCTGCCGCTTCCTAACAACGGAGCCTTTTTAACCTTTTGTCAATATCGACCAGTATCTAAATTCTCCTTTCAATATCACTTCTTGATCAAACATAGAGGTTATGAGAATAAAGGCAAAGATCACCAAAAATGAAATGTCGTGATCTTTATACAAATTTTTCCCATTTAGTGCCATAGAAATTATGAGGGAATGTTGACAAGAATACGCCTGCTGAAATCGGGGTATAGACTCTAAAGGATTTTAAAGGCTAATTCCATATGATATTTTTCCATAGACACTTCAATTCATGACGTACCGGCCTTTAGGTTTGGCGACCTTTTGCCAGCCAACAAAACCAAGTTCTTCCGGTACAGTGGTTCGCTCACAACTCCAACCTGCTTACAGTCGGTCACATGGACTGTTTTCAATGACGTCGTCGAGATATCGCAATATCAGGTATGTATGCTAAGAACTGATAACTCTAAAAAACAGACAAATTAACTTCGTGCGTTATCGGAATGACGAATTTCGCGAATCTACTGAAACTTTCTTCTTTTGAATAAGTGACATTGATATTGTTTTAAAAGATTAAAACTTGGGAATATTTTTTGCCACGAATATTGTGGAAGATTAGGGAGCGCGTTCGATGTCACCAGGCTCCCCCTCCTTTGCCAAGCTGGTGATGAAGTCATCCTTCCCTGCAAAATCTATGGGGGATGCCAGATCATTACGCGTCCCAAGATTCATTCATTCAATCAACGTTGTCCCATACAATCTCTACTCCAATCTGTATTAGGAGTGCTTCCTTTCTACGTCGCCTTTCTTCTAAGTATTCATTATGTTTAGTGATTGCAACAGCACGATGGCAAATTTGGCGCACCCAGGAAACTCTTAGCTCGGTGAAATCTCACAAGTTATAGTTAGCGTTCATCGAATTTAGCTGTTTTGCGTTAAAAACAAAAAATGAACCAGACGTACCTAAGCCATTGTTTGCTCACTATGTGCTTTTTTTTTTCCTAGTTAAACCTTTTGCGCAGTCTCGAGAAGGATTACACCCCAGCACAGTTCGGGAATTACCGTCCAGTGCAGCCACTCTACAACCGAACTGTCAAGGCTAGTTTTGGCGCCTCTGACCAGAACACTACTACATCAATTGTTACTCCTGCTATCATTACTACTACAGTCACTACTACTGTCACTGTTACGGTTACTTCCTCTGGCACAACCGACCCAGCTCCATTCCCTACCGCAGGCGCATCTGCTATCAGCTTGACCGCTGGTCTGTTTTTGATGATGTTGTATATTGCTCTTTTTGCACATTAGTTGAAGTAACGTGGCAATAATGGTGTAACTCACCAAATCCCATTCTCGACCCCAGAGCATTCAGTCTCTTAACTGCGCCGGGCTTGTCGTTGGATTCGGGCAAAAGAGACAAGCTCTGGGCTCCATAATGACTAAACTCTGCTTGTCTGGATCATGCACAGTTAGGGGAACAAGTATCTTTCACGGTCGAAACCATATCTCTGAGAATTCACCGAGCCCGCGGATTGTTGGCAACAATGCTAAGTACCATTATGTACCCAATGACAACGCTAGCGAGATAACGTTCAGAGTGCGTGGAGAAAGTCTCACGCTTTCTCATGGTAATTGGATAGTAGCGATTTTCTTTCTATGAAACTTAGACGAAAACTGAGAATCTGAACGGAACACAACGGGATGTTCGCGTTTCGTTCATCGGTTTGATTACAATAATGGGCAACTTTTTAGACTCACTTGTTTGCCGTAAAGAGCACTTGTTCCCCCGACTGAAAGTTGTAAAGCAGCGTCTGAATAACAAGGGAATCTTCTAAGGGCGCTTAATTTAGGTATTAAGTTTGGGCAAAAGATAAAAAAAACTCGTACTTTGTTTAATCAGTGATGACCGACGTGCCTTAACCAATGAGAAGCAGGCCAAAACCGATAGTGAACTTCGGTTAGGAGCGTTTTCCCGCGCTTGGCATAAGTTACAAGGTTTTGCAGAGTTCTGATTGGTTCAAGGGACGTGCTGTAGTCAATCAAGAGCAAGGCATCAATCACAAGGTTTTGTTGAGCCTGAAGTCCTTCATTTAGGCCATTAATTATATTTTCTTTGATTGGTCAGATTCCCAGATACAGTCTCATAATCTTTGTTGAAGTCATGTCCTAATCTCTCGTTTTACCATTTTTTCTTTCCACCATTTTAGTAGCCTGCGTCACAGACGGACTATAACCCCCGGTAATAACGGTTATTACCGGAGGTTATAGTCCGTCTGTGACACAGGCTACCATTTTATCGGATTGTCTCATTTTTTATTTATTATTTTAATTAGACCTACAGTAGTTGCATTTGTTTGTTAGCGAGATTTAGTACAATGAAACGTAGTGTAACAAAATCTTTAGAAATGGCCTTATGTGACGGTAACCAAGGCCACCGCATTTAACTTTCTTTTTATTTTTAAGTCTTGGAAAACAAAAACAAAAACAGAAAAAGGAGAGGAAGATAACAAATTAACTAATTAAGAGACGGGCCTTATTTCCAGCCGGTCCAGTCCATGTAGCGTCCACTGCCCCGTTTCGCCTCACATGCACTACCGGCTATGAGAAGCACAATGTTTCATAGAATCTAACGTTAAACTTCAATTACGTTAACGCTGCATTAGCTTTTAAAGTGGAAAAATTAAATGAAAATAAAATTGCTTTTAATTTGTTATATACTGCTGTGTATGTACTTTGAGTCTCGGTGCTTTTCCTTCAGTAATATGTTTATACAGTATTTTGGAGTCTTATGCTCGCTTCATATTGAAAAACATTTACTTCTTTTTTCTGACCAAGTTCGTGACCTTTTGTATTGTTTTTATTTCATTCCTGTCAGTTTGTTTACGTTGTTTATTCAATTCGAACCATAAGATGTTTAGTGCTGATAGAGTTGGCACGTAACCTCTGGACTGTGTCTCAAATTACTTCATAAACCTAAAGTCATTTGATCCACAAACTGACACGAGGAAACACAATTTCCTCGGTTGATTGCTGTATCACGGTTGCATTTCGATCTGCTGAGAGGAAGGATACTTGTGACGCCCTCAGTAACCTAATTTGCAAGGTAAATCATTGATTGAATCCTTTCTTCTAGTAAAGCGAAGCCCTTTTGCGTGTACTGTAATAATGTGCTGCACAGCCAGCAGTTCAGATGGTTGATAAACAAGCCACTTAAGCTCTTGCGCGCGGGAAGTTCTATCCTAAACCTTCTCATGGGTCAGTTTCTTTTGCGATCCAATGAATATCGCGGGGCGATTAAGTTCAGACTATTGGCGTACTTTATTTGAACTGAGGCCTCTGGAAGAGGGAACCATAAAGTAGAACAAATCTGCTAAAAATATCCAGATCGCCTTCTCATTAAGGCCTAATCGCATCAATAGGATAGGATCAGGGTTTTTCCTTTTTATTGTAATGTATTAAGATCGAGCTGAGTCGTACTGTACTTAGGTTTCAACTCAAGGTAGCAAAAGTATTTTGTCAACCAAATATTTACCCAGAGAACAGTAGAGTATTTTTTAAAAAACAGACATTTTCGCGTCTTTCTCAGGAGGAAGGGAGGGGGAGGGGAGGGGAGGGTTCCTCCGAAACTTTGGGTGCGGTCTTATAAGCAGAATGCTCAAAAATTCAGCTAGATTTAAAGATGGGATTTTTATTGTACGTTTTGAAAATTAGACCTGACGTACGTTCAAAAGTCTTTACTCTATTTCACATCAGAATGGTTTAAGCCGAGCGCTTGTTTGGGGGAGTAGCAATATCCCCACCCTCTCTACCTATTCAACAGAATTTTCAGCTAAAACGGGAGTACCTCGTGCAATTGGCAAACAAAGAAAGATGTTGCTTGTGTTGAGCCCCAAAATTTTTAATTCAAGACAGGAAAGTGAATTTTGATACAGGATCTAAATATTTAAATGTTGCTGAGCCACGATCGCGTGAAAACTGTTTAATCAATACGCTCTTTACCTCTCCTTTCCTAGAAGGTTCTTTCTTTAGTTTAAGCGTGTAAAGATATACAGATCTGTCATAGCGTGTCAAAATGTCAATGTTATCTACAGCTGGAATGAATCACGTTGAGTCAAGGGGAATAGAGAAAGAAATCTTTCACAAAATAACTCATGAGGCGAACATAAGAATGACAATGGATAAGAGGTTTTACAAATTCTGTCACGTTTCGTTTCGACTCCTTGTGAGTCAATCGTATCAGGAAAAAGCGAAGTAACTCTTACGTAGTCTGAAGCACATAAACCCAAAATGTAGCTATTTTAATAAAAACTGTCCCCCGTATCGTTGGTTGTGTCTCAAATTTTTGTAAAACTTAGAACCTGTTTTTAATACGTTTCCGTTTCGAACCCAAAAATGGTTGCTGTGATGCTTTTTTCCGGTTGTGTCTTATTTTTTAGTAGTTTTGAACTACACTGTGGTATGTCTTCCGCTCTCATAATTTGGGATTGCATTCGTATAATAATCGTGAAGTCAAATTTGCCCAGATTTCGACCACATTCTTTTGTAACTGGATACCCAAAGGCAACGAGACACACTGTTACCAAATGTCGTCAAATTTTTGCAGTTCTTAAAAATGCTAAACTAAGAAACTTTCATCACGGCTGTCGGATACAATGGAAAGTAAAAACAAAGGCTAAATTTTTAATCCTCAGCAAAAAAAAACTAATCATTTTGATTCTTTTCTTAACACGCAATCAGTTCAATCTGCGGTGTGTTCAAATCGTGATACACCACGCAGATCATCCGATTTTTGCGCCAGTGTTGCTGGATGTGCGGCGCCACAGGGTGTGGTTTTTTACCCTTTTTGGTCTGAAATAGGGTATAGAATTTAACTGTTTTGGTCTTGGAAAGTCTGAGAACGGGAAATGGATTGAAAAAGGATGTGAATTTTAGAGGCCAGTTCTAAAAAAGCGTAACGGAAAGTTATATATTTTGGTGTGAAATAGGGTTGCGTGCCGGTATATGTTAGAAAGAAACCAAGACCCAAACCTAAGGTGCATGTGATATAATCACGATATATAAATGCTTTGTCTTTCTATCTTTCATGGTTTTTCGCATCAAAATAGAAGCCGCCGCCAAAGTTTCATCTGGAACGAGTTTGCGAAGTAAAGGTCATTTTTGACAATGTTTACGATAAAAATCACAGGCAGTTCATAGTCATGCGTGCAAGTCAACACGTGGACACAAGAAATGGACTGAGCGAAACTAAGAACCTTGGAAAATGGAATTAAATAAGTCCCACACAAATTCCTCTAACAGCTAACAGCTGTAGTATTGAGCCAATACAGTCAATTCTTCCATTCATTTTACGTTTTTTGTCACCTAGCTATCCTTATAACACCTCTGAGTGTTTTATGACTTAAACTGACCACAAGCTGTTACAACACTGCTAAGCTATTTTATGCATTAAAGGTAATTCGGATAGGGGTGTGCCTTGAGCATGTCTTAGCGAAACTTTCGAGGTTCTAGACTTTCTCAAAGTCCGTTTCCGTGAGAGTCCAATCAGTTTCTGCGGTGCCCAAGTGAAGTTATAGTGTCGTGCTGGACGTACACTGACGTACTTATTA
Source organism: Pavona decussata (assembly GCF_977016875.1). Lineage (NCBI taxonomy): Eukaryota > Metazoa > Cnidaria > Anthozoa > Scleractinia > Agariciidae > Pavona > Pavona decussata. Next base: position 1,271,108 of record NW_028145494.1, on the reverse strand, counting down.
CTTCGTCTTGGTTTGCCGGGTGTGGGCAGAATTGAATCAAGTAAGATCTGTTTATTTATTTTAAAAATAACTCGCTCTAATAATGCACTAATCAGGGGCACCCAACAGATCGTTTCGGTACATTATCTGTTCGGAAGGCCCTTAATCCCCTACAATTTTCTTAACGAAATTTTCACCTCTAACTTTCGTGATATGGGAAATTTAAGACCTGGTGTTTTCGGATTGATGAAAATGTCGTTTCGGGTGACGAAAAAAGGTCAGCTAAGATTTTCGGAAAGGAAATAACCCCAAAGGTTTTCGGGAAATGGACAAAGATGCCTTAGTAATTTCGAAAAGATTCACGTTCCCCTAGAATAACCGAACTGATAAAAATATTATAGCGCGGCCTAAAATGAACCTACAGAGCTTAAAAGGCACTCCAGATAACCTAAAATAGCGTTTCAAAGGATCTGAGAGAAAACTGTCGTTGGGTGCCCCTGACTAATCATATTAGTTAGATAGATTTCCGCCCGGAATTGGACAACTGAAAGCTCAAAAACCCTAATCTGTAATGTGAATATTCTGTTACCAAGGGATTTTGGTGTATCAACCACTTGGCTCGAATAATCACTGCTTTCTATTCCGTGTCATAAAGAGAAATTTGCGAGAATTTTAATTAGGAAAGGTACCCGTGAAGTGAGCATCAACCCATTATTGCATTGTTAGTTCTCGTCTTTGCTCCGAGAGGTTTTTCTCCGGGTACTCCGGTTTTCCCCTCTCCTCGAAAAACCAACACTTCTAAATTCCAATTCGATCTGGGCTGAATACATTTTTATATCTGAGTAAACTTGTAGCTAGAAATAGAAGTCCAAATAGCTGAAAGTGACTGACTGGGAGAGTTTGAAAGGCTTAACTGAGAAAAAATCACAACGAGTGCAGATTCGTTTTTGCCTGTAGCGCGAATTGTATTTGATCGCATGACCTGACGGAAATGCAGTTAATGCTGCAATTGATCATCGTGGAAAAATAGATCAGTTTTAATTAATCCTTTATAATTGTCATAATCCTCTCGCTTTGTATTAGCAAGCTATATAAACTGTGACACACATAGATCAGAAGAATGTTTGTTTCCAGCAAAACGAGAAAGGACCATATTTTTTTTCTCAGTTTTCATTCCGACCAAGGTCTACTGAGATCGTGATACATGCGTGTACACGTGAATTGAGTGTGTGACCATTCAAATGGAAAATACCAAGCAATACTATTTATCACTCTTATTTAGCTTTTAAAAAAAATTGTCACTCTTATCTAACTATTGTGGTTTTAACTTCTGGGATTATTGAAAGCATCTAAGCCCTAATTTTTTGCCGGTTCTATAATTTCCCGCACTGTGGGTCTAAAAGACGGCTATGAAATATAAACTTCTTTTTCCTTTAGTTTAGCAACGGAAGTTTTAGTGTCTATATTAAAAGAGCCACTTAAAATATGTTGCGACATAAACAGTTTGACCCTCAACACAACAACAAACATTTGCTTGTCTCGAATAATGAGATTTTGTTCGGATTTGTGACGCTTTCTTTGTATAAAGTACCCAAGCTCAAAATACAGATTATTTTTTAAAGACTCCTTTCGGTGCAAGGTCAAAAATCGAACTGTGCCAGATCAGTTGCATAACAAAATTTCCATGTGACAAATGTTTTTTTGACAGAACTGAGACTTTCACATAACGCATTATTTTGTTAGTCCCCGATATTAGCCTAAAAGACAATTTTTTAAGAGGTTTTGTCGTCTGTAGTTTTCAGTTCGTTGTAGAAATTTTTACCGGAAATTCTCGTGATTCAGGTGATTGCGTGTTCGGAAATATAAGAACAAGATGCCTGCTATACTGGCATTACGCGAGATGCTGGGGCTGATTCATTTATTCCAACTGTATGCTTCGCCGATTGATAAAACTATCCTTGCTAATGGAATAGTTTGAGTCACGACGACCGCGTTACGTTGTTTTCCGTGTGTTACGCGACTCAGACTATCAGCGGAAATTTGTGGAATTCCATTACGATAACGTAAGCTTCTCAATGACCTCTTTTCAGTCTCGCGTCGTGGTCTAAGACTGTCAAACAAAGCACGATTCCTTCACTAAGAACTCACCAATTTCCACCGTTTTACGTGTCGGGTGCTTCTTAGAAGTTATTCTTTCGATTTACCGCTTCAAAATGGTGAAATTTCCCTTTGAAAACGGCACACTTGAGTCCAGAACATGTTAAAACAATATGGCGCGACTTAATCCGTCTTTAATAAATATATCAAATGATGCATTGACGTCACACAGGTAGGGGTGAGTGGGTCCCCTCCCTCGCAATATAAGCGACAAGAATGGATTTTGATTGGCCTGCTTTTGTTGAAGACAATCAAAACAATACATCCCGAGTAGGAGAGGGGAGAGTTTAATGAATAAATTAATGTACCGATTTGTGTATACGACGAAGAAAAAACAAGATGCCAGCTTTACTGGCATTACGCGTGATGCTGGGGCTGATTCATTTTTTCCAACTGTATGCTTCGCCGATTGATAAAACTATCCTTGCTAATGGAATAGTTTGAGTCACGACGATCGCGTTAGGTTGTTTTCCTTGTGTTACGCGACTCAGACTTTCACCGGAAATGTGTGGAATTCCATTACGATAACGTAAGCTTCTCAATGACCTCTTTTTAGTCTCGCGTCGTGGTCAAGGACTGTCAAACAAAGCACGATTCCTTCGCCATGAACTCACCAATTTCTACCGTTTTAAATGTCGAGTGCTTCTTAGAAGTTATTCTTTCGATTTGCCGCTTCAAAATGGTGAAATTTCCGTTTGAAAACGGCACACTTGAGTCCAGAACATGTTATAAACAATATCGCCCCAAATTTAATCCGTTTTTAATAAATAGATCAAATGATGCGTTGACGTCACACAGGTAGGGGTGAGTGGGTCCCCTCCCTCGCGATGTAAGCGACAAGAATGGATTTTGATTGGCCTGCTTTTGTTGAAGACAATCAGAACAATACACCCCGAGTAGGAGAGGGGTGAGTTTAATGAATATGCTATACTGGCATTACACGTGATGCCCGGACTGATTCATTTATTCCAACTGTATGCTTCGCCGATTGATAAAACTATCCTTGCTAATGGAATAGTTTGAGTCACGACGATCGCGTTACGTTGTTCCCCTTGTGTTACGTTACTCAGGTTTTCAAGGGAAATTGCGGGAATTCCATTGCGATAACGTAAGCTTCTCAATGACCTCTTCTCTGTCTGCAGTCGTGGACTAAGACTGTCAAAGAAAGCACGATTCCTTCGCCAGGAACTCTCCAATTTCCACCGTTTTAGAAGTCGAGTGCTTCTTAGAAGTTATTCTTTCGATTTACTGCTTCAAAATGGTGAAATTTCCGTTTGAAAACGGCACACTTGAGTCCAGAACATGTTAACAATATGGCTCCACAATTTAATGCAGTTTTAATGAAGAAATCAAATGATGCGTTGACGTCACACAGGTAAGGGTGAGTGGGTCCCCTCCCTAGCGATAAGAATGGATTTTGATTGGCCTGCCTTTGTTAAAGACAATCAGAACAATACATCCCGAGTAGGAAATTCCAACTGTATGCTTCGCCGATTGATAAAACTATCCTTGCTAATGGAATAGTTTGAGTCACGACGATCGCGTTACGTTGTTTTCCGTGTGTTACGCGACTCAGACTATCAGCGGAAATTTGTCAAATTCCATTACGATAACGTAAGCTTCTCAATGACCTCTTTTCAGTCTCGCGTCGTGGTCTAAGACTGTCAAACAAAGCACGATTCCTTCACTAAGAACTCACCAATTTCCACCGTTTTACGTGTCGGGTGCTTCTTAGAAGTTATTCTTTCGATTTACCGCTTCAAAATGGTGAAATTTCCCTTTGAAAACGGCACACTTGAGTCCAGAACATGTTAAAACAATATGGCGCGAGTTAATCCGTCTTTAATAAATAGATCAAATGATGCATTGACGTCACACAGGTAAGGGTGAGTGGGTCTCCTCCCTCGCGATATAAGCGACAAGAATGGATTTTGATTGGCCTGCTTCTGTTGAAGACAATCAGAACAATACATCCCGAGTAGGAGAGGGGTGAGTTTAATGAATAAATTAATGTACCGATTTGTAGCTACGAGGAAGAAAAAAAAAAAAACGAAAAAAAAAAAAACAAGATGCCTGCTTTACTGGCATTACGCGTGATGCTGGGGCTGATTCATTTTTTCCAACTGTATGTTTCGCCGATTGATAAAACTATCCTTGCTAATGGAATAGTTTGAGTCACGACGATCGCGTTACGTTGTTTTCCTTGTGTTACGCGACTCAGACTTTCACCGGAAATGTGTGGAATTCCATTACGATCACGTAAGCTTCTCAATGACCTCTTTTTAGTCTCGCGTCGTGGTCAAGGACTGTCAAACAAAGCACGATTCCTTCGCCATGAACTCACCAATTTCTACCGTTTTTAATTTCGAGTGCTTCTTAGAAGTTATTCTTTCGATTTGCCGCTTCAAAATGGTGAAATTTCCGTTTGAAAACGGCACACTTGAGTCCAGAACATGTTATAAACAATATGGTCCCAAATTTAATCCGTTTTTAATAAATAGATCAAATGATGCGTTGACGTCACACAGGTAGGGGTGAGTGGGTCCCCTCCCTCGCGATGTAAGCGACAAGAATGGATTTTGATTGGCCTGCTTCTGTTGAAGACAATCAGAACAATACACCCCGAGTAGGAGAGGGGTGAGTTTAATGAATAAATTAATGTACCGATTTGAAGCTACGACGAAGAAAAAGAAATCGTCCCGTTTTTAGACACGGTATGCCCCCTCAGGGCATCCCGCGTAAAAAAAGAAATCGACCCGTTTTAAGACACGGTATGCCCCCTCAGGGCATCCCGCGTAATAAGCGTCCTTTTCAATAGTTGCCTGTTGAGACAGAACCTTGCTGTGACGTATGGAGGGATGGCATTGCGGTTGCAATTTATTCAATCGTTATTGTTTTTTCATCATTTTGAAATTGCGCCAATGCAGCACCAGTGATGGAAGATCGCTTTGAAATTATCCTAAACTTCTTTCCACATAGCATATGAGCAAAAGAAATTTCAAATTCATTATTTAAAGTTCTGCATCATCGCTAACGCTGAGATTGAAACGTCCTGTGAAATTTGAAACAAACCGGCTTCTTTGAGATCCAGACTTGTCGACTGACAAACAGAAATTATCAGTTGTAATTAAAAAAATGCAGTTTTTAGACTTACCCTCAGGCAAGTACTTGTATGTTAAAAAACAGATGGTGCATTGGACAGGAAGCTATATCACATTGAAATAGCAAAAGGACAACAAGGGTGATAAGAGACATTCAAATTATCGTAAGTTACCAAAGTTATGAGACATATGTATAGTCGACGCAATGTTGGACCCATGCGCATATAAATTTATGTCACAAAAATCAACCACAGAGGAAAAATAAAAAAAAAAAACGTTCACAAAAAGTCTGCCCAGGGACGAGAAATTGGATGTTGCTAAAGCGGGGAACGGGAGTCTGGGAACGAGTGCACAGCGGGGATCCACATTAGAATTCAATAATAATAATAATAATAATAATAATAATAATAACAATGGAGTGATAACTTTATTATTTACAAGAATAAAATCTACTAGATACAGTTTGATTCTATAATAATAATCATAATAATAATAATAACAACAATAATTTTTACTTAATACTAAAATGAAAGGGAAGCTTCGCTAGGTCGCCGTTTGCAGTGTACTTAGACGACTCGCGTTAAGCGAAGTCACGGAGCACAGCATTCCTGGGTGAGAAGTCGAAGTCAAAGTTTCTGCAGAGGTTGCTACCATTTGTTTCGACGATCATTTTTTTTTTCTTTTTGAAATTTGCATGTTTTGGCAGAGTTTGTGTATGCAGGTGTTTGTGTAGCGTAACATCATAACCATCATCAGCAGATAAGCAGCGAAGAGGTAACAGATCGAGTTAACACAAATAAGGCACTCTTCAGTTAGCACGCAAAATTTTTGCCGACACATACCGCCACACACGTTCGCAAATGGCTATTCATAATAAATCCCAGAAACGTTTGTTTTTTAGCCACGCCAAATTGTATTCGAAAACGTTTTGAGAGACCAATTTAGTTCGCGATTAATTTAGAACAATTCCTCTTTTACTTTCTCTTTTACAATGAAAAACAAGAGCCTTTTAAAAGTCCATCCTGATGGAACACTACTGCCCTCGAAGGCTTAGTTGTTCACGTGACTGGGCTGCTCGCGCCACCAATTAAACGCGTGCGCGAGATTAGTTGACAGATCATGCACCATTATGATGTGGTTAATATGTTTTATAAATATATACCTAATGTTTCAATTTCCTCCAGTTAATCGAATCTCTGATTTCAAACTGAGTCATTGGGAGAGAAATTTTCAGAATAGAATTTCGAGTTTTTGCCTTGAATGTTGGCTGCCTCCAGTTTTAGAGTCTTCGAAAATCGGTAAGTTAAGTCTAAAATTGAAACTAATTTACTGTTCGACGAAAGGGTGAGATTTCTATCCATTTTGCAATGTTTCTCGTGCAAAGAAGTTTGCTTGAAGGATTCTCGTTTGGAATTTTGCCTTTATTTTTAGTTTGAGCGAGCTTTCGGTTGTTTTTTCACAGATCCGGTTTTTTTTTTTTTTTTTCACAACTTTTTACCCTAATAAAGTTGTAAACGCAAACACTCTGAATTTGTATACTGACCCAAAAAAATCAGAGCCATCACATCAAAGATAACCCAAATTATTCACAAAAGCTTCTAATCTTTCCTGACGTTTAGATTCTAAATTCCTGTTATGAAACTTCACAATGAATATCTTCCAAGAAAATCTAAGATAAACCTTAAAGGCGCTCTTTCAGTTGCATTATTTTGCATTCTTATGCGGATTACCGCTGTACACTCGTTCCCAGACTCCCGATCCCGGCTCCCCGTTCCCCATTCCCCGTTCCCTGTTCCAAGTTTTTGTCACTTCCGTTCCTCGTTCCCCGTTTCCCGTTCCCTGTTCCTAGTTTTAGTAACTTCCGAGAAAATTGGCCTCTTTGAAAAATTTGGCCATGTTTCATGAGGAGGGCATTGGGATTTTCGGTTTTTCGGTTTTGGCCATATTTAGGTCGGTTTTTTGGTTTCTTGGTTTTGGCGTCTAGCGTCTGTTGCGGTTTGCGGTTTTTCCTTTTTCTATATATATAATTTTAAGCATTTGGTTTTAAGTTTTCAGCAAAAATGTAAGTGGTAATTCTCGGATCTGGCATCCATTGTGGTTTTCGTTTTTTCTATTTGGTTTGCGGTTTGTCTTTGGCAATTACGCGCCTTAACCGCGTGCGCGCTGCCAAGACTCCGTTGCCCAGGGAGTTCTCATATAGCCCCCAGAAGCAGACGGTAGCTTGCGTGCAAGATTTCCTATTTCCTATTTCCTATTTCTTATTTTCTATTTCCTGTTTCCTGTTTCCTGTTTCCTATTTTCTATTCCCTTTGTTGCCCTCTTAAAAGTGCAAAAAAAGAAATTGGAGACGTCTGCGCGTAAGCCAAGACGTTATTGAACTTGAACTTAACGTTTACAGTGGAACCTCTCCTTACGGACACCTCTTTAATACAGACACCTCTCTATTACGGACAGTTTAATTGGTCCCTGAGAGACCGAAATCCATATAAAGCTTTCCTCTCTAAAACGGACACCTCTATAATGCGGACACTTATCCCTGTCCCCTTGGTGTCCGTAATAAAGAGGTTCGACTGTATTTGCCTTTTTCCTAATATATTTACAATTAATTCATTGTTTAATATATGGCGAGGTGACCTCTAGAAACCACCAGGCTGCAGGCGCAAACACGAAATAAACCAATCAAAATGAAGCCACTATGTGAAATCGGTGCCCGGCGCCGAAAACGCGTCCGAGCAAGTCACACGAATTTTTCTAACCAGTCAAAGCAAGCGTAGTAAAGCAAACGCGAAACGATTTTCGACGTTCAATCAACACCGCTCTAAAACAAATTTTATAAAATGTCGAATAAAACTGGGCAAAACCAGGATGCGACACCTGCTGCTTGCTGATGACATATCGAGTTTCAGCCCCACTGAAACCACAAACAATGGGCTGAAGCCAAAAAAAAAAAAACAGACAAAACAGTAGCAAACCAAGCCAAGTTCTCTCATACACCTGGCCCCAGTTGTTCAAAGAGCGGATAACTTTATCCACTGGATAAGTCACTATCCAGCGGAGCATGTGTACGTTTTCCACGCAATCCCATACTTAAATTTGACATATGCTTGTACTCTATCCACAAATTATAGGGCTATCGTGAAAATCTTGCACACATTTCATCTGCTGGGTAGCGACCTATCCAGCGGATAAAATTATCCGCTCTTTGAACAACTGGAGCCTGGCCAGTAACCAATAACAGCCGGCAAATGAAAACGATGCATACAGTGTCAAGGGCGGGCTTTAAGCGCTCTCAACGCCTGCATTATGACTTACTCCTGTGTTTGCACTACTTGGTTGTTTCGAAACAAACAATTCGGATAAGATTAAATACAAGGCAAAACCAGTACTTCACTCTTACTTCACTCTGAGTGAGTAAACACTACTTTACATTTTAATTTTTTTTTCAGTGCCAAAATGCCGACAGAAAGACGTTTCATTATTCCTCGACTATTTTCTGCATTTGCTTATAATTAGTTTCCAATAAATATGATTTAACTTGATCATTTCGACTCATTTTTTCCTCCAGAGAGAGGTTTTTAATAACATCAACATTTTGCAATTTATTGACTGTAGCAAGCCGATAAACGTGGCTGATCAAATAAGTTTTCAACATTCTCGAGACAGCTGTCAGGTTACAATAACTTTACTATTTCAAATCTCACGTCATTTTCATTTCGTTTACTCTCTGAAAAATCGTGTTTGTTTGTACTTTTTCCTCAGGAATAGATTGAAATGGCTCGCTTTATTTTGGTAGCTCTTCTCTGCATCAGTTTGGCATCGCTTGCCTTTTGCGGTGGTAAGTATACACTGGGCTTTTTTCATTTCACCATGTTTATTGATTTCAAAGGTTATAAATGTGTTGTGGCCGAGAGTCGTATTTTGCTTAAATTGCCTCCCTCTATACAGTAATTCTGGAGGCGATCATTATTATCACTTTTTATCTGCAGCAAAGGAGTGAACTTTTAAGAGACGAAATTTTTGTATTTTTAAGGGAAACTTTGTAACCGGGAAGAACACTGAAGGGTGGGGGATTTTTTGAGGGATGTCGAAGGATCATTGACTGTTGTTTGAGCCTGAAATGCTGTATCGAAATCTCAGTTCTTCGATCATGTTTTAATCAGCAAAATTAAAGATTGCAGGTCTTGGAAATAGAGAAGAGTTGGGATGGGACTCACTCGGTGCATTTTAAAGTACAAACATTCAAGTTCGAACTAATCGGATGGACTCGCCGATTGGTCAGACTAGAGTGTCACGTTTAAACATGACGTGAAATCTTGCTGAACGAAATACCCACACTAACCACTAAATTCCCTACCGAATTAACAAAATTATGGTGATTCTAAGGCTGAATTTACTAGCTATTTGGACGTCGTGAGATTGTTTAGCATATGACAGTTCTTGTTTTCTTGTGCAAACACTCCACCATAAACTGTTAAGCAACTGGCAAAGAAAATCTAAGGTTTTTTAACTCTTTTGTTTACAGGTTAATTCTTGTATCGTGTAACGTGCATCAGACTTATGCCTTCTACTCAGGCGCTTTGTAAAAGTCTTCGGATCGTGAGGAGGGTTGGGAAAGAATTTACTCGGAGCGTTGTTGTTGTTGTTTTAAATATTTTTCGAAATGCAAAATTCTGTTTCCAGCAAACCTAATAACCTGTCTCTTTTATCTCTTTGTTAGATAAGTGGAGCTATGACCTGGATGGCCCTGATGGTAAATTAAAACAATTCCTTCGTTTTTCGATCTTTCCAAATGTTCAGTAATAAAAAAATAAGGTAACTTGTGTAGCTCCATAACCACTGAAACCACTAGTTTGACTGGCCAAAGGTAGAATTTGGTTTGATTGAGAAGAGTATCTGTTCTCTAAATTAAGATAAATTCTTTCATGGAACAAAACTTTTTAATGATATTCCAAATGAAATGAAGGATCTTAACTCAGTCATGATTTTTAAAACTCGCATTTTAGAATTCTATAGATCACAAGCTTTTTAATTACTTTTAAAGTTAGTGGCTGTATTTAGGCTTTTTAGGCTTTTTGTATTAGGTTCTTTTTTGCAGGGCCCTTATTAATATCAGCATTTTAGCTGAAGAGGTCACCCTAGTAAAATAATAATATTATTATTATTATTATTATTATTATTATCATTATCATTATCATTATCATTATCATTATCATTATCATTATCATTATCATTATCATTATCATTATCATTATCATTATCATTATCATCATTATCATTATCATTATTATTATTATTATTATTATTATTATTATTATTATTATTATTATTATTAAGCAGCTTTTACATCTAACATCACTTTTATTGCCTGAACCCTTACACGCAATGGCCATAAGCCAATAAGCACGTGGGAATTTTGACAGTTAAATCGTGTTTGACAGAAATTAAGGTCCAACATTCCCATTTAATTTCTCTTCCTTCCAGGCCCTAAACATTGGAAAGGCGTCTGTGCCGATGGAAAGAGGCAATCCCCAATTGACATTAAAAGCGATGATGAAACATATGACAGTGGCTTGAAAGAGTTTTACCTTAAAAACTATGACAAGAAATTAAACCTGAATTTTACTGCTTCCAACAATGGCCACGCCCTTAAAGTAGCTTTCCCTGAGAAAAAGTACACCGTGACCGGCGGAGGGCTTGACACACCTGTATTCGGTTACACAACAATCCAGCTTCACCTCCATTGGGGATCAGATAACTCAAAAGGATCGGAGCATACTATGAACGGAAAAAGCTACGCAGCTGAGGTGAGTGAGTCCTGTAGTTTATTGGAACCCCGCCTTACTGCTACCTTGGTAATACGGTCACCTCGTTTTTACGGCCCATCTTATTTTGGCCCGGCAAAAGGGCCATTCCCATTGTTTATTAAAGGGAACTGGTTGTTTAGAAAGGGCGAATGCGGTATACTTTGTCATCATCGCCCTTAAGTCATGAAATTTGACCATGCCCCAGTAATACAGCCACGCCGTTAATACGGCCATTTTTTTACCCATTGGTGACCATATTAACGGTGTTCTACTGTACTTTTCATTTTCCACTCCACAGGGATTGGTTAATTTCTTTGTTTGTTTTTGTTTCTGGTTTTTGTTTTTTTGTTTGTTATTAGTTTTTGCTGGCTTTTCGCTCAGTTTGTTTCGCATAACGCACTGTCTTCGTCGCGCAAAACTCACTCCAGTTTGGCTTGTCGTGCAATTTAATATATTTTCTCCACTTTCCAGGACAGTTTGCCCGTTTTTTCACGCTTGTCCTAGTGTGAAATCGAAACTTCTCAAAACACGGACGGTGGCTATCCGTTTCCACTATCACTCTTCTCAGACGTATCATTCGTCCTCACAATCCATCTAAAAAAAAACAGATAAAATCAGACAGATCATGCGTATAAAATTTTAACCGTTCAAGGTTTCACATTTAGACGGATCATCCATTAGGGATAAGTGAAACTTCTTAGGTAGACAATCCGTCTCTACTGTGAACACTGCCATTGTCTTTTATTCGCAAGTCCAATTGTCAGTAGCCTGTGAACAGGCTCACAAGTGGGGTATAGGGCGAAAAGAAAAATCGGCGAGCCGGGCGAGCGAAGCGCGGTATGGGGCCTTCCTCTCCGAACTCGATTTTTGTGTTTGCCCTACACCCCACTTGGACGCCTGTTCACAGGCTAAATAGTTAGAGCCACATTGGATGGGTTTTGCATTTTAATTTTACTTTCTTATGCAGTTGCACTTTGTCAGCTACTACACCAAATATCCCAACGTCTCTGTAGCTCTTACCAAGTCTGATGGTCTTGCCGTGCTTGGGGTGTTTATCGAGGTACAATATCCTTGCTTTTTAACGTCGACAATAAACGTGCCCATCAATGGAACGTTTTTTTTTTTTTTAATAAATAAAAAATAAATATATAAATAGTTTTTAAATAAATAAAGAAGTTTTAAAAAACTTAAGCTAATAGACAGATAATTATTAGGGTTTCAAGGCTATCATTTAAAAAAAGTGCATTTTTTAAGTTGTACATGAAAGGTACAAAGTTATGTGGAAAGAAACTCAGAGGGTAGCCTGCGAGCAAGCTCTCTTGGGGGTGGGGGGCGGGAGGGGGAAAGAGGAGAGAGCTTACAACGATGTCTCAGGAATTTGAATGCCGCCCCCAATACTCCCTGCCGTCCTAGCTGTCAGAATTTGGCCAATCAGCGCAAACTGGAGACGATAGCAAATGTAAACAAACATCGTTGCAAGCTCTCTCCTCTTTCCCCCTCCCGCCCCCCACCCCCAAGAGAGCTTGCTCGCAGGCTACTCGGAGGGTTGAATGTGAATGTCTGTACAATGATTTTGCTTTTGGCATACGATTGATATTAGATACCTTTAAATTCTAAGTTGTCCTTCGTGAGACGCAGTCTGCGGATACAGCTGCCTCTCATCGCTCCCGGCCTGTTGGGGGTGATGTGAGGTGACTGTGGAGAGAGGTTACGCCAAATAGAAGTTAGAAGATGCATCGTTTGCAGATAGGGTATTTGAGAGTACCAGTAAGACTTTCTAGAATTGAATACACAAGGAGTATAGTTGTGTTTAGTATCCTTTGTTAGTTCTGGGTGGCAGGGGAGGGGGGGGTGGGGGGCTTGTTTTTTTAGCCACTCTTATACAGCTAATGTTATCTTCTAATTCTTTCGGGTAAATAAAAAGCGGGAAAACAGGAGTACAAGGGCTTCAACAGTCCCACAACACAATTCGTACCACATTCGACTAAAAAGAGGCGCCTTGCAATTAATAAGTAGAGACAAGTTTAAAGTAAACAAATGGTTTCCTTTTTTTAATATTTGGCTCTAGGTTGAAGGCAACGATAACCCGGCGTTCTCATTTTTGAAAATAGCCAGTAAGCTTCAAAACGGTTCAAAAGGTAAGTGTTGCCCCGTCGTCTCTAAAGATACGTAGAATTCCCAACTGAAAAAGTGGTTGAAAACGACTGTTAAAAGTTTGTCTGATTAAAGTCGTCATAACATTTTTGAAGATCCCTTAAATCTGATATCGCCAACATTTGTTAAAGCCGGCTTAGCGAATAACGTAATTTGAAGGGTTAGGGTTTGTATTACTGACTGAGGCAGGAAGTTAACAACAGTACAGTGGTGGACACAAGTTGGAGTTGGCTGATAGCAAGACAAGAGGAGGAGGAGGGTGGGGTGAAAAGATCTGAGGATAAAAAAAGTGTCGCACAAATTTTCTTTCTTTCAAAGAAAAGGGAAGTCTGACCGGCAATCCGACCCCTCAGTCCCTGATTCCGCCACTAGAGACCTTTAGATTCTAGAACGAGTACAAGTACGACTACGAGATTTGACTTCGAGTTTTTAGCGAAGTACTAAGAACAGATATATAACAGAAAGTTTCATTTCACTCTTTATGAACGACAAACTTGACGCAGTTGGTTTGAATGACGATGGTTAAGCCCTTTCGTGTTTCCAAAAAGACGAGATCACCTACGTTTCGAGGACTCGTTTTCGCCACTACGAGATTCTTACAAAAACTCGTAGTAAAATGACCACAGCTATCTCGTTTTCCCGCCAAAATGACACTGGTTCACGCGCGCGCACTCGTTGTTTATTGGAGAAACTCGTAGTCGTACTCGTAACGAGATTCTACTGTGGCGCTAACCTAATACAGAGGTATTTTTGCGCGGTTTATAAATATGAGGAAAAAACAGATCTTAGCAAGGGCTACTCTAATCCAAAAATAAAACAAGGTGCTTTTCCGAGATAATTAAGCGACATTTATTTTAAAACGCTACATTATACATAACACTATACAGGCGGGTGTCCAGACTGGTTTTCACCATTTTACGGGAAACGGTCAGGGCTGAGTTGCTCGAAGCATGGTTAGCGCTAACCATTGGTTAAGAGGTATTAAAACCTATAGGTTGTCATGGTATTTAACCCGGGTTAGCGCTAACCATGCTTCGAGCAACTGGGCCCAGATTGGAAAAACGCTTGTCAGAGTGACTTAAAAACCCAGGAAATCGCAATTTTCAGGAATTCAAAAACTCATTAATAATTCATAAGCCCATTGACCTATCAAATGGTCGATAAAACATCACGTGTAGTGGTTTTAAAACCCAATAAAAAACCTGTTTTTCTCGTATGCTAATTTCCAACGTTCACAAAAGTATCATTGTTATGAACTCTCTTGACAAACGGTTTTCCAGGAATGTTTTTGACGCAGCACGTGCTTTATCGGGTCTAAAACTACTCGGTTGCGCCTCGTGGTTTTAAATCCCGATAAAAACACTGCTGCCCGTGTTTAAAACATCACTTAAAATGTTTAAAATTTCCCGGGGGAACATGCTGTCGGATCCCCCTGTATGGTTTAGACCTTCAGCACTCGCATTATCTGAAAGCGGTCACACTTTTCCTGGATCCGCGCCTGATGTATGGCATTTTTCGCAATTTTCTTTTAGATTTCATCAGCCCCCGCTAAGATCGTCTTTTTCCGCATACTCATAGACCGCGCAAAAATACCTTCGCCTTTGTAGGCACCGTAAGGCCTGTTCCAAACGTCGCGCTACTGCGTGCCAAACTAAATTCAAGAATACTAAAACACGACAGTAGCGCGACGCTTGAAACCATTTTGTTCGGCAGGCTAAATTAAGTTCGGCACGACTATTTAGCACGGCAGGCCCCGTCGTGCCGCACGGCAGTAGCGCGACTTGGTTTTAAACGGCGTGTTATTGCCGTGCCAAACTAAATTCATAAATTATGTTGATGTATTTTGGGTTAATTTTGTCGTTTTCAATATTTTATATATTTTAGAATTTTGCGCACGTTTGAAACCACTGCCGGGTCAAATTCACTTAAGTTCGGCACGGCAGTGGCACGGCGTTTGGAACAGGCCTTAGACATCAGAGTTTCTTGGACCATACCGAGATGCGCAGAACGTATGCGCAGTAGCAAAAGGAGGCGACTTCCTTAATACCCACAAAATCGTAAGCCTAATGACAAAATCTGGGTTTTCCTACTGCTTTACCCAAACGACACACCATCATTTTTCTGTCAGGTGCTCTCCTCTTGATATAGTCTTAAGTGATCTAGTTATCTCAGGGGAAGTAGTTTTGTTTTCGAGTACAGTTCCGTTTCAACGTAATCATGTAATGTGATCACCGGCTTCCACAGACACAAAGGAAGACATTCCAGCCTTCAAGTTTGACGACTTGCTGCCCTCCAACAAGACCAAGTACCACCGGTACGATGGTTCTCTCACCACTCCCACATGTAATGAGGCAGTCACGTGGACAGTTTTCGATGATCCCATCAAAATGTCTCAGTATCAGGTATATGATTCTGCTGCATGGAATAACTTGTCTAACCGTTCACAAGGGAACTCAATTTCTTTGCAGGTCCAAATATCGATTGAAATCTAATGAACAACTACAGATCTTTCATCCGCAGTTCAAAATATACCCGCGACCAAAATTTTCTCGAAAACGTTCATTTTTGCGTTTGTTTTAAGAATAAGAGCAAAGGAACTTGAAACAATAACTCGAGAATATTAAAAATGTCCAGCTTGTACAAATGTAGCTTGATATCGGCAACAGCGCTGTTTTGCGACTGCCGGTCTTGAGGTGATTTACTGCAAAAAATCTAGTTTACTCAACTGGTAATAATGAGGTCTTAAGAATTTTTCGCCACAAATCCTTAAAAATACTAGAAAGAAGGTCCAGTCTTAGCTAAAAAAAAATATTTGAAGAATGTACAAGAAAATTAATTTTTGTCCTCGAGCTGGTCAACTCTAAGTTAGTGTAGGTTATGAACCATCAGCTCCCAGTTGGCTTGATAGCTCGCCGACCCTGAAGTTTTTTAGCCGTTCTTTGCAATCTTTGAGGGTAACTTATAGCCGCTTTTTCTTGGGGGTAGTCTGCTCTATTCCTTGCTGTGCTCATTATCAGTTCGTTAATATTATTCACCCAAGTGGAGGTGGATAGTAGTGGGTTTTTCCCGGAGACGTAAATATGAACCACTATTCAGCGGCACTGAAGTGAAAAATTGTTTTACTATTATACGAAACCATCGGATAGCCAGCCCCAATGAGTCACTTAATTCTGAGTAATAGGTGGAAAGAAACTCGCGCGCAAAATCCAGGACCATATCAGGTGGTGGACAGTGTTCTTCGTGGGTACTTGCTACTCACTGGTTTGGTATATAGCTATGGCGAATCGATCCGAATTTTGTGATGAAAAAGAATCTGTCGTAACTTTATTGTAGGCATTCGTTCACCTAATTTTTTTTGTTTTTTCTAGATGGACCTTCTGCGCAGTCTCAAAAAAGAAGACTCTAAGCCGATCGTCGACAACTTCCGCCCAGTGCAACCACTCAACAATCGAAAGGTCAAGGCTAGTTTCCACGTCCGTAAGACAATTAAGGCAACCGAGGGTACCACCCCAGCACCCCCTACAGCTGGCGCATCAGCTGTCATCAGCCTGTTTTTTGTCAATGTTGTTTGCCTCGCTTTTATTGCGTTATTCTAAAGTCTGTTTTGGGAGTTTACGATATTTCATTTGCTTAGGGAAACGCAGAGACCTCTCACTTCAACTTTTATTAATAAGTCAAGTTTTTTGTTCTGCGAGGGTGCTTGTTTGAATTTTAGTAGGCGGTTTTGCTGCGCAAGGTCTGGAATCGACACCGCTATTTTGAATAGGAATGTATGCGTGTTAATTTGTCACGTAAAACAGATCCTCCCTTTTATTTACTTTTTGTTTAGTTTCTTGTTGGTTTGTTAAGATTTTGGTCCAGTAACATTAAAAAAAGGTTTACCTTAATAAATCTCAGTTTCCTTTAGTTTAAGTGAGGTCTTGGGCTCTTCCACGAAGAAACGAAACAGTGGCGCTCCATTATTTCACGTTTAACATTTTCTTGCAACGATGATTACCACGTCCAGAATTAAAATTGCCTTCCCATCCTCACAAGTCATCCTGATCCCAAAACAGAAGAAAATTTGTTCACATAACTTGCATAAAAATGAAAGTTAACTCCCAGAGGAGAAAAAATTTATTGTTCCTGTACACCAACATGGCTTCCATGACGTCACATGAAACCATGAATAGTTGGTATTTCTCCTGCTTTCCATGCCTCCTTTCAATGCCTCGCGCTAATCGGGTGAACCGAGCTTTATTTTTCCAATATTTGGAAAGGCATGGCCTATCTTCTTCAGGGTATTACGAAAAATATACTTCCCTGACCGTGACACGTGCACATCACATCACATCACATCACATCACATCACCCTGACCACTGCACATCACGATTACGATGACAAAAGGTCTTGTGATGGACATGCCCTGGAGAAACTGTTTTAAATACCACCTTATTAACAAGTTTTTTTTTTTTTTTTAACCCTGTCACTGAAACAACACTGTTAATTATAGACTGCGATCAATCTCCTTCTTCTCCTTAGTTCTGTAACACGCGCGATGGATTTAGCGAGCGAAAAAGCCGCGAGAAACACGGGAGAAAGAAAACCTTTTCCTTTCGTTCCTTATGCGTATTTGTATAAATGCTTGCGAGCGTTAACGAGACTGCACACTATTCTTGTCAATAGGGAAAAAAATCCAAAATTTTGTCGGATGTAAGACTCGAAGCTTGCGCAGTAGAGCATTATCCGGGATGGTTGAGACGACAGTCATGCGCAAATCACATGGCTGACATATAATCCGGGATACACACCTCACTTTGCACTTGAGAATCGCACGCTGTCAGACGCTTTCGGTTACGAGGTGCAGTTGACGTTTGCTTTTGTAATCATTCATCAAGGTCACGAACGGAAAGATATCACTTTCCACGGGATTCATCATTGATCCGTTTCTTGACCTTGATGAATATTCACAAGCAAATGAAGACATCTAGCAAATAAAAATATTTAGAAATACTTACCTATTTGTTTTATGGCAAAGTCAACTGCGCCTCGAAACCGTCTGTGCGTTAGATCGTGGTAAAATTTTCCCGTGGAAAGTGATCTCAATTCTCAAGCGGTGGATCTATAAAAGCAGCCAAACAAATTGATATCTTTCCGTTCCTGACCTTGATGAATGATTACAGAAGCAAATAAAGACAGCAAATAGAAAAAATACCGTGGAGGCTAATAATTCAAAATCTGCGAACCACTCAACTGTGAAATCAAAAGACTCGTTGTACTTTCACACGAGTTCTTCGCCCGTGGAGCCCAATCATTCAAAATCTGTGGAGTTTGTGCAGGATAATTCTATACAAATCACTAAACCTGCCATGACCCATTTTCAAAACCAATGCTTGCTGATTTTTACAACTCATCCAACTAAAACCTACTCTCCCTACCCTCAAAGTCGACCCCCTTTTCCAAACCCATTTACTGTTTAATTAAATCCCCACAACTTTATCCCCCTTCGCCAGCACCCACTTTCATATTGAAATCACTAGTTTTACTGTAACTTTGAGAAGGTGACCTGGGGAAAAAAGTACAGTCCTTGCCAATCTCGTACCCAGAGTCCTCAGGCTCTTTGGCCAGTGGTTGGTCGCCAGGGAAGACTCTGGGGAACTGGAATTACATTACCGCAGGATTTCTGCGGTAAAACAATGCAAGCTGTTACGAGGCAGCCAATCGAAAAAACATTTTTTCTTGAGTCCGTGTTGATCATTTCATCACCAAGAGCGTGACTGTCCAAGGTTAAAACGGAAATTCAAACGTTACATGCAGACCAGACGTTTGGTTCTGAGAAACAAAACTGTAATATGTGCAATTACAGCAGGAGTCAACCCTTCCCCCCCCCCCCCCCCCACCCCCGTCATAATTCTAATAAACTTCCAAATTCTCCTATCACCACGCTATTGGTCAGCTTGCAATGGATTGACTCGCGCTCGGTTCTGTTCCTTCCATTGGCTTACTAAGTCCAGGAGGAGGCCTGGGTCGAGGAGAACGTTTTTCAAACCCTGGGGGAGGTGATCGGAAATCATTTCTGGACTCTTGACATCCCCCCTTATCGCACACCTTCGCAAAACCTGGGGGTGGCATGCAAGGCTTGTTCTTATTAATTGTACTTGACCCCTTCGCAATTGGAGTTTCCTTAACAGAAGTAGTTTGACCTTCAGTGTTGCCACTTTTCAGCAGGGAAGTCTTGACACCTTCCGATGGCCGAGTATCCGAAGTCTGTTTAACAACCTCTTTAGAAGAGGACGTACTTTTACTGGAGTCCCCACCGGTTTTTGTCTGAAGGAACGGTTTGACACCTTCAACTGACCGGATTTTTGAAGAAGAAGTCGTACTCTCGTTCGACTCCTTGCCGCCATCTTGGAATTCCCTTTTCTTTTCACCAGATGTCCTTCCCCTTCCCGATTTTCCGCGCCCCCTTTTGGCAGATCGTGGTCTTTCCCTATTAGAATTCGGCGTTGGACTGCTGTCATTAGACCCACTAGAAACGTCCCTTACTGCTTTCTCTGATACACCTACAACAGAAGTGTGTTTATCTGATGCCAATTCTGTCTGATCGTTACCCTGTTTTGCGTGCGAACAAGGAGCAGACCCATTTTCCTGTTCATCAGATTCTTTAACATTCAATTTTTCTCTGACCTTCTTTTCTGTACTTCTTGGTCTCTCGTCTCCTGTTAAAAGTTTTTTATCCATTCTACTTTGCTCGTTGCGCTTAAAGCTCTCTCCTTCAGGTTTACTTCCAGTTTTATCCAAGCGACGCCTAGGACCTCGAGAGGTGCGCGAGTTTTTCGGAAACTCTTTTTTATCTTTCCTTACTGGTTTGTCGCTACGAACGGGGTTATTTGGTTCCTTAGTTTCCTTTGCTATATCAGGCCGCTTAGGAACATCATTTGCAGAGGGTTCTGCAACGGGGTTCGTTTCTACTGTGTCTGTCTCAGGCCCCGTAGGAGGCTCGCAATCTGGTATAGGTTCCTCTTGACGGACCTGTCAAACAACAGAAATGACACAACATCAACGCACTTGACCAGTTATTCAACATTGACTACCTAAGGCAATATGTTTTCGCTTTGGCCTTTCGTTTTATACCTTATTTTGTTTCATGAAAACAGTGATCAAAAGAAATGTGCTGAACACTAACTTCATGTTGTATTGAATGTTTGGTTTATCAACAGGGTCGATCACTAAAGGTAAATTGGCCACCGAAAAGAGATTCGAGGGCTGACGTTTTGAGCGTTAGTACTTCATCAGAGCGAATCGACGCTCGAAACGTCGGCACTCGAATCTCTTTACGGTGGCCAATTTACCTTTAGTTATCAACTCTGTTGATAAACCAAACATTCGTTTCTAATCCCTACCGACGCAGCACCACAGTTTCTTTAGAAACTAACTGAACCCTCTTTTCATGTTGCATTGTTCACTACTAGTTATAGAAGATGGTTTTGCGGTTTGCGTCGGCGATAAAATCTTTGAAAGTGGCCATTTCAATGAAAGCGGTTAAGAATACTGTTTGTTATACTGGAGAGGATAATCCAAATTTTGGAGTCTTTGGGTCAATTCCTAAATTGTGACCGTTCAAATGAAAAGTGCAAGTAGGACAATCCTGTGGTTCTATTTGTTCTGTTGTAAAACGTTTTGAGTCAATTAATATAAAGACAATTGGAGCAGTTCTTTCGTGAGCGCAGTGCTAGTTGTTTTTCAGACATTTTACAAAATGAAAGTCCGTTTTGTTTAAGGTTTTAAGCCATACCGATGTTATATCGATTAAAAATCTGTTTCTCTCCTGTTCAATGTCAATGACTCCCCCTTTCCGCTTTTGTTTCTCAAACAAGGAGGCCATTTTCTTCTGCAGTTTCCTTATTTCTTCACTGGGGTTATAGGCAATCTGCACGAATAAACAAACCACAAAAAAAGTTAAGGACTCTTAAAAACTTCTAAAGAGGTTCTGAGACTCCTATTCCTTCAAGGAGAATTCGAGAGGAATCAGTGAAAACAAATTATGAACAATTTTCAACACACCTCATCCTCGTTGAGCTCACTTGATGCAACAGTCTGCAGTTCTGTCAGGTTGTACGTGATTGGCACTCGACACATGGGACATTCTATCTGTGAAGTTTATCGCAGGAAACGTTTGCTTTTATTATTATTATTATTATTATTATTATTATTATTATTATTATTATTATTATTATTATTATTATTATTAATAATAATAATAATTATTGACATTGACATTGAAACTGCAGAAGGGGCCATTTGAGAGATGCGTATTTTGTTTATTTTTTGTTCTTTTCTTTTTATCAATTGGACCCCATTTTAAAATGTCGAATTTCATTTTTTAAAAACTTCATGACATTTGGGTTTTTTTCTTTTTCTTTACAAAAACATTATTGCTTGAAAACATTATCTTTTTTTTTAATCGAAATAAAATGTGAATAGGTTTTTAATAGCTCTTTTTTATATACTTTTAACTTGTAAATAGTAATTTGTGTGGAATATTTTAATAAAGGTTTTATATTTAATTATTATTATTATTATTATTATTATCATTATAAATAATAATAAAATCTTTATTACAAAACCTCAATTAAAATCCTATTTACAATCAACTTGCTGTTACAAAAAAATCCAATCAATTCATCGAAACACTATTCATTCACAAATTCTAAAATGAGAAGTAACTTAACCTTACATGAAAGAAGAGGAAATAGATATAATTAATAAAATTATTATTATTATTATTATTATTATTATTATTATTATTATTATTATTATTATTATTATTATTATTATTATTATCAACGTGACATCAAGAACGCGGACATTGACATTGAAACTGCAGAAGGGGCCATTTGAGAGATGCGTATTTTGTTTATTTTTCGTTCTTTTCTTTTTATCAAGTGGAAGTGATTTTAAAATGTCGAATTCATTTTTTTTCAAAACTTCATGACATTTGTTTTTTTTTTGTTTTTCTTTACAAAAACATTATTGCTTGAAAATATTATCTTTCTTTTTAATCGAAATGAATTGTGAATAGGTTTTTTTAATAGCTCTTTCTTATATACTTTTAACTTGTAAATAGCAATTTGTGTGGAATATTTTAACAAAGAATTATTTCATTATTATTATTATTATGATTATTATTATTATTATTATCAACGTGACATCAAGAACGCGGACATTGACATTGAAACTGCAGAAGGGGCCATTTGAGAGATGCGTATTTTGTTTATTTTTTGTTCTTTTCTTTTTATCAATTGGACCTCATTTTAAAATGTCGAATTTCATTTTTTAAAAACTTCATGACATTTGGGTTTTTTTCTTTTTCTTTACAAAAACATTATTGCTTGAAAACATTATCTTTTTTTTTAATCGAAATAAAATGTGAATAGGTTTTTAATAGCTCTTTTTTATATACTTTTAACTTGTAAATAGTAATTTGTGTGGAATATTTTAATAAAGTTTTTATATTTAATTATTATTATTATTATTTATTATTATTATTATTATCATTATTATTATTATTATTATTATTATTATTATTATAAATTTTGCGTGGTGACCTATCTTGAATTTTTTGCAAGCTTGCAATATTCAGGAAGCTACTTTAAATAGAAAAGTTTGGGAGAAAGTTATCACGTAGAATTTTCTGTATTGCCGGAGGAGTTAAAGAATTTGGGGGGATTTCCAAAAAAAATAAATAAATAAAAACGGTAGGCCACTGCAAAAAATGAAATTCATGGCTCCTTTTTGAGGAGCTGACAATTGCTATGGCATCAGAACTAGCCTCAGAATGATGTTAATAGTTTGCCCACATGATCAAATGGAAATTTTTTGTAACTTTTCATCATTTTACACACACTACAACAATGAAAAATCCTTACGAGCCTCCTAAAACAAATTGAAATAAGCAGTTGCAGAAAAAAGTGACCATCTCTGAGACAGCTTGATAAGTGGACGGGTTACACAAGAAAACGGGTTATGGTTTTGAATTCCAATTCAAGATTCTGTTTCCCCAGGCTTATTTTTATTTTGTTATTATTATTTTTTTTTTTTTTTTTATTTAGTTATTTATTTATTTATTTTTTTTTTTGGCCAGCAATAGTTGCTTAGATCACTGGAAGAGTGATGCTACTATTAATTTTAATACAGGTTAAGACAATCATAATAAAACTGAGAATAAAATTATACCAAAGTTGTTGCCCTCCCCCCCTCTCCCCTAGTTAACCTTACCTCAGTTTTGTCTTCAGATGCATCTTGTTGTTGAAGTGAAAATTCTATGTACCTTGCTAAGCAGCCACAATGGAAATAATGATAACATTCTGTCTTGGTGAATTCATGACTGTCCTGTGGTGAGAGATTTGCCAATGTATTAAGAGACATGTACTGTTAGGGAAGTGGTCAAAACTACTCAGTACTCAAACAGGACCTACCAAACCACAAAATAGATGGTGGCCTCTGCCTACACCCCCCTTCCTCAACCTCAAAGATGGTGTCTTTATTGGAAGTGACACCTCCATCCAGCGATAAAAAATGACAGTGAGATTCAAACCTCACTTTTCTTGTTTATCTAGCAACGCTGACTCTTGTAAGCTGAATATTTCTGTGTTAATTCAAATTTTAAAGCAAATAAAATTTTGTCTGTAATATTCATGAGATAGGTGGTATCTTCAATAACCCCCAGTCCCCAGACAAGGTGGGTCCTCTTTGAACAAACTTGTTGTGACCAGTCTCCTCATGTTGTTTACCCCTTCAATACCACTTATCTTGCAAAAAAAAACTTGTGTTGCAAGTTGCAGGAAAGGTAGACTAGTCTTCTTCATTTTGCAGCATTATGGGATACATTGAACCAAGGTAGCATGTTAAATTCAACTTGCAATGCAATGCTACGGTGGCCCACAAGTATCACGGCAAAAGTTTGAAGTCAATACTGCACAATTAAAAAAATCATTTCAACATCTACTTTAATTTAATACCCAAAGTTTTAGGGAACAAAATTCATTTTGAAATTGACTAAAAATTTATTTGTTAAGCACGGCAAAAGTTTGTAAACATCACGGCAAAAGTTTGTGAACACCACGGCAAATGTTTTTTAACACCACGGCAAAAGTTTGTGAACACCACGGCAAATGTTTCTTAACACCACGGCAAAAGTTTGTGAACACCACGGCAAATGTTTTATAACACCACGGCAAAAGTTTGTGAACATCACGGCAAATGTTTGTGAACACCACGGCGGAAGTGAAATTTAAAGCGGAAGTGAGGCTCGTGCAAGTTTTCTGCCGAGCAACGAAGCCACGTGACATTTTGCCGCCATTGCTGTAGAACGTTTGCAGGGATTCGTGAATGTGGCAAAATGGACAAGAAGGGAGAAGGAAAAGAAAGCGACGAGAGTAATTTTATGTAAGTATTCATCGCTTATAACCTTTTCAAGTTCATAAAGCCTGTGAATCAGAAGGCATTTGCTACTGTCGTTATTTAAAAAGGAGGTTATCGGTGAAAATGTGCTTCAACTAGAGGTGCGGCCAAGTTCTGCATCTGTAAAGACAGAACAGGAGGGATTATGCGATAGCAGTTCGCTGCTTGCGTACCATTCTTCGTTTTCAGGTAGTCGATCAGATCTGCAAGACATGAAAATCGATCGATCCTTTTACAATGCATCTCTAGAAGCTAACTTTTACATGAAAGATTTGGCGCGGTTGCGACGCTTCACATTTGCTGATTGATTTAACTTAATTTTTGCAAAATGATGTTCACGTTTTATAAGGTTATGTTCCAAGAGAATTTGTTGCTGACAATGCTGGCTTTTAATCAGTATGTCAAGTGCAACTCCCAAACAAAATGATATAGTATAAGCTTGTACATTGCTGAGTTTTTTAAGATTACAACTTCAACTCTCTCTAAAGTGGACACCCTGAGGATCGACTCGTCGACTCTAGCTGCATGCCTTAGAGGGGAATCTGCCTTTAAGTTAGTTTAAGTACAGGCAAATAAGGGAAATTTGGCTGGGACCAGCTAGCTCTAGGGTGTCTGCTTTACAGATATTTAGTAACCACCCCTTTGTTTGGCCTAAAATTAATACCCCCCCCCCCCCCCCCCTTCCTTGAACAGGGGATTAATAATAGCAAATATTCTGTTGAAGTCTAGTTTGTCAAATGTCTTACATAGTTATCTGGCAATACTGAAAATCAAAAATTTTTCTTAACAGATTTTGTACTGCTTGTGGAAAGAAAGTTAGAAAAAAGACACGATTCTGTTGGAACTGCAATAATGATCAATCAAAAAATGGTCCTCCAGACTGGAATGAGGAATCTGAAAGTGCATGTAGTTCAAGTCAGCATGCTTCTTTTGGAAGACCGCAGACCCACAAGAGAAAAGCCATGTCATTTGAAAGCTATGTAACTGCCAAATCGTCTGAGAAGCAGGCATGTGAGTTTCGCTCGAAGAAAAAAGCCCCCAAAAAAGATGACAATGTGGAAGTAACTATAAATATCGGTTTGAAAAGGTTTGATGAGGAGGAGCTTAAGACCATCCGTGGAAAGCGCCTACCTATAGCTGTCCCTGCAAATGCAACATATAGAACAATTCTTGAGAAGGCAGTGGCTAAGTGGAAGGCATTCGACAGGCGATTTGAGACAACCAAAGAGTATGTCCTACTCTATGAAGATGGAACACAGGCACTGTTTATGCCCGGTAGGTTGGGTTTTTTTTTTTGGTTCATACTCTAGGCTGTAGTTAGACATTTATTGACACTTGGATTTGTTTTGGGTACAAAATCCTGGGTGAAAAATTATTTGGTATTAACAAACGTTCCTTGATGTAGATGTGGACCTTTGAAACTGGTAAATGACAATAGTTCATCATTATTTCATTATTCTGTTACCTGAGATAAACTGAGAATTCAATCGCATAGAGAGCATAAGACCAGGAAAAAAAACACACAGCGGTGTTTGTTCTATTGACCTTTAGCCGTAGACAAATTCATTGCTCTCCCCAGACATTTAATATTTTTGTCAACTTACTGACATTTTTTTTTCATAATGTTTTCCTTCTTTTATCAGGCCAAGCAAAGGATTTTTTTTCCTTGAATCAGTACAAAACAGAAGTTGGAAAAGACTTCAAGCGCTTAGTTTTTTACCTGTGTGACACTGATCACTTTTCTGCCTATGAGAAGTATCTCCAGGAGCCTACCAATATAACAGAGGATGACTGCAGTTCCTTTGAAGATCATGATGTGTTTCCTTCCACTTGTGAGCAAATAGAGTTGGATGAGACCATAGCTCGAAAAATACAGGAAGAATGGAATTCCTGCAATTCAGATGAAGAGATTGATGTTCCAAGGCTGGAGAGCCAAGCAACTAAGACTCTGGATGATGACTATACACGCATTAACAACTACAGAGATGTGGTACAAGAGTTGGCCTCCAAAGTGAAACATGATGGTCGATTTTATATTGCAACAAGAAGAAAAGCTCCATTCTCCAGAGTTGTTAGCTTGTGGCAAAGACAAGTCTCCAAGTCCCACCCAACAAATACATTGAGAGTCCACTACAGTGGGGAAGAAGGCATTGACAGTGGGGCCATTACCCTAGAATTTTTAGAACGAAGCATTGCTGATATGGCACAAAGCATGTTCCCAGATGGAGCTCCAGTGGAGTCATCCTTCCTTGTACAAAATGGCAGTTTTCGGACATGTGGAGAAATAGTTGCAGTGTCCCTTGCTCAGGGAGGACCACCCCCCTGTTTCCTGGAACAATGTACCTATGAGTCAGCATTTAAAGAAATTGACATGATGAATATTGGAGAAGAAAATCTTACAACCAAAGAAAATAAGCTGCTTGAAGAGGTCAGATCTGACTGCCAAAAGCACACAGATCTTATCATTGATAATGGCTACACTGGTACTATCAAAGAGGAGAACTTGGAAGCCATCATCAGGTCTTTAAAAGTGAGCTTTGTATCCCGTAGATGTCTTTACATGAAAGAATTTATGCTTGGCCTGAGTAGCTATGGACTAGATCAAATAATTATGCAAAAGCCACTTGTCTGTCAGCCTCTCTTTGTTATCGGGGAACTCAAGAAAGATGTTACACCTGATGCTGACTACCTGTTCTCACTTCTGCAACCCCATTATTCACGGGAAGGCACATCAAGGCGATGCTTTGAAGAGGACATCATGGACTTCTTTCAAGATACACTCAATGACTATGAAACAGGAAACATGGTAGGTCATCTGGCACCTGTTGCACTTAACTACAAGGAGGAAGATGAGGAGACTGGTGAGGAGAATGAAAAGGAAGCGGGTACCAATGAAGGTGAAAACGAGGTGTTTGAGAGTCCTAGTCTCAGTATACCAGGAGTCATGGGCTGGCTGACAGGATCACAACATAAGCCAATCTCTGGAGAAAAGTTCAAAATACCAGTCTATTTTGATCATGACTGTTTGAAGAGTAAGCCAGGGCACACTGTTTGTTTTCCAGTTGTAAGTGCCTGTGCAAAGTCGATTACATTTCCAGTTCAGCATTTAAAAAGTGCAGAATCATTCAGAGAACTCTTTACTTTGGCTTATCGTAAAAGCCAGTCTTTTGGTTTGCCATGAACTTGTCTGACTTTGACAGGGTTTGATTGTTGGAAAGATATTTGACACTTACCTCAGCCTTTGTTTTCATATTTTCAAAGACTCCTATTATTGTTAAAGTTAAAAGCTGTGGGTCATACATGTAGGTGAACTATCATAAACAACCTTCATATTAGCTGTTGTAGGCTTTGTTAATATAACAAAGTTATAAAGTTATAAAGTTGTAAAGTTAACGTTCTTGTTATTTTGTAAACGACCAGCAGACTCAAGCAGGTTATATTGGTCTGCAATTTTGACATAGCCTTTTGTTGACATTTTAACACAATGTTTCTGTTTATTGTTACAGTGCTATTAAAATGGTGAACATAGTGGTTGTAAAAATATTTCTGGATTATGGTTGCTTGTGAACTGTGGCCAATCAGAATCAAATTCAAGTTGTTCTGTGACTTATAGAAGCCTTTTTTGTATTCAGCAGTTTCTTACAATCACAGGCTTTGGGACATCATTGGCTACAACCAACATCCCAGAAACATTTTTGGTATTCATGGTTTTATTAGCCACACCACAGGTTGAAAAGCTGTCAGTGTATAGTGAAAAAGTTTAACTCAACATTTTTTGTCTAATAGATTGGTATTCAAGTAAGTTTACCAATAAAGAGCTATTATGGCATATTTCTAAATTGGTGGCATATTTTAAAGTCTTTCTTAACAAACGAAACATAGTTTTTTTTATAACCCTCATGCCTTCAAGTAATCAAAGTTGCACTTATTTTGTCAGTTACTTATTTAAGAGCCGTTGGATGCACAGTCCAATAACGTGTTGTACAACTCTAAACCTTCTCTCCAATTTCCAGGCCTCTGTAAATCATAAGTAGTGAGAACATACTGGAAATACTCCTGATATTCATTTCTTTCAGCTCGTTCAATTAACTGCACTCTAGCATATTCCATCTCGTTGTCAGGAACATGTGCTATCAGGTTAGGAGCCCCACCATGATTCTCTGGTAAATAGTACAAGGAATCGGGTCGTCCAGGTATGGTGTCGTGTCTTGACTTACGAATGTAATGGGTGTTCCAATGCTCTTTAAGCTGGTCAATATCCAGCTGCAATAATGGCGCGAAACAGAACCACAAACACTCGGATTCTAGCTCGCTAGCTGGATTAAATGTTCCTTGGTCTTCTAAGTCTTTGAAAAAGTTTATCCACCAGTTTGTTCTGCTTCTTCTGAAGTAGGACCACCACGCCTCTATTCGCTGATTCCTGGGAGATGGAACGTAACGATGGCTGTTTAAATCATCCCGAAAAAAACTGTGAATTGAAGCCATTAATCCATTCTCGGTCCCCAAATCAGTGATCAGTTTCTGAGGACATCCAACTTGCTGTTCAACGGCCTCAAGATAGTAGGTCGCTATATTATGCGGCCAGTTGTTTGATCGTGTTACATACAACCATAACACTTTTCTGCTCCATCCATCGACGCAGGCGTGAATAGGAAAGCCGAAGGGTTTGAGCTTATCATATCCATCACAGTGCCATGAGTCATTAGGCCCATTATTCCTGTAGACCCTTCTACGAAGCCTGTGCGCTCTTCTTTCCTCCGTTCCTTCGGGATCCAATTCTTTGAGCAAAATTTCGACAACA
The DNA here is from genome assembly GCF_977016875.1 of Pavona decussata. Taxonomy (NCBI): domain Eukaryota; kingdom Metazoa; phylum Cnidaria; class Anthozoa; order Scleractinia; family Agariciidae; genus Pavona; species Pavona decussata. The sequence continues at coordinate 1,241,669 of NW_028145494.1, read as the reverse complement.
GAACGAGGGACACTAATACCTTGCAACTTGAGAGTGTGCCAAATATGTCTATAGCCTCCCATGCAGTCAGGTCCATCTAAGAGACTTCTGATCTTGTCTCGAACTGAATTCAGATCGTATTGCAGATTTCTTCTTTTCAGACCGTATTCTTTAATGCGCCTTTTCAACGTAGCTATACTCATTCTAATACCATGGCACTGATCTAAAAGTGCAAGTATTTCATCATAAGTAAATCCTTTCTTGAAATAATCGCGAATCGCCTCCTCTTCTCCATGTGCTTCGCTATCCGCCATTTTGTGTATTTGGAGCCGTGTTAGGAGTGGCGCGAGGGATGTTCACTTCCTCTCTAAAATTTCACTTCCGCCGTAGACTTTTACAAACATTTGCCGTGGCGTTTACAAACATTTGCCGTAATGTTCACAAACTTTTGCCGTGATGTTTACAAACTTTTGCTGTGGTGTTCACAAACTTTTGCCGTGATGTTTTCAAACTTTTGCCGTGGTGTTCACAAACTTTTGCCGTGATGTTTTCAAACTTTTGCCGTGGTGTTCACAAACTTTTGCCGTGATGTTTACAAACATTTGCCGCGGTGTTCACAAACTTTTTCCATGCTTAACAAATCAACTTTTCGTCAATTTCAAAATTAGTTTTGTTCCCTAAAACTTTGGGTATTAAACTAAAGTAGATGTTGACATGATTTTTTTAATTGTGCAGCATTGACCTGAAACTTTTGCCGTGATACTTGTGGGCCACCGTACAATGCAGATTGCAAGTTGCACAAAAAGATGGCCTCACCTCATGCAACAAGGCCTTTAGAGTCTTGTCATTATTTTATAGTAATAGTATTGTATTAACATTTTGCATTGTATATACGTTTTTATGTATATCTTTTGTGGGCAAACAAACAAAAAAAGGTATATTTACTTGTGATATAATATGATATAATATGATACGATACGATACGATACAATACGATGTGATATGATACGATATCCTCCACAGGTTTATTATGAACTCAATGGCAAAATCTGCAGTTCCCAGTTGGCTTGATAGCTCAGTTAGTAGAGTGCTGCACTGGTGTTTTTTTGGGGTTTTTTTTTTTTTGTTTTTTTGTTTTTTTTTTTGCAGCTGCTTTCATTTATTAACTTCACCGAGGCTAAAATAAATAAGAATACAAAAATCGAACTACATAGAATGAAACATTCAAAGGTAAAAAGTAAGAAAAATTAATAAGTTAAATAACTTTTAATAAGTTTTGCTTAAGTGGCATATATAACTGACATAACTGTGATGGTCTTTGATTTATCTAAAACAAATAAATGCCAATCGGAAAAGAGTGAACGCTACTTAAGGTCTTGTCCACACCGGAAGATGCATTTTTGTTTGACAACATGAACTTTACAGTCCAAGTTCATATTCCGCCCTGCATGCAAATTTGAGCTCAGTTAAAGTGAATGAAAGTAGATGCCAATCCTGTAAGAATTCATAAATACAGCATATTTACATTTATGTTTTCAGACTCACCTGAAAGTGGCAAAGACAAATAGCACAAGCACAGCTGGGCACATTGTTATCAGTTAAACTTTCCTTCGCATACTGAAAAACGCAAACAATGGAAATCATTGCACGAAGTTACCCAATTATATCACTTTTGAACCTATATTAACCATAAAGGCTGAGGGTCAAAACCCAACCTTAAATTATCAAGTTTTACATCATTGTTATTCACAGTGAATTTAAAAATAAGTGAAACATATGATAGCCAAAGTGAACTGAAATCTGCTGACAAACGTTTTAGTGCCAGAGGTTTTCCTTGTATGGTTTCCAGTTCCCATCAAAGCTGTTGTTGACCACAATCTTACCTCAATGCACACAATAAAAAATCTAAAAAATCTCTGGTACCCTGAATACAGTCTCGTGGGCAAGGTGAATGATGAATTTAATGTACACTAAGTCCACATTCAAACAGAATTTACCTCAATAAGCTCATATAACATAGGTCTTCCAAGGCATGTTTCTGCAAGTTTTCTCAGGTTTGACAAAATGCTGCAAACAATAACATATTATTGTTAAATATGACCAAGCTCATTTAGTCCTGATGCAAAAACAAAATTGGCCAAGCTCCTTTTGTTATTCACATGTTGACCAAGATAAAGTCAATATTTGCCTGTTAACAAAGAAATGAGCAAAGGACAAGTTTCTACATGTACATCAGAATCCATTTTTGAACACACAAAAAAAGTGCACTTGAAACTACACAAATGCCTTATTGCCAATAACAATAACATGACTAATATTTATTAGTTTACTTCCACACAACATCAAATGATTAAACACATTATCAGGAAAAATACTTAACTTAATTTACTGAACAACTGCAAAACTAATCTAGTTGAGTAAAGGTAAACATGTGCAAGTGAAGGGTTGTGAGGAATAAAGCCTCAAGTGACTTTTGATCAAAGGTCAAAATCTCATCTGAATGCAGGGCAATTTGGAAGAAGAATCTAGCTATTTATCAGAAGTCACTTAAGGCTTTTTTCCAGACACCCCTTCAAGTGGTCTTGATGAAAAAGCTGGACCACCTGAGCAGTCACTCATACTGCATGTTTGCATTCATTTAGACTGCATGTAGGGTGGAAATAAAGTACATAATTTTTATATGAGACATTACTATCTCACTGCCTCCTTTTCTTATTGCACATACAATCTTGGTTCTTTTCAAGGACAGTCCTCCTAAAACATAGGTAGTTTTGCACAATTCATGGCTATACGGGGGAAATAGATTTTAGCAAGAGTATTGGAATTCAGAAAGAAAATTGCAAGTAACCAGACATTTTTACAAAAGAATACAAAAGGATCAATCTGGACAAAATTGATGTCATTTTTAAGTATTTTATGAATGCTTTCTGTTTAAGTAGCTCTGAAAAATATGTGGTTACCCCCAACCCTTCATTTTCTTTTTGGATTCCAGTAGCCCTTGCTAAGATCTGCTTTGCCCAACAAAGTCAACTAAAAGGAGCATAAAGATACCTTAGTTGTACTTGGTGGCTTTGTCCTTAATTGTTAAATGCCGAGTCAATTTAGATGAAGGTACCAGGAGATTCTTTAGATCAGCATTTATGATATTTTTGATCTACAAAGTTATGCTCCGTCCATCTGAACAGGCACATATGTACAGTCTACTCTAAAGATGGTGCAAAAGTGTCAACATGGATCACAATAATGTCCACCACATTACCTGTCAACATGGGCTTCAGATAATCCCCTGGGAGTCTTGATTTGAATGGAAGGCAACTCATATGGGTACTGATAAATAAAGACAAGAAGGTCTAGTTTAGTTGTTATCACGCGTCAAAATGAGTTTGATTCATAGTTAACAGAAGATTGGTATAACAGACACAAAAGAACAGTATACTTAGTATTGCCTGAAGATGTCATGGTAGGGAAATGCAAAGGATTTTTGAAAGTTTGAAATTTGTAATTTGGTATTTTTCTCTTTAAAAATTTCCCATTTTGACAGGGGTTTTTTGGTAGGGGGGAGTGGGGAGGGATGGTGCAATACAAAAACTTGCAGATATTGTTTAGGTTTAAGATAAAGATTTACTGGAAAGGCATGGTAACCTTTTGGAAAGGGGCAAGATGCATAAAGTAAGGCATTGGAAAGAGGGCAGTTTTTTTTTCAATCTTGTACTGTGAAAGGAGAGCTTCTGGCTGAACAATGTTGGAATGGGGACAGACATACCTTTTGAGGAAGAGATATCACCAATGTAAGGCACACAAAGCGCTTGTCTTCTTCATCTCCTGTGCTTGGATGAAGCAAAACACTCACAGCTGCAGGTCTGAAAGGGATACCCTGAAATTATTATATTTACGATGCAATTTGCTTGCTATCTTGTGACTATAACTATAACCTTGGCCTTGATTATTCTTGCTATCATGCTCAACTGCATGCAACAATAATAATAATAAACATCACTATTCCACATGTCCTTCATAGTTATTATGGGCAGTCGGTACCTTTTATTAATTAATTAATAACTAAGGAATTAATGCATAATTAATTAATTGATTAAAGTTTACTCTTTTGTAAACTAACTTAAAGTTTTGTCATGGGTACAATAAAGTGTTGTTGTTGTTGTTGTTGTCCTAAATATCATTTGAAATGGTACCAGGCTACATAACAGTCTTACTTGACAATGTGAACAGACACCAAGATGGCGTAATCAGGTGGACACAGCCCTGTGGCAGGTTAATAAGTCTTCCGGTTATATATGCAAAACAAAGTAACTTAAGTATTGGCAGGGCCTTTCTTATCTCCCCAGCGCTGTACAGGCTGGATCAGACAAGATAAAGGCAAAGGTATAAGATGGCAAGATATGAGCAATGCCTAGAGCTTGGGGGAAGTCACAAAGAAAAAACTTAACTGCCACAGATGCATGCGTTACATGAATCCCCCGCAAGCAAACCCTAGTCTAAATAAAATTGCCCAAAACACAAGCCATTATGGAGACTGTGGAAAGTAGCACAGATTCAGGTGTGCAGTAAAAATCTGGTAAGTCTGATGACCTAGAGCGACCTAGAGTTAAGACCTTTCATTTTAAGTTCAACTTGAAATTTTGATTGCAAATAATGTAATTTGTAAACAATATTATCATTGCACATCTAATAAAAATGTCTGACCTTCCTCCCTCCATGCGTTTTTCTAAAATAAATCAGTGAAACTGCAGCTAGTGAAAATTTTGTTTTGGCTAGTGAAATCAGACCTGGTACTAGCCACTGGACTAGTGAGCTAAAAAGTTAGTCTCAAGCCTTGCTGGAAATCCGAGATAGTGAGTGGTGAGGAAGGGAGGGGGCCCGCAACTCAATCCAACTGCATTTCGTTGTTGAGCTTTGCTGAGATAACCCCATGATGCTGAGACACGGAGAGAAAGTTGCATCACACCCGGGTTTGTTGAGGGCCAAGGTAACTAAATTATTAACAAAAGAGCAATCACCTGGGTGGTTAAATAATGCAAGTACTAAGTTATCTACATTAAGGGGAGTGGACACTATGGGTCTCTGGTTGTACTGGCACTGTTCCACTTTACTTTGCTTGGGTCACCAATGCTAAGTCTGAAATTATTTATTTAGTCTAGTAAAATATTTGCGCTTGATTGTTAGATGCTGTCAAACAAACAGCATCATGACAAGACCAATGACAGGTTTCTCATGAAAAGGAATTTGAGCAACAAGACATTGCTTTCTAGACCTCACTGGTTGCAGCAGTATTGACTGTTGAAAAACAAGAAGCTACGTAATCCCTCTTACCAATCACAACAAATGCAAACAACATAATGTTCTCTTCCAGAAGATATCCATACCCCTCTTTCAGAATCCTCCCCCCCCCCCCCCCACCAACACTTCCCAACATCCAAATCAAAAATGAAATTAACATTTTAGTTTCATACTTTCCTTTAAAAAGTTTGGCTTTTCAAATAAATCTCCCTCTTGAACTTTTCAAAGAACTTACATAAGGGAAGGGGTTATATGTTGTAAATATTTCCTGAAACCAATCTGAACAAAGCTGAAAATGGTGTTACAAAATGCATGCAAGCAAAAATCAATTGATTTTAGTTTAACTTCTAATTGATTGCAAAAGTTGTGCAATTTTTAACCAATCACAGAGCATACTGAACTAAAATAGAAGTAAATGGGGTATCACTTTCAACACTAATATAAGTACAATCAAACCACTCTAATATGATCAACTATTAAATTATTGTTAGAGAAAAAATTGTTCCTTGATCCTGTCATATTATATCAAACAAAAAGGTTCGTTTTCAGGATCGAAAAAAACGTCCTACACCACTTGACAAAGATTCCGTGAGAGAATCGAAAGTTTGTGCTTTTTCATAATTTTTCCATCCTGAAAACGAAACCTTGTTTTGATATTAAATTATTATTATTTTACAAAAATAACTGGACCAGACCTGTATGGACAGTACATTATCACGCTGGGATTCCCAAGACCCTAGATAGGGTTTCTAAATTTTGCCCGCAGTTCTTTCGCCCGGACGCCTAATCATATTTTAACACGTAAGCTTTTGGCATATTAATGTTAATAATTTAAATTAACTCTTAAGTTCAAGATATTCATAGAGAAAAAACTGAAGGCCAAATATCAAGTAAAGGGCGTGCAGAGAACGACAATAATTTTAAGCAAAAACTTGGCTGATGATGTGAGATTATCATGAAGAGAAGTTGTTCTGGTTATGCCCACCTTTGGCGCAGCCCTTCGACTGTTAGCTCGTGAATATAAATGGCTTCCAATAGCTCAATTTCTTCTTCAACAGAATAACTGAAAGTTAAAAAAGATTCTTAATAAGTTATCACTCACGGAAGCTTTTAGTTTGAAGAAGTACAAGCAAACTTTAAGAAAACATTCCATCAAATACCTTCCCTCTCCAGGATCGACCGCCGCCATATTTTAAGTTGCATCATCGGCAGTAATGTGTGCGGGCTCAGTTTTTCTTCTCAGCATTCTCGTCCCCAGAGCCCCCACGGATTTAAAATTAAGATCGTAGGCTCTGGGAACAAGGATGATCCCATGATCCCAGGGGGACAGAGCAGAGAGCTTGCGTAAAAAACGTCTCGGTGGGGGGGGGGGGGGGGGGAGTCAAGAGGAGCACGCAGGGGGAGGGGAGATTTTTTTTTCACTTTTATTACTTATATGTTTATTTATTTACTTTGCTTCTTTTCGCCCCGCCACGACTGCTACGCAGGTTAGAGGGCCAAGGGCAAAAAAGCCAGCCGTACGGATAATACCTGCAACACAATACTACTTCACTGTGAGTTTAATTTGACTTTATTTGAGAGAAATTAAACTAAAATTAAAAAGCCAGCCGTACGGATAATACCTGCAACACAATACCACTTCACTGTGAGTTTAATTTGACTTTATTTGAGAGAAATTAAACTTAGTTTAGCCAAACTGCATTTTTCTGGGGCTGAAACAAAAGTCGGAAAGATGCATGCTATGTATTTTTCACTAGGATTACAAAATTTGAATTTAAAAAGAAAAACGAAATCAATTCTGACAGTTGTAGTCAAATGATGCTATCATAAAAATGAACTATTAAGTTTTCCTAAGCTGGTGGCATCCTCAAGGACCCAGGGGCAGTTATCCAGGATGGGATGGAGTAAGTCGGGCAAAAATTAGCGTGGCAAAATATTTCCAGATAGCCAATTCTCGAAAACTTCTGTTGTGTTAATTTTTGTCTGGCCTACTTCATCCCACCCTGGCCAATTAACTGCCCTTGTGTCTGAGAGGCTGGGCTGACAAGTCTAAGCATTCTGATTGGTCCTCAAGTTCAGGTAGCCTACATAATTTTAGTTTATTCCAGGTTCCAAGATCCACGTTCCTTTTTTGTCATTCCATAACCCTACTATCTGAGAGTCTGGTACGGGTTAGTGTAGCGAATGGCATTGATCATACAAACGTAATGTTCAGCAGCAGATCCACTGATGTGAGTAATAAATTAAAGGGGAGACACACCTAGTACCTACACAAAGCTGATTCTGTGTTATTTCGTGGGGAGTGTGAGTGTTTCATCTGTTCGATTTTTATTCGTTTTGCTAAATGTTTAAAATCGGTATATTTTTTTAAACACCGGTTGGGTAAGTTTGCAAATAAAAAAATCTTTACTTGAAAAAATACTCATTTTTTGGCCCCGGTAAGTTAATGGGACTTTCAGTAACGCCAACCCCATCATATCCCTTTCTTTGCCCACAATAATTATCATGTTTCCCCACCGCCATGCAAAACACGTTCTAAATTTGGATGCGTCCACCACCTCTCCCTAACTCATGAATGCTCATTATATAAGCAGCCTCGTTGAACTGTGAGAATATGGAGAGATGGCCTGGGGCTGACAGCACATAGTGGTATCAGTACAGCAAAAGTTTGCTCTGGTTGTAGCTTTTGCTCCTACCTATTTCGTTCATTATGTCTTGAACATCTTGAATACTAAAGGATTAGTTTGTGCTAGGCGTTATTCTTGTGAGGGGGAGAAGGGTGGAGGAAAAGGGGGGGAACTCTCCTTTATTTTTTACCCTCGCACACTGATCAGATAGCTTTGGTAGTTGCTCCTGAAGGAGGAGGCAAAAACTGACATAAGTTTCAACATAAGGGACAGTTTTAAATATATCTTATTCAATGGTTTTACATATAATACGCGGGGATATTTTGCGAGTTGCGTAGTATTTTTCCGAGCCCCGAAGGGGCGAGGAAAAATACGAGCAATGAGCAAAATGTCCGCGGGTATTATATGTAAAACCATCGAATAAGAGATTTATTATTCCACTACAAAAGATTTTGTTATTTGTGTTATCTGTCCATTGATTTCAGCGACGCAAACAACACAGAAAGCCACTGAAATGTCTTCAGTGTCCGTATTCGCCCTGTTGTAAACCGGTCAAACCAGGACACTACAGTGAATTACAGTCTTATATTTTGCGCGTTCTTTTGACCTTATTTGGTAAAATGACATAATAGTGGAATAATAATTTAAGGTATTTCTAGTTACATTGACAGGAGTGATTGTGAAACTCCTGACTTTGAGATTGAGCGTTTATTGTCGTTCTCTAAAGTAAGCTGTTGATATATAGCTTAACGTATAGCATAATTCTGCACCGAGGACTCGAGTCATAAAGACTGAAAATAAAACTGAACAAATTAGGCAAAATCTATAGCTTAAAATGAAAGGGGGTTGTGGAACAACAGCTGGGTGAAAAACCTCCCCGTACGACCACTCGCTCCTAGGAGGAAAACCCCGGGCCAGCTGAACCCCCAATCTAAGACCTCCCGGGCTGGGCCGAAACGAACTCACAACGTAGCTAACTTATGGAAACGATAACTAGATTACTTAGGTTGCTAAAAGCTTAAAAAGAAAACAGCATTCACAGACAAAAAATCTTTCATTATCACTGAACTAAAGAAACGTGTCGTTTCAGACACCGAAAGGTAGAAACAACAAGACCAGCCGCCAGGGTTGCCACAGTTCATCAGGACAAAAAAAAGTTCCGTGGATTACTTTTTACTAGCTATGCAGCCAAGACAAATCCTTTCAGGGCAATAAGGCCGACGAAGAACTGAAGCTGCAGAAATATGAATTCGTTCACAAATATTTCTTAAACAACGTTAACTTTTCCAACTCTTTGGCAAACCTTCTGGATAGAGAAAAATAAATCCCCTCACTTTTTAGAATTTTCCTGACTTGTTGCAAACTTCCCTGAGTTTTCCCTAACCTTGAAAAAATCTTTCTTTTCCTGACTGTGGCAACCCTGACGACCAGCTGCAGCGCCGTATTCCCGTGGTGAAAACCTTTAACTCTTTCACTCTGGAGTTCGAAACTGGAAAAATCTATAATTTTGTTTTCTGAATTTAAAACCAGTTATACATTAGCCTTCATTGGAGTCATCACTCTGTGGGATTTCAGTCACGAGCTCCAATGTTAAAAGCCACCTTGTACACTATAATAGACAGCACCAACTAACAGAAAAGTGCTGATCAGTAGATTTAATTTGAACGGTCACACTTAAGGATTTCATCTACAGACTCAAAAATTACGACATCAAACAGTTCTGTTCTTGAACCCGGAAGTGAAAGAGTTAAATGCACGGAGAACTGGTGTGAATCTATATCCACGTCAAACAAGTTGGTCTTAAACCATGCAAGCCTCACTTCTGAAACACAAAGCTGTAAAGTTTGTCAGTCTAACGAATTCTAGAAGCAGAAAAGTTAAAAAGGAACACGCAAAAACGCTATCTCGCGAAAGGTTAACAACTAAGAACGTGTTTAAGCGAGGATTGGAAGTACAATTAAGTCAGTGACGTAATATGCATAAAACGCCTACTCCCTATGAGCCACAGACAACTTGTGAAGGTGAAAATCATCCTAATTTAAACATTAATATTCCGTTACCTCTTGTTAGTTTTTCTCATATTATGAAAAGTAAAAGGGAGAATTTTGACTCTGGCCAACAAGTCTTACCACACGTCTCACACTGAATTTTTTCTCGCAATTAGACGTGTAGTTTTATAATTAACGAACCTTTCATTTAAATTTTTAAAATACCATATGTATATTTCCTATCGCACGCATACAGTTCAGTATCGTAAAACTTACTTTAACTAGTTTACGACCACGCGCGCAGCCTTAAATCTTGCATAATTATTATCACATTATTCTATCTTAATGACATCAGCTATTTACTAACACACACACTTCTAATGTTAAATAAACATCATCGTCCCTTCTTAATTCAATTATAAGTTACACGCACTTTACTTATTTTATATATTTTATAAAAAGCCTTGTCATCCCTTCATAATCAATTATAAGTTGTTTGCTAACACACGCACTCTACATATAAAATCATCACCATCCCTTCTTAATTCAATCATAAGTTACATCTTCCTTTCTTAATTCGAACATAGGTTGTTTGCTAACACGCACTCTATTAATATTATTTAAACATCACCACCCCTTCTTAATTCAATATTTATAAGTTATTCGCTAATACGCGCAATCTATTATTTAATATTATTGTTTGCTAACACGCGCAGTCTATTAATATTATTTAGACATCACCATCCTTTCTTAATTCAATTATAAGTTGTTTGCTAACACGCACAATCTATTAATATTATTGCCTGCTAACACGCGCACTCTATTAATATTATATAAACATTATCATCCCTTTTTAATTCAATTATAAAAAGTTTGCTAACACACGCAATCTATAAATATTATTGTTTGCAAACACATGCAATCTATTAGTATTATTTAAACATCACCATCCCTTCTTAATTAAATATAGGTTGTTTGCTAACACGCGCAATCTTTTAACATTATTTAAACATCCTTTCTTAATTGGAATATAGGTTGTTTTCTAACACACGCACTCTTTTAATATTATTTAAACATCACAATCCCTCCTTAACTCAATTATAAGTTGTTTGCTAACACGCGCAATCTATTAATATTATTGTCTGCTAACACGCGCAATCTATTAATATCATTTAAACATCACCATCCCTTCTTAATTCAATTATAGGCTGTTTGCTAACACGCGCAATCTATTAATATTATTGTTTGCTAACACGCGCAATCTATTAATATAACCATCATCATCCCTTCTTAATTCGATTATAAGTTGTTTGCTAACACGTGCAATCTATTAATATTATTTAAACATCTCCATTCCTTCTTAACTCTATTATAAGATTTTTGCTGACACGCACAATCTGTTAATATTATATCAACATCACTCTCCCTTCTTATTTCAAATTATACGTTGTTTGCTAACACACACGCACTATTAATCATTTATTGATTACCATCCTTTCTCGATTCAATTAAAAGTTGTTTGCTGACATGCGCATGCACTCTACTAATCTTAAAAACACCAACATTCTTATTTTATTTATCACTTGTTTAGCAACACACGCATTCCTATTACTCTTATACAGCTAGACCATCCCTTCTTGGTTCATTTATCAGTTGTTTAGCAACACACGCATTCCTATTACTCTTATACAGCTAGACCATCCCTTCTTGGTTCATTTATCAGTTGTTTAGCAACACACGCATTCCTATTACTCTTATACAGCTAGACCATCCCTTCTTGGTTCATTTATCAGTTGTTTAGCAACACACGCATTCCTATTACTCTTATACAGCTAGACCATCCCTTCTTGGTTCATTTATCAGTTGTTTAGCAACACACGCATTCCTATTACTCTTATACAGCTAGACCATCCCTTCTTGGTTCATTTATCAGTTGTTTAGCAACACACGCATTCATCTCAGAATCAAAATTCTCCCTGGATATAAGCGCCGAGATACGAAATTTCTCTTCGAGTGTTGAAAAATATTTCTAGAGTTTGCGCAGCGAACTAGTGAAATATATTTTTAAGACGGGAAGAGAAATTTTGTATCTCCAAGCGGCCATTTAATGTTCTGTTTATTATATAAACACCAATAAAACACCAAATCATTGCAAGAGGCGTGATTTGTTATGTAACCATAGCAACGGTGATCTTTACACGTATGAATTTCACGTGTGAAGTTATCATGTTTTCGCGCGAAAGCTCAACTGGTATTTCATTGGTGTTTATATAATAAGCGATTTTACTGAGTACAATGCAAAGCAATTGTTACTTTATAAGGAAACAAGAACAGCGTCTGGCCCATCATCGTGATCTTGTGTTATGCCTTTGTATGAGCTGAGAGAGCTTCTCATCTGGTGAGGCCGGCCGACGATTCTTCCATATGCTGAGTTTTCAAAGTCTCCTGTGTCATAGCTGCATATAATGGTAAATTTAAGAATTAGCCTGCAAGCTGGGATTTGTTTTGAATATAGTTTGTGAGAGAATGCCCATCAGAAACAGTCATAGTTTGTATAAACCGAGAGAAAAACGTTCAGTTATTATAGCTGCAAGTTGTGTTTTTTTTTTTTTAATAAACGATTTATCTAGTTGATTATTCATAGACAGGTCTCTTACACACAGAATCGTGATAAAGGTGTCCAGTATACACACTAAACAACAAAATCCCCATGAAATATATTGTACATACCAACACCGAAGTCCTCATACCTGTAAACCAATACCACAGCAGCATTTTCCGTGAATGCGGCGTTTGTTCTGCTAACTTGTAAGTTTAAGTAGATCGTTTGATGTAGTTTGTTTCTTGAAGTCATCCCTCCTCTCTCCCCTCAAAAATCACCTGAAATTTGATAGAAAGGGAATTTAAATAGCTCCATTACTGAGCAGCGAAAATTATCCACACCGTCAAAGTAAAAAGAAATTCGGAACATAAGACTTAGGCTTATATTTGTGCAATTAGTTTTTAGAGCGTATTTTTCTTGAGGGATTACTTTCGCACGGGATTATTGCTGGAAGGTATTTTCATTTGAATATGGGTTGAGTTTGACAATAAAAATACGGCCGGCTTGAAACACCAAGCCAAGATCGTACAACACTGAGCTAACTCAGTATGTTAACGGTCCGCGAGGGTTTGTCATCGAGAGGATACTGGGATCCGAGATTTGGTGGGCTTTTTGTTTTGGGGGAGGGGGTTATTTTAATTTTCAAATGGGATTACCTATATCAGTCTGGAATAGGTACCTTTGAGTCACTTCTTCTCTTGTTTAAGCAACTACCATTACGTCATCACAGCTGTCAGTTCCAGATGGAATCCGGTCTCTATAAAGCTGTAACAACAATGATCATTGGTGGAGTTCTGATAGACTGCAAGCAGTCCCTTTCTGGTCAGTCGAGCGCAGCGAGACTGGTGCGAGGAGATATTTCCCGCCTCTCCCCAAGCCCCCCCTCCGCTCGTTCGCTCCAGTTTTTTCGCGCTCGGCTATTCCGCGCGACCTCGACTATCCAGAAAGGGACTGCTTGCAGTCTAGAGTTCTGACTTCTCCAACATGAATTTAAGCAAGGTAACTGATGTAACTGACATTAACCACGGCCAACATGATGAAAGGAATTGTGTTGCAGAAACATCAGAAACAGCTTTGCTTGGGCATGCAGACTCGGCAACGTTTACTGTCGATGCTTACTAAATTCTTTACGAGTATCCGAACAAATCGCTGTAGTGGCCTTGGGTCACCGAGCAGGTAGACTATTTTTCGAATCACGAGGAAGGATTTCAGCGAAAAAAGTAATACACTCGGACCTAATGCTAATCTGTAACAGTTATCTTCCAGCAAAATGTATCGTCATAACTTATTCGATTCACGCAAGCATGAGCACCTGAACTTGAAAAAAGGGAAATATAAAACACCGTAAGTTTTGTTTTTTAACTTGATTGGCTGGAAAAAGCTGATCTTTGCTCTGATTGGTTAGAGACGCCCAGCACTAGTCCACACCGCGGGTCCATGATTTACGCGCACCTTGAATTTCAGTTCTGCAATTCGTATCTCCTCTTTACATACATTTTGATCATTTCATTTCTACTTTAACAGATTTAAATTATCATAATTTAGAAGTGAATTCGAAGGACCGTTGAACTTAAAAAGAAAAAAGGAAATACCGAGTAATTTTGAATGATATAAAGTGTTGATCATTTAGTTCCTTGACATGCAGAGGCCATGCTCAACGATTGCAAACAAAAGCGGATTAAAAACGTTTTAATCAGCGCTTTCTTCTGCTCATGACGCACCTGTAAATTCGCGTCTTGCGTCTTTCTAGGGCTCTTTTACTTGAATTTTGTTACTTCATAGCAAGTGTAAGTACGTTTTCGTCGTTTTCGACTTAAAAAAATGTCTCACAGCTCTGGTTCTCAACAAATAATCTCCGATGCGCCGTTTTTAAAACTTCCATTTCAGTGTTGAGAATCCTTGGGGAACGCACGCCTCCTTTGTGGCGCATGGGTACGAGTTTGAGTCTTGAAATCAGTACAGTACCTGTGTGTCACTATCATATTGAGTTATTATCCTTTTATCATCCGAACTTGCTGTCCACAAACTGAAGGACCCTGAAGCTGGTCGTTCTCATCTCAGGCCGCGTTGAACTGTAAGAATAAAGCTACAGAGTCATCGTTTTTCCCATTCTCAGTTGCTCTGGCTCTAACAAAACTCTCTCACCCCTCCCAGACTTTAAAACGAGCATTTCACTGATCATAACATGAGACTTATACAAACTTGGAAAGATCGAATTTCATTTGAAAAATTGAAGAAGCGCATTGAAAATTCTTCTCTTGTGTGCACAAGTTCATAGATTCAGACAGTCGTCATTTTACGTTTCAACCATTTGCAGATCATGTAATGATAATTAAATGCAACAACGGGAATCTACTTTTACAAAGTGCCACGCATGTCAACCCTTCTTGGATTTGATGACCGCTGACTCGTACCTGTAATTAGTATGCATGGATGCGAGTTTGAGTCACTCTTGTATTGAGGAATTATCCTTTTAACATCCAAACTGGCTGTCCTTGAAGTGAAGCTTGTCGTCTTCATCTGCGTCGAACTGTAAGAATAAAGTTTGTTGAGTCATTTTCAATTAGTTGCTGCAAAAACTCCCCCATCCCACTTCCAGGGAAGGACGGACTCGATGCAAAGCGGATTAGTTTTAACGAGCATTTTCCTAATCATAACATGAAAAGAAAGTAAATTTCAAAAGATCGACGAATTCTATTTACACGGAGACTAAATGTTAGTGTCAAATGAAGCAGTGCGTTGACAAAAACCCTCTTACGTGTACAAATTTCATAGGTTCACATAAATCTCAATAACATTTCAAGTGTTTGTTCTAGATCAGGTAAAGGTAATGTAACAATTGGGTTCTCCCATGAAAAAATCTTAAGCGATTTCAATTCTTTAGGGTTAATGTACCTGTGATTCCTATGTCGTCTTCTCTCATCCAGCCATCCTATTGTCTGATTCCTAGAAAAGACCTTTTGTACGTTAGGTAAGTGGAAGTTCAAGAACAGGAATATTATTTGCTAGCTTCTGTTGTTTCTGTTCAATGTGTAGAGTTTGGACTGCGAGCAGGAAAGTCAGTTGAACCCTCCTCTATCTCTTTCTTCTTAAACGTTTCACCTATTAACCTTGTGAACAACATGTAGACTCGCAACTTCTTTTCTTCACTGAACAATCATCTGCAACAATCTATCTGTAAATAAAACTGTTTACAAGATAATGGGGCAGCATATAAATGAAATAATAACATTGACAATTAAACACGGCCGCAAATCAGTACAATTATTAAGCCTGTAAAAATTAATTTAATTAGTAATAATCAAAGATTAGGGAGTGTGTTCGATTTTCTCAATCCCAGGCTCTCTCTCCTTTGCCAAGTTGGTCAGTGATGATGACAACCTCTCCTGCAAAATCTGCAGGGGGATACCAGATACGCGTTCCAAGATCCGTTGATTCGTTGATTGTCCCATACAATCACGACGCCAAACGAAATTAGGAGTGCTTTCTTTCTACGTCGAACGCAATTATCGCGCGCGTGTCAGTTGCGCCCCGTATGTGCTTGCGCAGTTGCAGGCGTCGCGCGTGTTCACTCTCTCTCACACTCTCGCGCACTCACTTCACAGACACACACAACTACTGACACAAACAACAAGTACAACAAATACCACAAACACTACATATATGGGGGAGGGAATAATTAGAATCTGAGAAAACTCAGAGTGAATAAAACAAAATCATATTGATAGAGGGGAGGAATTCCATTTAGTTGGAACTCTAAAAGATATAATGTGGAGGATGAGCAAGTCTGAAGTGGTACAATGTTGATTAAGTAAAGGGATTGTATAGTGCATCCAGGAGCAATGTGTCTAGACGGCAGTATTCATCTTCTGTGAATCACTCCGACAAAACAACAACAAAGGCGGAGAAAAGGAGAACAGTAATGCCTGCCATTGCAATTAGCTTCCTCCGCACATGTTGTAACTATGTTGCTTCTATGAAGTCTCTTGATCCATATGCGTCAATGAAGTAGAATCTGATGTGCTTCTAAGTAAATTTGGAAGGCAATGCACCTTTTTAAAGTCGCAGTCCATGACGCTTACAAGTATTTCAATTGTACCTTTTGATTAGCAAGTGAGCTGTACTAAAAGAGGAAAAGCGTGAAGCATTTATGAGAGTGCTAACTTGCAGCATGGTCAAAACATCTGTCACGTGACTTCTACTTGGTGCTTCGTGTGTTGGTAAAAATTGAATTAGTTACACGACGACGAAAAGGCACCAAAATAGGTTGCGCAATAAGAAGAGTGAATGCAGTGAGAAGACAATGATGGTAAAAAGATTGCAAAAGATGGTAACGACGGTTGCGCGCGGTTACCGGTATGTCGATGGTTTGCATAACGAGTCGACGAGCATGCATTTGCACACGGTAGGGCATGATAAGGTATCGAAAAAGATCGCAGAAGACGATGGACCGCAATATGTTGAAGAAACACGAAGCGCATTAATGAACAGTTTATGGCACCAACAACGATTGCAGAAAGCATTGCGTGTCGATAGATGTCATAAGAGACTACAAGATTGCAGAAAACGATGGATGATGGACCGCAATATTTTAAAGAAACATCTGGCGGAGCGCATTTCTGAAGACTGAGTTTACGGCAACAGCGTCGATTGCAGAAAGCAACTCGTGTAGATAGATCGCATGAGAGACTACAAGATTTCAAAGGATGATGGATGATGGACAACAATATTTTGAAGAAACACGGAGCGTATTTATGTACAATTTACGACACCGACATCAATTGTACAAAGCAACGCGTGTACTGATAGATCGCATAAGAGACTACAATATTGCACTGAGAAGACGATGGATGATGGAACGCAATATTTTAAAGAAACACCTGGTGGAGCGCATTTCTGAAGAGTTTACGGCACCAGCATCGATTGCACAAAGCAACGCTTGTGGATACATCGCATAAGAGACTACAAGATTGCAGAAGACGATGGATGATGGACCGCAATATTTTGAAGAAATACTGAGCGCATTTATGAACAGTTTACGGCACCAACATCGATTGCACAAAGCAACGCGTGTAGATAGATCGCATAAGAGACTACAAGATTGCAGAAGACGATGGATGATGGACCGCAATATTTTGAAGAAATACTGAGCGCATTTATAAACAGTTTACGGCACCAACATCGATTGCACAAAGCAACGCGTGTAGATAGATCGCATCAGAGACTATAAGATTGTAGAAGACGATGGATGATGGACCACAGTATTTTGAAGAAATATGGGGCGTATTTATAGAGTTTACGGTACCAAAATCGATTGCACAAAGCAACGCGTGTAGATAGATCGCATGAGAGACAACAAGATTGCAGAAGACGATGAATGATGGACCGCAATATTTTGAAGAAACACGGAGCGTATTTATGTACATTTTACGGCACCAACATCGATTGTACAAGGCAACGCGTGTAGATAGATCGCATAAGAGATTACGGATGGCGTAAACGGACCAAACTATACAAAACGATAGATGTAAGATAGACGGCTAATTTGCGAAGGACTACAAATACGGGTCGGCGTAGATAAGGCGGGTATCGAAATGATCTACGGAACAAAACGATGAATTGCAGGTCGCATAGGAAATTCGGTGGAAAAACAGGCAATCACGCCACTTGCATCACGATGACGTTAAGCTCCCAGTTTTGTTTATAACTTACCCAAATTGAGGGAATAATGGAAATGTGGCAGAGAACGAAGCCGTTTACGATTTACAGAAGATGATGATACAGGTAGCTGACCAGTGCGTGCGAAATGATGAGTGCCCACAGTTTTTAACAGATATAGGCACCGGATTGAATTGCAAAGACGAAAATCATGCGTCTGGTTAGTTATAGGTTATATCGAAAACATGGAAACAACGCAATTGTTTATTGCTTGCAAGATATGTTTCACGCATGAAGAGTGAACAAGACAAGATGGATAGAGTAGGTGGATCAAACTCCATAAGAATGGATGGAAGTTAGGCAGCCATTTTGAGAATAAGAGACAAATGTATAACGGAAGAAGGCACGCGCATTTGTGCGGATTTATTTCGAAAATGAATTGCACAACTGAAAGCGGTAAAAGAATCACAGTTCGTGTAGTTGTGCATAAAACAAGCGCGCAACCGTCACTGAACCGTCTGTAGCCTATAAAAGTTAACGCATGCAAGTAAATTGCGTAGGAGACGCCTTACGATATAGATGAGTTGATAAACTTGAATGTTGACGAGATTGAAAGCTCGGATTTGGGGCATGAGGTAGCAAAGTTGATCGAAATTTCGAGTTATTGATAGATTGCAAGTGTACATGTGATGATGCCGGCGAAACATCGAAGGAGAAATCGAAGATGATGATGACTGAGGTTGAATATGGGATGGCACAAAGCTGCACAACGATTACGAAATGAAGTAGTAAATGAATTTACGGTAGTCTATATATGTAGCCGGCTGAGGCGTTTCATATCTGGACTGTGACATTACTCAGTATCCTTAGGCCGGACAGAGATGAAGCGTTGCTGGTTGTTGATCAACTTGGCTGAAGAGGAAATTAGTAGCACGTCTGACACAGCCAACCAATTGAGGTACCATGGGGAAAGACAGTGAACTCCACGTAGGTCACAGTTACGGTTTGATCCCTCGGAGCTTTGTATTAGACATCTTGGAACTTGGAAACATCAGTTTCTTGCAATCTACCTGTAACAAAACAGTTAGTACAAAATGATGATGATGATGATGGTGATGATGATGATGATGATGATGATGATGATGATGATGATGATGATGACGACGACGATGATGATGATGATGATGAGGCTGAAATTTACAGTCAGGCCTACAGGGGAAAACTTGTGAAAGCACAAGCACTCAGCTCAAACCCCTTAGGTGTGATTTCAACCAAACTGGGCAGGCGTTTAACCAAAACACCCGCGTAGTTTCAATAGAGATCTCAGTGAAACGGAGAGCAGTTCCACCGTACATTGTAAATCAGTTTGGTTTCCTTTGAAGGCCATAATAGCCTTATTCACTCCCTAAGGCATAAGAGTAACTCAGTGTAATGATTGTATGTAAGCTAAACATAGAACAGGAATAGGACTATCACTCAAGCCTATAGCAGTGAAGAAAAGAAAGGATTAAAGACAAGCGTATTCATTCGTGGCATTCATTCATGGAAGATTTTTAAAAGTCAGCCAAACAGCTTTCAATTGAGAGACCTGACAAAAAACAGAACCTGGTTTTCCAGGCTTGGGGCTTGGTCATGCTGCTAACCACTTTGGCTACCTCGTAAAAACATTCACGTTACAGAACACACACCAGGTAATACTTTTTGACCTTATGTTCGACAGGGGATGAAGAGGATTGAGCTGAGTTAGAGCACTTAAAGAACTTTGAAATCAAGCACTTCCGTTATTAAGAAGAAAAGAATGTAAGACCCTTTTAAGTAAGGGACATATTTAAGAAATAAAGATTTACAAAAAAAGAAAAAAGCACTCAAGTTCAAAGTAAGTTGTAAGAGGATAGAACAAGAAAGCTGTTGTCTTCCCGTTTTAGCAGTGCAGTAACCTTAGAACTGAAGAAGGAACTTCAAGATGAACTTGAAAAAATAGAGCCAAAAACCAACAAGGGCTGATAAGGAAACACTCTCAGGTCAGCTAGAATACTTTGACAACATCAGGAAAAAAATTTTAGGCAAAGATCATTTTCCAGGAAGTAGTGAGAAGTTACACAACTCAACAAAGAAGGCAAACAGGAGCATTAACAGTAACAATTAAGAATCTGAGAGAAGTCACCCTTTGGATGGGGATAGAAATTTAAAAGGGCACAGAAAGTTTGACCTTCAAAGCCAGATCTCCAGGGCCACAACATTATCAAGGTGAAACGCTCAGTGAAAGAATACTGATGAGAGAAGGAGCGGCAAAGAAAACGGAAAGTCAATCGAATCGTAGATAGACCAATGTACAGAGTAGTGAAGCATTTGAATCAGAGGAGGTTTCAAGGCTTCAAAAATGCCGTTAAAGAAGGGTAAACACAGTGGAAGGAAAAGGTAAAATGGGAAGACTATAACATAAAGAAAAAGAGGAGAGAAGGGACGAGAAGAAAGGGAAGGAGCAGGCCGAATGCTGTCAAAAGCAAAGCCTTAAAGGTGAAAAAAAAACCAATGAAAGGGCTCAAGGCGTGTACAGCTAAGAAATGTAAGGTGGGCTTTGAAAAGGGTTTGACCAGGCAGCTTTTAGTGAGAGAAAGCTGAAGTAAAAAAGTTTATTGTAGACCGCAAGTGGCACCAGATCCACGTCACAAATGCAGAAGAGACCACAGCAAGTATAATCTGAAGTATGCATAAATACATCCGGTGAAGAGTCCACTTCCTTTTTAGCTTGTTTCTTCTCTTTCTCTCAGGTCAGTTAATATGTTTGCTGGTCTTCTGTTCTTCTGGAGTATTTCTTCACACATCTTCACAATTCTTTCGAAGTCCTTTGCGTCTTTCCTTGTGGTCTTGTGCTACAGCTTCCAGATTCCATCTTGTTCAAAGCGGTGTTTATAAGTTATTCTCCGTTTACTAAAATAACTGCTCGGTAAAAGAGTACGCGACCAGTCCATGGGACGCAAGGTGCCCCATGAACCCCCGCACCACTCTGTTTAATAAAGTTAAAATTTAAATTAGGCTAAGATTGAATCTTCTGGTGTTCCCTGCGTTTGAGTCCAGGCGTTTCTTTTGCTGAATCTTCTCACGAGGGTGGCTCCTTTAGATTTTTTCTTGCTTCCAACGTTCTTCTTATGTCTTCCTGAAATTGTCTTGATTTCCATGGCTTGCCCTCCACTTCCACGAACAGCTCTTCCTTGCCAGCATTCTTAATCTATAATGAATTTTCCCTACATGCAACCTGAGTGCGCGGCCGACCCATGGGACTCATGATATCCCATGAATCCCCGCTCCACCCGTTTTACTTAAATTAAAATTATGTTGATTATAATGGAAAATAACAAATATTTCTAAAGTCCTCTTTTTCTTTCTGTCAACACTTCTTGCTTTGTCGTATCCTTCCTTGCTGTCTTAACAGATCTTCTCTGCCAGTGTTTCACTCTTCCCCAGTGTTGTCCGCGTCCACAGATGCGACGACTTTTTGATCATCTGTGCACAGCTTCCATTGTCACCTTCTTGTAGATATTTCTTGATCTTGGTTTCTGATCCATTTTTAGAGCCTGGTTACCTACATTAAACAATTTATCAATAAAAGGCAAACAGTACGCGACCAACCCATGGAACGAAAAAAATTCCATGAACCCCCGCACCACCGTTGCAAAATCTTAACACGGAAACTGACAATCTTTAAAAGTAAACTCCAGGACAACTTGTAAACTCCAGGACAAACTGTTTGGCTTCTTCCGACTCTCTTGCTCTCGATTTATCTTCAGAAAGTTCTTCTTATTGTCGTCTGCGTTTCTGCAGTTCTTACTTTTTTGATTTTTTTCTTCGTGTTTCTGACGCTCTTCTGTGCGTTTGTCTTACTGTTTCCATGTTTTACTCCGCCAGACTTCGCCAATGTCGCTGTTATTTGGACTCCAGACGGAAAAAATCCAAGAACACGAACTAAGGGCTTATCAAAAGTTGTCAAAAGAGAGAAGGGTGGTAGAGATATTTGAAAGCTTCCACAAACTTGAAAGCCGAAGAAAACAACAAAGAATTCCTTAAGTCACCGCACTACTTATAAAAACAACCAAGGAAACGCATTTTAAAGCCAATATAATTTTCACCACACCAAGAACTCCGTGTCCACTTCCTCTCTCTGTTCTTCAATTTTCATTCATTCCGGCGCTGTCTTAATTTCGTGTTGCTGATATTCTCCTTGAATTGCTTCGATGTTTAAGGTCTTGACTTTTCCACTGC
This sequence comes from Pavona decussata, assembly GCF_977016875.1. Lineage (NCBI taxonomy): Eukaryota > Metazoa > Cnidaria > Anthozoa > Scleractinia > Agariciidae > Pavona > Pavona decussata. The sequence continues at coordinate 1,219,260 of NW_028145494.1, read as the reverse complement.
GGTTTTCTTCCTCCTGATTTCTTCCTTCATCTTTCGTACTGAGATTCTTGCTCAGTCGTCTCCGTATCTTTTTTGGTCACGCAGAATTACAGAAGAAATCGAGATACACAAGAGCATCCCAGTAGCAAAGATAATAGAAAACTCCCTGAGCCCTTCAGAACAAACGGACCAATAACTAGGTGAACAGAGCATAAAGAGAAATAGCTAGGTGTACTAAGCTCAAAAAGTAAACAGATTCCTTCACTCATCTTCTTCTCCTTCTTCTTCTTCTTCTTCTTCTTCTTCTTCTTCTTCTTCTTCTTCTTCTTCTTCTTCTTCTTCTTTTCTTCTTCTTCTTCTTCTTCTTCTTCTTCTTCTTCTTCTTTTCTTCTTCTTCTTTTCTTCTTCTTTTCTTCTTCTTCTTCTTCTTCTTCTTCTTCTTCTTCTTCTTCTTCTTCTTCTTCTTCTTCTTCTTCTTCTTCTTCTTCTTCTTCTTCTTCTTCTTCTTCTTCTTCTTCTTCTTCTTCTTCTTCTTCAGTTCTTCCTTACCCTCTTCCCCTTCGTCTTCCTCTTCAGAATACTCTCTTCAGTTCTTTGGTTTTGTTTATTGGTAACGGTTTGTTTACCGTTGTTCTTTCTTGCTCCTGAATCTTGCGATCTTTTTGTCGAACAGATTAAACTAGATAAAACGCGCAGCCAGCTTACGGGAAGCTAGCCATCCCAAGAACTACCACGCCACAAAAAACGTTTTAAATCTTCCTTAAAATAGTTTTGCTATCTAAGAGTATTTACTTATGCTAAAAGTTTGTATGCAATGCACGCGACCAGCCCATGTGATGTCTAACATCACATGAGCTCCCGCGTCTAAATTAAAGATCATTTGCATTTATTGTTACTTTAACCTCCCCACCCCAACGTAACCCAACTACCCACCCCGGGGAAAAAGAAAAGAATAAAGAACCTAAATAAGAGACCTCTGATACGCTATTAATACTGGACCAACAAAAATACGCACGCTATGCTCTTACGTGGTAAAATTGTTTATAAAGACAGCAGTGGAACGAATCATCAGATGGAAGCTATGAGCCTAAAATAACGGAAAAGCTACGAGCTTACAGTAACAGGAAAGCTATGAGCCTACAGTAAGAAGAAGAAAAGGCGAATCGAAAAGCCAATGGCGAAAACGACGTCGCAATGAAAATGTATCACAAGACCGAAGTGAACACGAACAATTAACTTCAAGAGTGGAAAGAAAACTACAAGCCTACGGTAACGGATCGAAATTCTGTGGCAAAGCTAGGCCTTCACAGGAAAAAAAGCGAATCGAAAAGCCAACCGTGGAAGAAAACGTCGCAAAACAAAGGAACAAAGCGGACACGAATAATCATCTGTAAGAAAGGAAACACCTACAACACCGGATCGAAACGAAATTTCCGTCCTAAAACTGATTGTTCACAAGCCAAAACCTAAGGGAAATGGACTTCACGGAAAAACAATTCGTCGAGCCTTAAACTGCGCATCGCAGTCGTTGGCAGTTGTGCATGAATGTCGAAGTGAATTCGACCTCATGACGAGCCATGAACTGCTCATCGCAGACGTCGGCAGTTGTGCATGAATGCCGAAGTAAATTCGACCTCATGCTATTGTGGTGAATAATGCTTAAACGCTGGAGAGCAAAAAGAATGTTAACTCTTACCTTAGATTTAAGGCATATCTCACGAAACACACTTTTAAACTAAAGTTACCTTCAAGTCTAAAAGTGCCTCGTGAAAGACACCTTCACTTAAGTATAGAATAAGTCTTAAGCCCATTTATATCCCAACACTTGACACTCAAACCAGTTAGGCAGTGTACCAATTGGCTTGAAGTGCCCAGTGAACAGCGTTTAAGCACATGCAATCTGAATGGACCCAGGCTGGCTCGCCTCAGTTTCAGAGAGAATTCTGCTACTGAGCTGAGGCCACTGACACATGTAGAAGTCGGAAAAACACGGCGAACGTCAAATAGCGGCAAAGCTGATAACGGAGGAAACACGAAAACAAAACAAAAATCGATTAAAAAGCCATTTAAGTCGAAACGCCAATCTCTTCAAAAGCGAAAAAAGTCGAAAGCCGAAAAGCCAATCAGTCGAGATGCCAATCAACTAAAGTATGCCAATTAAATGTCAGTTTCCCTCAAAATGTCAGTCAAACGAAAAAGCGAAACAAAACCCAATTGCGAATCATGCGGACGGTTAAAAAGTCGAAGTAGTTGAAGAGCAGGACCATTTGCCGCACAGCCAATAACTGAAGAAAAAAGAGCCGAAAAAAAGTTGTGAGTAAAGATACCCATAAAAAGATCGAAGACGATGGACGCATTTCAGACGTCGTAAAAACGAGCTGGGTTCCATTCAGAGCAAACTTAATTACCCCCTTAATTAACCCTTCCCCAGTGAAAAACAAATCTGAAAAAGGTACGATACCAAGACCATAAAAGGTCTTCGACGGACTTTGTCTTTGTCTTGCTGCTTGAAGTTTCCATTCATATATCAGATAGTTCATTTTGTGTCCATAGAGAAGTTCTACCAGCTTGTAGAAGTTGTGTAGGCTGTCCATAGCAGACGGGGCAATTTCTTGTGAACAAGAATGAATCATTTTCCTGAAAACAAAACAAAAGAGGAGTTTAGAAACACGACTGTGAATAAATTTTACAAATGACACTGAGTTTGTTTAGAGAATGATGAAGCACCTTAAAGTTCGGTTTAAAAAATTACTTAAAGTAATTCAAATAAATTCGAGTCATGAAATATCATATGTTTTACCAGTGGGTGAATAATTTTATTTGGAGACTATGATAGTCATGTACTAAACTTAAGCGCGCAGTTGCAAAAAGAAAGCCTGGACAAAAAATTCAGTGCTCAAGGTCCGCGAACGGGCTTGAATCCTCCCAAAACATTTTTTTTTTTCAGACTTTTGTTTCGCAACTGTTCAAGTTGCGTATATAACTGTTACGGTCTTCACTGAATTAAAAAAAAGAAATTCAGATACTCTCCAAATCCTTCATCGAACTGATGTAGCAAGGTAGGACCCTAGGATGTACAGAGCTTCACAACCAAAAAGCAGTCCAAAACACTTTTATTTACACAAAATCAACCGGCCTGAAATTCAGGATTTTAGATTAAAACTGAAGTCTAGCGAATTCAGGATGCGTTTGATTTTATTTCTTATGTACTTTATTAAAGAAGAGGATCAATACCTCCTTATAAGAAAAGAAGTACGTAATCTGTCTGAAAAAGGCGAATGAACGAGAAAGGAAAACATCGAAACAAAAGCTTTGAAAAACATATTTTCACCCAGAGCAATTTTTCTGTTGAACACTATAATTAATCTTTTGAGTTAAATTCACGGAGTTTCCTCCCATATTTGAGGTTATGATATATATTTTTTGTCAAACGCAAGAAGAAACATGCATTCATGGAAACCAGGCACCTTTTATTATCATAATTTCTTCTATATTTATAGGTTTGTTATTAGTATTAGTTAATTCTTGATCATTTTTTTCAATTGCCTGATGATTTTTACCGTGGTTAAATAAAGTTATTGTTGTTGTTGTTGTTGTTGCAACCGCGGCCTTTTAAAATTTAGACACAATTTTAAGACAAAAAAGGAGAATTGAATTTTTAAGAATATTTATGGACGTGAAATTTCACCATTTATTCTTTCAAGTGTGTTTATGTGTAAAAAAAAAACCCTTAAAACGTTTCTGCGGCTCGAACAAAGGGAATAAAATTCCGCGAAAATTTCCAACAAACATGTTTGTCACCTTGAATGGAAACTTACTACCTACGCTACTTTTGTTCAGAGTCAAGTCCTTCTGACAGAAAAAAAATAAACTCACTTGAAAAATGGCAAGCTACAAAGTGTTTCCGAGAGTATTTTGACTAAATAATTAATGTTATGTTTCGTGGTGTAAATATTTTGTTCGTCTCGCAATTGAAACTTTGATAGCTTTCGCGCTGTTTCAACTAAACGCACAAACTAAAGTTTAAAGCAAACTTTTGCAGTCTTAGGAAAAAATTAGGAAGGGAAATAAACTTGTTAATTTATTGCCACTTTTATTGAATAGAGTTAAATGTAATGGCTTACCATCGCTTTTTATGTCAAAAGTTGTTGTCAAACTCTCAGTTTTCCATGAATACTCCCGCGTCGAGTTTCCACGCGTAAAGTTGTTGTGTGTCTTCTTCATAAAACATTTTGCTTCGTTTTTGCAACTTTCAACGCAATGTGATCGTAGCCTTGGAGGTTGGAGCTTTCTTCCTGGTCATGTAAAATGTTGAGAAAAAATTAAATGACACAAATTGAAACAACTAGATCAACTTCAAAGAACACATTGAAACTTTGCAAACGCCAACATGCGCATTGAACGTTTATAGTTTCTTGATAATTTCTTACCTTGTGACGCAAAACAAGTCTCCAACATTAACTCTTACTTCTCCTTGTTTAGTGCACTACTTTTGTATGGTTCTTGGTGAAATTTTTGCAGTACAGTTAAGAAATAATTAGCTCGAAAATCGGAGTTTACTCGGCGCTCGCTTGTCAGAAGTGTGAACAAACTGCGCTGAACAAGGTGAAAATTTTGAACAAAAGGGCGCGAATTTTGCAGGCGTGCTTGACGGCTCGCCGTATGAAGCTCGTTCTTTCTTTCTGATTGGCTAGAAGAAAAATTTGGCGAGCCCTATTGGCTGGCTGGTGACACTCATTGTTCATCACAGGATTTAAATTCACGTGGGATTTTTGATAATCAGAGTAATTGAAACAAATAAATTTTCTTGCAGCAATTGAATAATGACAATCAGGACCCGGTTGTTCAAAGAGTGGATAACTTTATTCACTGGATAGGTCGCGATCCGGCAGATAAAATGGGTGCAAGATTATCCCGATAGTCCTATGATTTGTGAAAAGAGTAGAAGCATATGACAAATTTAAGTATTGGATTGAGTGGAAAACTTGCCAAAAGCGTTAGTTGGAGTACATTTGCTCTGGCCCCAGTTGTTCAAAGGCCGGATAACTTTATCCGCTGGATAAGGCACTATTCGGGGTTTAAAATTTACTTCACGTTAAACGTTGTCCAAGGTTTTCGTACAGTCCCTAACTTAACTGTGGTTAGAGTGTGCATATTCGGTTGTACAAGAGAAAATTCTAAAATCTTTGCACAGATTGAAACTGCCGGATAATGACTTATCCAGTGGATAAAGTTATCCGCTCTTTGAACAACTGGGGCCTGAACTTAATCGACCCGCTATTGTGGAATATTGTAAAATTTTCGTTCTGAAGATAAGGGAAAATTTAGCATTTCATTTGAGGCTTCTGGCGATAATTTTTTTCCCGTTCACGTCTGTCATCACGCGCCAGGTACAATCCTTATCCGAATCCTACGTTGCAGTGGTACGAGTTGACTAGGGTCGTATACATTCTTCCAAAACTTAATGTGACCTAGTTGTAATGTAGTTGAAAAAATGCGCATTTATAGAGAATATTACACGGTGGCACGAAGATATGAATTAATTATTTTATTTTCAAGTGTAAAACAATATTTTATGAAACGAGCGCAGCGAGTGAGTAAAGTGTTGTTTTTTTTTTTTTTATTATTATTATTATTATTATTATTATTATTATTATTATTATTATTATATAGACAAATCTATTGCTCGCCATTTGTCACCGACTGTTTGCACAGGCAACCGTGAAAAGGGGGAAATGGCGTCATCAATATCCTCACTAGTGAAAATATGGAAAATACGCCACTCTGGTCCCGGATGTAGCTTCATATGAATTAACGAGTGGTGTATTTTCCAGTAAAACGCTCCTTTCTATATAATATTTGAATTTATATAAAGCGCCAACCGACATCGCTAACTTTATCATCAGACACCATGACTGAGTGTGACTGTAACTCTGGGACACGACAACAACCAGTATGTCACATGACTACACAGTTTAGTTCAGACATGTGCTGATAAGTGATAGTGGATATGAGTCTGGTATTCACTAAGACAGAATAGGATAGTGGGCTTCCCGCCTCGTCAATTCATTGTCTGTCTCATCCCACAATCCTTCTGATGCAGACGATCGAGTAGTACTAGGATCAAATATGCACTTTGATCAGATACACTTCGAGAGTTTTGATCGCCCTGTGTAAATTCATCCGATATGTCTTGGATTTTGGAGTTCAATAACTGCAATCGTCGAACAAAACTGTTAACAAACTTTTAGTAGATCTCTAAATTCGACCGCTGCAATGACACGTCAACAACATAGCCCCCCCCCCCCCCCTCCCTCTAATCATGGTTGCTCTGCCGCTGAAAAAGAGGCTGGGACATCGTCCGGCCTTCAAAGTAATATTGAATTAGGGGAGGGGAGGAGTGAAGGTTTGTTACTCTCTAGGCAGTCTTTCGTTAAAGGTACATTGAAATATATGCACAAAAGTCGCAGTTTTCTTAACAAGTTTTGTCCACACTTGTGGCTCTACTGACAACAGATTGGAGTTCAATAACTGGCTTTACTGACTCCAGATTTCACAAGTCTCAAGATCCTGGATTCGGATTGGATTCCAGATTCCAGATTCCAGATTCCAGAGTATTAATGTCGGATGCCGCTTCCAAGGATTCCATACTGAGTTCAAGAGTTTCAAGATTCCGGATTCGGATTCCAATAATCTGGAATCCAGATTTCTATGGTTCGATTCGGAATTGGAGAACTAGCTGGAGTCTGATTCCAAAATCCTGGATTCCGGATTACGGTTTCCCATCGTTCCGGAATCTGGATTTCACGGCGGATTATCTCAGTAACAGCGGCTTTAAGGTCACAATCCCTAAAAACCTGCTAAGAAATATCTTAAATATCCTGCCTCCTTCCCGGTTGTCCTTTGCACGTGGTTGAACGTGATGTCACCCAATGAGTTATTAATTGAGCTCGGCTCTTCGGCTCTAAGCCGCAGAGAGGCAGCTCGGCTCACTTTATAAGCGCGCCGTAGACCTGGAAACAAGTCTTTCAAGCATCCATTATCCATCGCAACAACTAACCAGACCACACACTGTATAGCCGCCATAACAACGTTAATAATTCAACACATAATCCTCTTTCCAGGATTCAAGTAATTTAGTTCACTTTTAAAACCAAATCTAGCCCGTAGGCACACCAGGTTCAATGTAGTTGAAATAAAACAGCTTGAATTATGTCGTAGTTACGGCAGGAAGTTTCAGAAGCAATTAGATACTGATAACATTTTTCTTTAAAAACATGTTTTGACACGAAAAACACTGTTGGCTTGAGAATGCAAATCAAACTTTGTTTAGAATTATCACAATTTTGTGGTTAGTTCAAAAATTACTTGTTTTTCCTCTTCAAAAACTTCTAGAATTAAACACTTCATATCTTTTATGCCATATGAATAATTTTTTGACTGATTTATGTCGCATTCTAATGAACTGTATTATGTACTTTAAAATGAATTCGACTTGCCACGGGCATAATTTGTAAATACAGCAGGTACCAAGGAAAGCGACTGAAGCTTAATTAAATCTTACTGCATACACTCACATTACCAATCATGCAAACTACTTAATAATAAATTGAACGTGGGCCAAGTGGGAAGCCCGGCGAATTGTATTGAGAACTTCAATCTAATGATGCCGTTACATTTTTAGCTCGAGCCAAAACCACCTGCAAAAATGGCAGACGCTGATGAGACGATAGTCAAGTTTGAACCCAAATCGCTCTGCATTAAAATAGCCATCTACGTGCTAGTCATGCTTGTGGGAGCAGCAGTGTTCATGCAGATGGAACGAGCAAAGAATGACAACGCTTCAGGAATATCACAGGCAACGAAGATCAAGGACAGTCTGGTAGAGAAATACAACATAAGTTTGACAGACTTAAAGACATTAGAAGAGGCGTTTGGACAACAAGCAAGCGACAAGGAGGAGCAAGAAAGGCTGAGTCGTTGGACGTACAGCAACTCTGTTTTCTTTGCTTTCACGATTATGACAACCATTGGTGAGTAGTGTGAATAACTGGGATTACTACTCATACTGGGAGCTAACGAGGACTTTATAAATAAGTTATCAGGTAAAACGTTCGGCCATAGAATGCTAGAAAAATAGTTGGTTTTACAAGTAAAGAAAGTGGAATAACGGGAATTTCAGTTGAAAATTAATGGCCCAAATAATAAAGATTTTGTTACTTTCCAGTGTCAGCCATTATAAAACCTGCTTTTATGGACAATTTTCTGTAGAACAATATAAAACAATCTATCTTCATATAGAATATTCCATATATTATGTGACGTATAAAAAGGCGAAATAGCATTAGTCGTGTATTAACTATGGTTTGAGTTTTTGGATGGATTGGGGAACGAAAATTGCCGAGTCTCAGTTGAATTGATCATGTTCATGTTCCGAAAAACACGAAGTCGTGGCTTTTATGTCGACCTGGGGAAGCCATACATTGCCTAGTAACGTAAAATAATTTAAAAGTAACAAAATCCAGAATGAGTTATAGATAGACGTTTCGCTGTTTTAATGATTTATTTTGGTTTCCAAGCTGTTCGGTATCACATTGTTGTTAAATAGCTACCGGTATGTCATTTTTAACTGCACGAAACTCAATACAACACCTGCTTCGTGTTACTAGTGCCCTTGACCTCAGTCATCAGAAATTCTGGTTTTACCTGATTACTTTTTAGTACTGCCGTAAATCCACTCTGCATACTTAATATAATTAAGCCTGTCTTGACAAGAGAGCTTTAGCACACATCGTTGAGAAACTTTTCTAATTTTCACTAGAGAGTGGTCATACGTTTTAGACTTTTATTAAGACTCATTTACACCGCGCGAGCGCTACACAGCGTGGTTTCACTGTTTTGAAAAAGGTTGACTTTGGAAGAAACAAAACCACGACGCTGCTTGCGTGAGCACCATTACAAACTGGGAAAGAAAAGAAAATAATATTCTTAAAACCCAACTGTCAAAAAAATATTCTTTGGAAAATTAAAAATAAAAAACCGTACGTCGAAGCAGAGAAAAACCGGTGCCACGCACGAGCGGGGAAACGAATATACCTAAAAGTAAAGAAGTAAAGTCACGATTGGATTAACTTTAAATGAGATAAAAGAAAAGCGGACGTTTGCTACTATTGGTCAAATCACCTAACACGATTCTTTTAAGACAGTTTAAAGTTTAGCAAACAAAAACCAAGGGATTATCATTTGTTCCATGACACCCCGCGCGCCTCAATCCCTTCTCGTATCCAGTCTTTTCTCGCCCCACAAACAAATACGTAGCGACTGGGTACGAGTCTGCATCCTCATGTATCTCTATTCCCCATTCCCTCTCTTCTTTTAGGTTATGGTCACATGTCACCCCACACCTGGCAAGGCCAGTTATTCTGTATATTCTTCAGTCTCATCGCCATACCAGTGGCAGGCATCATGCTACTTAGCGTCGGAAATCACGTGAGCTTGGCCATCCGGGTCTTCATCCGCTTCATGGAGAAAAACTGCTCTAGTGGGGTGGTGTCGGGGAGCGCGGAATTCAAAAGTACCGTGGTCACCTTCGTGCTGATGATCCTCATGATTATTTTTGGCGCCATTTTGACTTCCCACACCGATAACTGGTCGTTTATTGAAGGAACATACTTCTTCTTTATCAGTGTTTCCACAATCGGTTTCGGAGATTACGTCGTCAATGACGGCGAGCTCAAATCTTCGGATCACAGCAAAACGATCGCTGTTAATTTCACCATCGTGCTCATCACCTTGGGTCTGTGTGTGGTGTCCAGTGTCCTCTGCTCAGTCAGCGCCGTCATCGAAGAGAGACAGAGGCGAATGCGCGTGCGTATTCCCAGTTCAGCTACCAGTGCTATAAATGCAGCTAATTTAGCCTTTAGCACGGTTACTAGTAATTTACCCTTGAGATTATCCACAAGGTTTAACGGTAAAAGCTTCAAGGAAGCGGAATTCGAAGATGGCGAAAGCAGTAAACAAAATGGTGAGGTGGAATTGATTAAAGTTAACGAGGTAACCCCGGTACAAGTTTCCATAAACTAGCCTGCTTGCTTGAAAGCTGGGATTTCACCCAAAGACTTAACATTGCTAAGAGGTATTTGAACCAAGAGAGGATGAAAGTCTCTCTTGATTTGAACCCATTGCAATTTTCTGGTACTCGTATCTGACATCATTATATTTGATAAAGAAATTTGACGTCAAGGAAGTGTTTTTTTTATTATTATTTTATTTTAAACGGTTCATCTGTCGAGGGACTATCTGCTGATAACTGCCTGGGGACTGAATTTGACGTTTTTAAAGCAAATATCACTCAGAAAAGCGAAGTGTTGAGAACTTATCTGTCTTATTTACTCAGTAGTTTTAAACACATCAGTTGCCAAGGGAAGGTATGAATCCAATAGCCCCCAGGCAACGGAATTGCACTGTATATTTTTCATTGCTCACAGCAAAAATTTCTCCCGTCGAATGTTACCGGAACTAGTTCGCTAATTTAATTTGGCTGATAAGTTCTACCCAGCCAGGCATTTTCACCAATGGAATCTACCACCTGATAATGTACCTTCCACGAATAAACACCATCACATCACGTGATCAATTTAAACCAATCACATTCAGAGATAAGTTAATACCAAGAGCAAATAGTCAACTCGAGTTGCCTCGTTCAGTACTCTTTCATAATAAACTCAAACAAGTGATCACCTTTGTTAGGCTTAAGGCTAAATGATTGCAATCAGAAAACGGTGACAGTTAGTTCGTATTTACTAAAAATGAAATCAAAACGGAAATTTCACTTTCCGAGGAAAAATGTGAATCCATTGTTGTCATCGAATAGCCTATGGCATTGCTCCAATCTGTTTCGCTAATAGCCTATATCCCATGGCCGCTAAGGCAATCAAAAGTCTGGACTTGGATTTTATCCAACGATCCAGTTTTTAATCATTTTAGCGGTTAGACCACAGTGGCAGAACTACCTATGTATTCAATTCTTATACGCAACTTTGTCCGACGTCTTAAACTTGATAATGATGCTGCAATGTTAGCAAAACGTCGTTCATTTTTATTGTAATCCACAAGCGTAAAACTTAAGTTTATCTGATTAAAGTTATGAGAATTTAATATATTCAGCTAATGAGATTGTTTGGGGTGACACAGACTTCTCTGTTATTAAAGGTCCGGAAACGACTTTGGAAAACAGGGGCGCTTTCCATATAGGTGGTTTGTATTGCCGCCATGTTGGTGGACAAAACGAAAGAACATTGGTTCACGAACTTTGCATAAAAATGACAGTTAACTCCCAGAGGAGAAAAAATCTTATTGTTCCTGTCCACCAACATGGCCGCCATGGCGTCACATGCAAACCATCGATAGGACATTTCCGAGTTGCTGTGAACCTCATTATAAAAGCGAGGTTAAGTGCAAATCTTTTCATATGAAAATTAGTTTTGTTTGCATATGACTAAAAACTAATCTTCATTAAAAAACTTTGCACTTAGCATCGCTTTCATAATGAGGTTCAAAGCAACTCGGAAATGGCCAATTTACCAAAATTCCGGTATAACCGGTTGAAATACAAATGGAACGCGCAGATTAATCGGAAATTTCCGGAACAAATGGACGATCTTTGAAGGTTCTCCGCTTCTTCCGTTCCAACCGATCGGAACGGAAATTAAAATTACTATTTCCATTTTGTAGTCTTCTTGCGCCATCATGTACGTTTTTTGATCTGCCAATGAGATTGCTAGTTTGGAACTACTGGAAAAAAGTCTTTCCATTTGACACGGAACATTTCCGAAATCTCCAACAGAAAAAAATTGGCTAATGGGAAACGCCCTAGAAAACGATATTTGAAGTATTGTCCTAAAATAGCCTCGTCTGGTGGCCCGGAAATTTTCAAGTAAACCCTTTAATAACCACAAAGCAAGCTGAGGAAGTCTGGGGTTTTAGAAACTATTAAAGGTTCTTTTCCTTCCGATTTGTCTATTTTCTCCTTCAAGACTTCAGCTCATGTTTTGACGTTTCTAAAAGCTTCAAGAGAGAGAAAAATGGAAGGTCTCATGTCGAATTTTACGTCGATTTTTCGCTTCGCTAAAACTTGCCTGAATTTTTGCATGTGGCTTTCAATTTAATCAAACAACACTGCTTTTTTTTTTCCATTTTTTGCTCAAAAGTGTCTGTTGTTCCACTCCCTTCTTTGATTCCTTTCGTTGACTCGATATTTTGGCCTCGCGTATCCCGAAAACGTATGCGTAAACCAGCCAACAAAACACAGAGCCATGTTATATGATGAAATTGAAAGCCGCGTGTAGAATTTCACACACTTTTGAGCAAAACGAATAATCAGCCTAACATTCGACATAAGACGGTTCAGCCCTTTAATTAGCCTAGGGGCGTGGTTTGTTTAACAACTGACCGCTAAAGAATTATAACCTCCATTCTATTTTTGAAGAACAGGAAAGTGTTTTGAAGACACGTTTAGATCTAAAGGTTAATTTGCACGTATCCTTCACTGAACCCTTATAACCTGCAGCTGCATTATTTCTTAGGTTGTGAGCATTGTTCTGTTGTTCGTTCTTTCGTCCTCTGGACCAACCATGTAAGACGTTGCAAATGATGCAAGTCCCCCCAATTAGTAGGTTCAGTTGCAAGGGACAATGTGACAATGATTTACCACGAAAAATTCCATTTACTATGATGTGCATAAACGTACTTAACACAAACATTAAAAAAGAAAAAAATCTGTAATTTCCTTTGAGGATTTGGGGCTAACAGGCGAATCAAGGTCGGCAAGTCATTTTTTCAAAAACTCGGCTCTGTACCAGCACTGCAGTGAAATATGTGTGGATGTTTGAATTTGAGAAAGAGAGTTTTTACTCTCTTCTCTTATCGTTTAAAAATCAAGATGACTTGCCAATCATGGCCGGTGAATCATGTTTGAAAAGAATCAGGTCTGCATAGAGACGAGTGAAAGACGGTTACGCGGTGAAGAAATGATCGATAATATTTATCCACTCCACGTCGTACATATGAAAGTTCTATATCTAGAGAGATTTACCTTGATAAATTACCATGGACCACAACAAGCGCCAATTACCCTTAAAGTGGTAAAAAGCTTGGCTGATGACTTGGTGGCTTAGGTTGGTTCTAGCTTTTGCGAATGATTATCAAATGAAAATATGCAGAACTTTCCAAGGATGTATTTTTGGAAAGAAAAGAAAGTGTTTTTTTTTTTTTTGCAAAACATTTTATTTCCTTGCCAAAGCGCTGCCTCTTTCCGTAAACACAGAACTCGCACCTGTGTAAGCTGTTAAAATACCGACACTTAAGTAATGTTTCTGCACGTACAAAGCATTGCACATGCAGAAGCACGTGCAAAGCGTTGTCCCTAATCCGTAGCAGTGTTTTTCACTGCCAAGCCAAAGCCTTGTGGATATGTTAAAATTGTGAAAGCCTCAACAGTGACGATAAAAAGACGAATTCTCGAGCGTTCGAAGATAGATGACTCAGGTTTGTGAGGTGAGTAGACGATGAAGAAAGTTCCCAAAATTACCATTTTATATTCTTCATGGGGCCAGTTTAACAAAGCCTTTACTTTTGTAGCTTACAAGATGGGGCGTTGGCTATTCACTGGTCTGGTATGTACTAATACAGTTTTATGTACCTCAGTGTCGATCAAAAGTGGTAGACAATTAACTCGGATCCACCACCATCCTCCTCCACTTCGGTGAGTAATAATGTTGTTAAATATCCCCCATTAAAGCCTTGTTCATAAGCTAAACCGCCCCAAGTAATTTTGGTATCAACCACGCATTTTGCGGAAACATTGCTGTTTATACGGCGAAGGAAATTAAGCCTAAGGCGCGAAGAATACTGAAAATGCACTGTTTATGCTTACCTTAGTGGTGGCTTAGCTTTGTTGTCGCCATGAAAAATTGTCATTTCATTCTTTGACGGATTTATACGGCATGTTCGCAGCTTACAAAAAACGTAGCTAAGAAGCGCCTTTTTTCTCTCGTACACTAACAGACCTATTATCACTCTACATTGTAATACAGTTTCCTTTCTGTGAATTAGAGCGGTTACTCTGGCCAATCGCAACAGATGTAAGCTACAGAACGAGCCAATCAAAATTCGAAGCAAATACATGTAACTGGCGCCAAGCGCGGGAAAACGCGTGCGGCCAAAACACGATTGGTTTTGGTTTGGATTCCCATCGGTTGAGAAAGTGGCGCGAGTTTTGTTAACCAATCACAGAGCGTAGTATTAATTAAAGCTAACTTTGACTCAGCGATGCGCAAAATTGATGGAGATAAGAAGCCCAGCTAGGGTTTAGTTTTTGAGGATAAGAAATAAATTACAAAAGCATTTTAGATATAAACGATAACTACGAAAATAATTTAAAGGATAAGGGATAATCAAGTGTTCAAAAGGGACAACCTGCACCGTTTGCAACGTCTTACATGGTTGGTCGATAGGACAAAAGAACGAACAACAGAACAATGCTTCCAACCCTAAAACCAATGCAGTTGCAGGTTATAAGTGAAAATAGAGCTTTTGAAAGGTGCAGGTCTACTGCTCAAAAACTTGGTGATTTAGGGATAAGGAATAACTTACAAAAGAATGCCAGGGAAAAAGGATAGTTAAAAAAAGACTTTAAAGCTTTTAAGATATAATCAAGTGTTCGAATGACCAGGAGTTTTAAGAATAGTTACAAGCTTGATGATTTTAGGGGATAACCCAACACGCCCTTATCTGGTCTCAGATAATGCCTGTAAGGTCTCAGATAAAGCCTGCACAAAAGCAAAATGCGGGAGACTAACAACCCGTGTGCAACTCGGTTCTCCAAACTATGGCCCTATTTCAGACCAAAATATGTTTTTCCTGTACCCAATTAGAGATTTGGCCTCTAAAATTCATACCCATTTTCAGACCTGGTCTCTAGAATCCACACCCGTTTCGGTCTGTAAAATCCACACCCGTTTCGAGACTATCAGACCAAAATGGTTATGATCTATATCCTATTTCACAAAATGGCTCAAAAACCATGAGCAGATACGCTAACCCCGCGGAGAAGGGGATGGGGGGTACCAAGAAGTCAGTGTAATATGGCTGAACCGGGACCCCTTTTATCCCTTTTCCATTCGGTCCACTATTTCACATTCAACATTTCTTTAATTTACCTATTATAAAATACTGTTTTATATGTACAAAAAATGGTACGCGGCAAGAAAACCCAGACAGAAACCTAAAAAGCGATCAAGCTCTATTTCCGTTTCGCTTGAAAAACCCAAAATAGAGACTGAAAAAGGCTAATTATTTCTGGTGATTCCAACAGCTAATCAGCTCTGGGATCGAGAACTTAACGTCAACTTATCTGACAATTTCGGACTCTGGTATTTCACGGAATATTGTCTGGTTTTAGATCACAAAAGGGAGTATTATAACAAGCTAGAAAATTATTTCACTGCTTGTATTTTAGAAAAGATTATTTCAGATGCTTTTAACAGAATTTTTCTCTTTTGTTAAGCTGAAAACATTTCCAGGGGTTGTCTATATAACAATAACTATTCCGCTCTGTCGAGGTGTAAATGAACCAATTGTTTGTGTGGAGTGCCGATCCAGTTAACCAGTCTATTGGTATAAAAAGCGGGAGTAGATGCATTGTAACTTAATCGCCTGCCATGTGCTTGCCCAGCCATTAGTTATCATGAAGAGAAGAATATCATTGTTTATAAATACCACGGGAAAATCAACATAAATTTACATTGTATTGTATTGTGCTACTAATTAAATGTAATAACATCTTTCGTGTGTTTAGTGGCTTTTAACGTTTGAGTCTGTGGATGAAAATCCTACTGAGAAAAAAAACTTAGATTAAAATAGAACCTATACCAGGTAGCTCCGAGTAGTACTTTGCCATATATGTTGTTTATTGCACAAGGTTGTTCTTGGGTTTGAGCTTGTGAATAAAGGCTTAAAATGTGAAATGGTGGAAGGTTGTTGAGCAGAGCAATTCGTGGTTTCGTTTATTAGGCTGCACACGTAACAGTATTAACAAAACACAAAAGAGCAAACTTTCGAGGGTGACTACTTTATTGAAAGCTCTCGAGCAGGAATTTGACACGATGCTGTTGTTTTTCAATGTATTTTTGGTACGGAAATTATGTTAAAATTTTATGAATTTATTTGGTCATCCCTTGAGTGAAAAGGTTCAACAACCATAACGGGACACATTCCTTCACATTCGAAAAAATACAAAAACTTTAGAAATATGCTATAGTGTCAACTTCACAAAGAATATAGGCGTGTCAATTATTGCCTTAATGCTTTGATTCTGTCGTGCAAATACTTGATAATTTTTGCATTGTCACTGAGCATCGGTGCAGAAACTGAAACAAGCATTAATGGACGTGGGCTCGTCACAGCTCTTTCTTTTGCATAACTAAAAGCCGGCCGATTTCTAAACGTCATTGATATTCGACAAGCGTCTCAGTACCGTCCTGCAGTTATAGATGATTTCGTTTGAGGCAGGGGCAAGAATGGAAGTTCATTTTTAAAAGTTTAATGCCTGCCGTGTAAGTGAACCTGTTTTCAGGACGCTCAGTTTGAAGTTTACAAACATTTCTGATTTAATTCATTGTCTTCAGAAAGATTGCATGCAGAGAGATGCAGAGATAGATGCAAATCTGGCACTGATTATGTAATGACTGTTTCACTCGAGAAAAGGTAAGATCGAATCCCTTTCCAAATTATATTGCCTGAGTAAAAGATAGACAGTTTAACTATACGCCAACAACCATTCAGTTTCAAGTGGCGTATTTTGTGTGATTTGAGATGCAAGGACCGTTTACGTGATGTTGTATACATTTTAAATACATTATGATTCAATCAATTCTACGTCCACGTAGACGTATGCCAGAGTTTTCCTACGAGACCTTCGTTCCTTTTCCTAGACTGATTGTATTTCTCACTAAGTAACAGGGAGCACCCAACGCAGAAATTTCAGCCTTCTTTTCCAAGATAGTGGCTTCATAATGGCCGTTGGAAGAGCTAACGCAATTTGATATGTTTTGATTTTTAAGCTGAAAATTCAAGTGGCAGAAAATTCAGTAATTTTAGCGAAGCAAACCTTATCTACCGAACTCTCAGAGCTCTTTACGACTTTTCAAACCGAGTGCACATGCTTTAGAATATTGTACCAGCAACAGATAAGAGCAAGGGCTCGGGGCTAATCGTGGCTAATTTTGTAACAACCGGAGAACACTTGTTTGTTTGAGTGATTTTAAGTCACCTGACACAACGTGCTTTGTTCCTATCTTTTTTTTCTTATTATCAGGGTGTGACCACATGTCTCTTAGGTTTTCAGTTTTGTGGCTTTCAGTTTTACTGTGAAGTAACAGTATTTGGCTTTCGAGATGCATGTGACTTCGTACCCCGGGTACCACTCCGAAGTTTTGGTGGAAATGTGCCCAGTCCCTCAAACCTCCTTCTCTCCCCCCCCCCCCCCAAACATCCCAACACCTCCGACCATTCGATCCTGTTGCAGACCAAAATATATAACTTTTCAGAACCGTTTTCATATCTACAGGTTAAAATGGCTACTCTCTTTACTCATTTTCAGACCAAAACGGCTCAAACACCATACCTCTGGGAATCGAGGCACATATCTATATAGCGTAATTTATATAAGGGGATACCCCCGGGGTTAAACTATAACTTATTTTAAGCACTTATATTATAACATACCGTAAAAGCCCCCCCCCCCTCCCCCCATCCTTCATGCCTCAAGGCCTCATGCAAGAGGAGGAGGATTAATAGTGAGGGGGAGGACAATTTAATTCAAATCATAGTTCTTGAACAAACTAAATTAGCTTCTAAAAAACTAACTGAAACACAGCACTAATGTTTATGAATTTTTGTATCACAGACTTTGTCATTTTAACCTTAACACACGAACACTTCTGCACATTGAGGTATAGGCCTTACTGAACAGTCCAGGCGAGTAGCTGGCATTTCAGAGCAACTGATCTGACTTAGAACGAATAGTGAACGTACTAAAGTCCTCACAACGTAGTCGTGTGCAGGCGGTTGATAACTAGCCGTTCACTGAAAACTGGACGTACCGGCAATTTTATTCTGGAAATGACTTAACAGTTCCTCTGAGTCGAGAGACATGTACGACTCCCACGCACTTTTCACAGTCATTAATCATGTTTTTCCGTGTTGTTAAGAGTTTATTTTTGTTATATCTTTATTTCAAAACAAAAAGCCGTTTTGGGATCGGAAGGAATCATAGAACTAATCGTTAACTGAGTAAGGTCCTCAGAAAGTGGTCTTGTGCAGCTCTTAATAACTACATTATTCGTCAAAACTGTGTGGACGATTTTATTGTAGAAATGATTTGAAAAACCTTTACGACTCCCACGCACATTTTTTTCAATCGTTAATTATGTTTTATGTGGAAAGAAGTCAGTTTATCTTAATATGCAATTTTTTTTTAAATTTCAAAACAAAATGCTGGTCAAAGGGCAATATTCACTTTGTAACAAAAGTAAACAACGAAAACAATGGAAGCTACTGCAAAACATTTATCTCTTTAATTGTAAAATTTCTAATCAGCAAAAAACTGAAAAGTGATCCATTTGCCTTGATTGCCTTTTATGACAATATTGGCCTTGAGTACGAAGCAAAGTATTGAAACGGTTAAAATAGAAGAAAAATGCCATAGACTTCCTTTGCCTTAAGGCTACTGAAATAGTCGTCAGACTATTCCCGGCAGACGGTAACAGACGTCAAACTCTTATTGTCCTTTTTTTTTTACAATTTGCAATAACATTATTACCCTAAAAGAGCAGAACAACCATATATAAAGGTCCTAACGAACTGTAGAAGAAATCATGTTTGCATAAGAGCTCGAGATAACAATCCCAAGCAGCAAGAAATATTTAACCATGACTGCCGCCTTGCAATCTTTATTCTAAAATCAAAACAATAACCATTGCCTGGGGAGATATGCTAAACACTTAAGACACCCGCTTAATCAATGAGCTAGCTACGAACCGCAGCCACTGTCACAGAATTTGTCTCGAAAATTCGTAGTATGTCCCTCGACACTTGCGACTGCCCTGCGCTAGGGGCCTAACAAGCTCCAAATGATTCGAGTCTAAATAAAGACATAGACTTTCGTCTTCAGTGTTTAAAGCTCCTAGTTGGCTTGATAGTTCAGTTGGTAGAGCACTGCATCGGCATCGCAGAGGCCATGGGTTCGTATCCCGTTCAAGCCTGAATTTTTTCAGGCTATTTTTTCGCAACTGCTTAAGGGGGCAATTTACCTAAATTTGAATGAAATTTAAAGAGGTTTTAAGAAGGGATAGAAGAAAGAAAATGATTTTTGGAACATCAACAGACAGTTGATACCCACGCAAGAGCACCCCGGGTTGTTCGTGGACTAACTTGGTATCCGTCTATTAATTATTAAATACAAATTCTAATTTTAAAACTTCACTTAATCTTCAATATTTCTTATTTCTCTTAATTTAACCAATCCTTCTAAAAAAACTACTCCTCCCAAATATATCCAAAAATCACCCAAAAATTTACAAAATACCCCACAACACAGATTCACGGGATAATGATAGGGTTTTTGGATTGCTTGAAACGTGAATGAGAAATTGCCATTAAAGCCGTGTCAAGTGGCAGAAAAATGGCGTTTAGGTGAATTGCCCCCTTAAGTTGAGTACTAATTGCGAAGATGTTCCTTCTATTAAATGTTTTGTGTTTTTGTGTTTTGTGTTTGTAGGAAAATTAAATATTCGATATTTATGAGTACTTTGTTGCACAAGACGTTTGAAAATATGAATATTATCGCGAGAATTGTGCATTCCTCGCACCTTTCGCTGACGCGAATGGTACGAGATTAATATAAGTGTGCACGTTTCGCGGTCATTGTCTCATCATGACTATTCCGTGAAGCGAGAATACAGTAAGGTCGATTTATGCTTCTTTCTCAAGTCTGGTCAACACAATCATTTTGTCTTGCACTGCCTAACAATATTAACAACTGTTTTTTTCCAGGTCAAATTGAGAAGAAGAATTGGCGAAAAATGGCAGAAAGGGAATCTAATCCGGTTACTTTGAAAAGCCTCACTGGAGACAGCCCCGTTGCCGCTGAGCCCATCCCAGAGTGGGGCCCTGCTCTACAAGCCTGGCAATGGGCCTGGGAATTCCACTGGATTGGTTTTGGGACGCTCTTCACAGTTTTTGCTCTGTACTCTATGATTTCATTAATAGACGTTATCAAGATAAAATCGAAAACAAAACGAGGGCATTTGGCGATTGTTATCACGACCCTCCTGTTCATTCTGGGTATCTCAAGGGCCTTATATCTCTTCATTAATCCTTACGAGTCTGAGCAGTGCAACTTATTGCCCTCGTGTCCGGTAATGCTCTCTCGGATACTGTTCGCTATTGCCCTGCCATGCACCACAGCTTCGTTCTCATTGGTCCATTTGGCGTTCCTTCAAGTGATGAAACTCAAGCTGTATCCAGAAAAACTCCAGAGCAGCAAGTTCTTGTCATCAATCATTGCGTTTCATTTTGGACTTGCGCTTCTCACGGAAGTGATGATATCTCTATTTGCTGACATGAAAACCCTCAGCATCTTCTGTCAATCATTTTTCATCGTGTTCTACTTTACAATCTCAGTTAGCTTCATATACAGTGGCACGAAAATTGTAACTTACGTCACACGCAACCATACGTACGTGACTCGTGTCGGGGAGACGAGCATGCGCACTCAGAGTTCTAACGGATGCTCCAACGATACAAAAAACGCGGGAAAATCAAGTACCCGACGCTATCGACCGAACGTGTCCAAGCTTGTCAAGATAACCTATATTACAGTTTTTCTGGGATTTGCAAGCTGCGCACTACAATTATACTCGATGTTTGGTGTCCATCACATGTACAAGGAGGGAGAAATGTCTCCACCCAAACCCTGGCCTTGGCTGATATTTCAATCGTTATATCGCGCCGCGGAGTTCGTTGCAGGGTGTACCTTGGCTTATGTGGGCCCGCGACAAATCAGCCGAAAAAGTCATCCGCTCATGCGCTGTTTTGTTTGTTGTCGACACGTGCTAGAAAGATCCGGATCTCAAAAACCTGATTTCTCGAACGACGCCGGAAGCAGCGAGAAACATTTGACAAGTTATGTACGAGATAGTGCTGCGTAATTACTTGGTGGTGAGAATTGTAAATGAAAATGAAGTCAGTGAAGAGTCTTGACAAACTGTCCAGATACTGAGAATGTCGGCCTTCTGTGTAGGGGTGGCTTTATTTAAAGGGATATTTAACCACAGATAAAATTGTTTGTATTTAAGTGGCAGAAATTTGAAGGTAATGTAATCTAATTCCTGTCCGAATTTTCGAACTGTGGTTGCTTTTCCTAAAAGTCGGAGCTCGTCTTTTTGTTTACTCAAATGGGAGAAACGGCATTCTAATCTTTCGAAAAACCACGGGAATTTGTTGTCTCTTGAAGGGGATTTTGAGGTGATGTTGCTTTAAAGAGAACCCTAGTCTTTCGTCACATCCAAGATTACCTAAATCCGGATATAAAAGAGTAATATGTGAGGGAGAGCACGGCAAATGGGTAGAGGGGCGGAGTTGAAGTTCCCAAGTTTAATGCCCTTTATTCCCGGTTCCCGTCATACTCATGGCTGGTCCCCAATTTTTCTCCCCCTTCCCCTTATCCCACCTCTCGTAGACTTCCCGCCCCTTCAGCTCCCTTTCTTCACCCCTCCTCCCCATTTCGAACAGAGTAGATTACCGCTACCACTGGCGTCAAGGAAACAGTATTCTAGTCTTGACATTACAAACAAGAAGACAGAAGTTAAGTAAACACCGAATCAATTTTGTCTAATTTGTGTCCCATTTCCATGTCACGTAAGATTACGCAAGTTTGGTGATCTGCAACCCATTGAGGTGGTTTTGGGAATCAACCCCTTGTTAAAACATTTATCGGATAAAAACTGGGCTGCCTGCAAGAAATCGCTCATATTGCTACGAAATCATGAATGTCTTTCTGTTTGCCTAAAATAGTAACGCCTATGGGCTCCCTTTGTGTCCCTCTACGGTAGCCTGCTTGCTCGCAGGCTACCTCTACGGGTATCACTGCATTCATTTCTGATGAACCAAGACAAGTCATGGAAGCTTTCGTAACAATTCCGTTTAGAAAAAATAAACTAAGAGGAAATCGAATGTACTGAAAAACTAAATAAATATATATTTGAGAGTTGCAGTTTATATTTTATCAAAAGATAAGTACACACGGCGAAACTTATATCGAAAGTAAACCGGGCAAAAAGAAAAATTCTGACCAAATTGTGTACTTTTTAAATGCCTCCAATTAAACGAAAATCGTGCAATATTGCCCGGTTAAATTTTCTTCCTCAATCCACGCGCATTCCGTGGCAGACCTCAGGGCCAACGTATTTTGTAAAAAGAGCGGGATAACAGGGGTGAAGGGCTTGATGGGACGGAACAATCCCACAACACCATGCGTAACACGTTTGTTTGAAGAGATACGCTTGGGGACGAGGCAGAGTTTTACTAGCATTAAAATCTTCACAACACTCATAAACTGACAACAGTAAAAGTACAAAGTTATAGTCTCACCTTCAAAAACACACAATGTCCCAAATCAGCTAAGAAAACACCACATTACTACCCTACGGTTGTGTTATGGCATGCAAGTGGGTGAAAGCTTTAAAATGCCTTCCTGTGGATTAGTTTTCTCCGTTTAATTCAGTTTTGTGTTTTTGTATTGGTTAAAAAAAAAGCAAAACCCCGAAGAAAATGAAAGGAATTAGCGAAGTTAAATTGACAGTTTGTCAAAGGGTATAAACACAAGTAACGTGAGCCAACCCATGACTCTTGACCAATCAGAATACCGTAAAGAAAAAAAAAACAAAAAAAAAAACAGTGTCCTGCTGGTGTCAAGCGCGGGAAAACACCAAAATCTAATGGCAGACGAAGGAAATTTCCCGGCTTCAGCCTAACCACAACTTATGTTTTGTAATTTACTGATTTTTATTAATTACAGGAATTACAAATTACTTAACACTACCACAACTAGGATACAATTACACTACTAATTACAACTCAATAATAACTACAAGATGACATTACTACATTAACACTACACACTCGTCTACACTAGATTACATATAAACATAAAGCAAAATGGAAAAATCAAATCATAAATCAGAGAGAATTTGCTCCTGATTGGTTAAAAGAACACTCTTAATCTGATTGGCTCAGTAAGCACATTAGGGGAGATAACTAAGGCAAAGCTACACAAGCTTTAAACAAATCAACAGAAAACCGCGGTATTGCCTGCTTGGCAATCCACTGATAAAGCAGATGAGGGATATAGGGCTTTTTTTTTTCGCGAGCGTAAAGTAAAACAGAATAAAGCACGTTATGAGGGAGCATTTTCGTCTACAGAAAGCAAAAAGCCAGTGTAGTCAATTTTAACCCCACAAAACTCCTCGCACTCCGCTGTGGATGTAATTTCTCAGTTGTTACGTTATGTTTTGTGGAATTCCGGTGTCATACTATTCGTATTTCTGAATGAAGTCATGTACGTAAAACGGCATGGTCGCGTTAAAGTACACAAAAAACCTTTTTGAGTCGCACTTTATAGGGTCACACAAATCCTTGCATCACGTAAACCCACAGGCCACACAACTGTATGAACGTGTGGCAATGTTTTGAAACCGCCGGAGATTTCTGACTTTGGGCCCGATCAATGTGTGAACGAACGAACCAATCTTTACGATGGTGTGTCACCTTTTTTACTTAAACAGCCTTATGCATTTGGCTGACTTTCTGGCACGCAAAATTATTACTCAACCTTTTTTCAAGCAAATCCGTGAGCCAAATCGCAAACGTTCTTTACACCACGCCTCAATCCTCAACCGAAGGAAGTCATAATTACGACCGGGACTTGATTGAGGGTGAGCGTTTTCATTACAATTCACTCTATCACGATCTATACAGCTGCTCTGCCAACAAAGACGGATAATCAGCCTCGAGGAAATCCACTGCATCGTCTGGTCGCCACCATAATGAGTCCTCAGCCATCCAGGTCTCCTCGTCATCAAGTGCGTTATGAAGGTGTTCATCATCGCCATCTTCATCAATGAAATCCTCGAAGTCATCGTCAAACTCACCATCATCGTCGTCTTCCTCATGATAGAAGGCACCTATGAACATTAAGAATCATTGAGTGAATGCTCACAGCACAAATGCTCCTTGAACACCTAGCAGAAGATATCAAATGAATTCTTGAAGGTAAAGGAAACAAAATTATAGTCCGAGTAAACGGACGTCGTTTCGCCGTGTAACTGACCCAAATGGGCTATTTCCGAGTGGCTTTGAACCTCATTATCAAAACGAGGCTAAGTGCAAAGCTTTTCATGTGAAAATTACAGTGCAACGAACTCAACCGGGGCCACCTAACTTTGATCAGCCAATCACAGGTCACATTTACAACAAAGGAGTCTGGCTTTGGTAGTTCGTAAACCAATCAAAAACGAGAAAGTTTTAAAGTGTCAGTTTTTTCAGTGGTCCCGGGTGAGTTCGTTGCACCGTAAATTTGTTTGCATATGAATGAAAACTAATTTTCATGATAAAAACATATTTTTCATTCATATGCAAACAAAACTAATTTTCATATGAAAAGCTTTGCACTTTGGGGTGGGAGGGGACGAGAAGTAGGTAGCTCAGACCCCTGTCTTGTATGGACCCCTCCCTTCCTCCAAATACAATTGTCATACCAGAGCCATACGAAGGGACGGCATCAGTCCTCTCACGGACGGAGTAGTCCTCGCGGAGTAGTTGACACTGACACAACGTGGGCTGTACTCGAGATATTTCTTCATCGTCGATGGCTGTACCTGAAAAGTCAATTGAGACCCATTGCCTAAACTTTAACCAATGCAATCACTCTTGCCAATCACCAACACATTGAACCAATCAGAACTGGAGGCAAATGCATATAACCAGAAACACGTGCACAACGAGGCCTGGTATTCGCCGAAAAGCGAAGCGAGCATAAGCTTAAGCGTAACCACAACAGTCCATGCAAATACTGAGAAGCAGAAGAGCAAGCACAACGAACAAACTGTTTTGATTCTTGCTGGCTTACAGTTCCGTTTTAAAGAGTTTGTATCGACCTGTAGTAGCACCTCTGCTTGCAATCGTGCTTACGACGTCGCATGCGAAAACCACTCCTTAGTGACATTTGATTTGGGCTAAGCTTACATGCAACTGGTGGTGATCATAAATATATATTTTTTTAACTAATCACAGACTTGAGTATGGCAAAAACACCACACACAAAAGGAAACAAAGAGAACGCGAACCACATTAGACACTCAACTAAAGAAGCACCACGCAGCTCTTAAAACAGTTGACAAGATTAGCTGCAAAAACAATAGCGGAGCAATGCACAAAAAACAGAAACAATGGACCCTAGCCTTGAAACAATACAGCTATGTGATATACAGGTCCAACAAAATTAGAGGGTCTAGAGAGCTGCATGCTATCTGCAACCGAAACCCGCTTGTCGGTCGGATCTGACAATAAACCAAGTTTTCCTGTCAAGTTAAAGCAACAGATCCATACCTCCAAGCGTGCAGGTGAGCCTGGGTCGATCCTCTGATATACAATACAAGGTAAATAGTTCAAGACAGGTGTTTGTAATGCCAGTGCAGCCGCTAACATCCAGGGCCGTCAAGTCACGGCAGTGTTTTAATAGACTCTCGATTGCTGTGAAAACATAAAAAGCACAACGTGAGGGATTTGACTGCCAGTATGGTTTTGAGTCCGTCCTGACTTTTGAGCCTGTGGAAGTATACTTTTCCTGACAATGGTGTGTTATTCAGTGAGTGACACAGGCAAACTCGGAAAAAGGACGTCCGAGTGCTCCTATCAGGTGTCGAACCCAAGAGTTTCCGATAACTAGTACGGACGCTCTACCACCAAGCTACAGGAGACTTCACTTGTTGGAGCTAAGAACATTAAACTAGGTTCATGAGACAAACATCCTACATACTGCTGGGATTTCAATGTCAATGTGTGGCATATAAGCAATGGAATAAATGTGATGGTACTTTTCCTTTCTAAATCGCCAGGGGCCAAATTAATAAAGCCTTTACACTTGTAGTTTACAAGCTGAGCTGTTTGATATACGCACACTAAAACAAACTGAGTCAAAAGTTGAAAACCGAGTTCAATAATCATCGTTAAAGACTTCTAATAATGTTCATTGAACTCAATGTCTGCATCAGCGTGTAATAACAAGACCTCAGACTGTAGCTACAGGTCAAGACAGGTGCAAAGGTTTTATTAAATCTCCTCTTTCCATCTGCAACCAAAAAGGCACATTGTAAAATGTCCAAAAAGTTCAGTATTGAGCTGTTTCTTTTTCTTTTTAGCACCTTCACCTAGGTGGCGGTGGTGAAGAGATAAGCTTGCCAGTTATCAGACGGACAAGGCAGATGTCACTTACACTTATCAGTAAGTCCAGCGCACCCTCGAGCCACTAATCGCTCCAGGGTCCCGTTCGCGGCCAGCTGTATAACGCTCTCGTCAGTTATCTGGGAAGAAAGGGAAAACTGAGTAAGCCTAGAACGGAGTCTGAAACAAGTTTCTTCTATAGTGGAGCCGTTCTATTGAACACTCTGCCTTAAAATCTGAGACAGTGCGACTCTCTGGCGTTTTCAAAGAGAAGGCAAAAAACAACTTTTCTTTTAGGGATCCCGGCAATCATCTAGAACAGTTACTTTTAACAAATCCATGGCAGTTTTCAATCATAAAATGTTCAAAACTCAGGTGTAACGATGAGCTGCAGGCGAATGGTTTGTATAACAGGGTACTCACCTTGTCTAGGTAGCTAATATCAAGGGAAGAAAGCTGATAACAGGACACCAGACACTGTAATCCTGCATCTGTTACTCCATCTTGACAAGAGTCCAGGTTCAGAGACCTGAAAGGACAAGGACACAACATCTTCATTTTAGAGGCTGTCAACGCTTACAGGAAACAAATGTCATGTTACTAGCAAGCGGAATTGTTGATGCGGTGGCAAAAGGAAATTTCAGCCACCAAATTTGTGAATGAAATCCTTAAGTGTGACCATGAAAGCTAGTGAGCAGTACTTTCCTGTGGTGCTGTTTATGATCCTGTGCAAGATGGTTCTAACTGTTGAGCCTGTGGATGAAATCCTGAAGTGTGACTATTCAAATGAGCAGTACTTTCCTGTAGTACCCAGGCGTTCATTTATCAATTCTTGGCAGGAGAAATGCTTGAGATGAAAAGTCAAATGAAAACTAGAGGAAGCAAACTTACCTTAGATGAATACAGCTTCTTCCAATGCTATACAGGACCAGGTCATTCACCACAGAATTCTTGGATAGATCCAACTCTCTCTATACGGAACACAAAAATAATGGGATTAACTGTTTTTAAGTTTCTACTTCCCATTACCTCTTAGTTGGAGATCATCCCTGTGAGGAGAAACAAAAGCCACAATTCTCATTAGAATTTACCAAGCCCTGCAAATAATGGTTTGAACGAGACATTGTTAGTCATAGCTGTGTATGTTCAATTGAAGGTTGGTGGGATGAGTCTGGTCTCTACCAACATTTTTTTTTTCTGACACTGCCTCTTTAAAGTCGTTAAAAATAATACCATAAAGGAAATTCGTGCTCTATCAACCATTACTTACCAGTAATGTCAAATTTCCAATGCTTTGTAAACCTTGACTGGTTACTAGGACACATAATCAGGAAATTATTAAGCATGAAATATTTAATGAACAGCAAAGACTAGGTGGTTAGTCTTGCTTTTTTCTGTTATCACAGATACAACAGTTATTTACCATTGTGTCCAGCTTGTGAAAATACCACTGACTCAATCATACAACAACGCTGTAACAAAAAAAAACAAACAACAACTCAGTATCAGCCATTTTAGGGGAGTCTTCATTGAGGGAGATCGGTTTCTGATGCTTACTCTTGTTTAGCATAATTTAATCAAGCACACAGGGCGTTTAAAAAGTCGAACCTCCCATAAGTGACCACCCAAAATGCCAACATTTAGTGGTCGCTTACGAGAGTCGAACCAGATGGGGACTCCTGTGGGAACGGGTCTGACATATCTACTTATTCGAAGAGAGTTGATTGCACACATTTTCCTAGTTCCAATACGAGCAGTGCTAGGTTGTCACTATAGGTTCCTCATAAACTCTGAGTAGCTCATACAGAGGACATGGAGATCAGACCATGTGTCAAGTGGTCGCTTACAAGAGGTTAAAAACAATGAAAAATTATGTCAGCTCGAAAAGTGGTCGTGGTTGCTTACGAGAGGTGGCCAGTTAGGAGAGGTTCCAATAATTTTTTTTATAGGGCTTTGACTGGGAAAAATTTGGTGTTTTGGATAGTTGGTCGCTTACGGGAGGTGGTCGCACATGGAGGTTTGTTAAATAAAACAACTCTGAACAATACTATTAATCATTACTGACCTGTGTGAGTTGACGGATGCCTTCATCAGTCAACATTATACACCCTGAGATGTTAATGGTTTTCAAGTTTTTACATTTATCACCAAGATGAGCCATTCCTTTATCTGTGAACTGAACAAAGCAAAACAAGACACTATGTTTTGAAATTGAACACTGTAAGGAGGTGATCCATGGGGGTGGAATGAATGTTTAGGTGGGTGTATGTCGCTGTGACACTGAAACCCTTACCCTATACCAGGCAGTGCTCAGCGGCATATTGCAACTCTTTTCTAGACTACACATCAAAAATTCCTCCGCTATCCTGAGACTTAAAATTTTCCAATTCCTGTTTCCTCATTCCTCTGATTGGTCTCTCAGTAAATGAAACCCTGTTTTCAGGAGATTAAATCTGTCTGCTTTCTATATCCTATTCTATACCCTCAACAGTGACACATATCATGTATATTGCTTATGTATGGGCTTGAAACCCACCAGGAGTTGACTTAGTTCCTTCCCAGCAAGCTATTTATTAGACCTGATAGAGCCAAACAGAGCAGGTGGGTGCCAGAGTATCTTAATAAAATGGCTTGTTCTTGGGAACTAAAGCAGTTAGTAGCAATATGCAGCAATGTACAGTTCACCTGAACACATTCCTCTATGTTTAGATTCTCACAGGTTGGCGGCAACATAAAGAAACACTGTGGAATTAACAAATTAAATCAAATTAGAAATTAAACACCAACAATATAGATCATGATGATGATGATGATGATGATGATGATGACGATGATGATGATCATGATGACGATGACAACTGATGATGAGGATGTTGATGATGCAGTGGGTAGCCCTTAGAATTTTGGGTGGGGATGTGCCCACACATTCTCCAATTGGACTAAACTATGTCATTTTTGAAACCTGTTTTCATAACTAAGCTCTAAAATCCATGACCATTTTCAGACTTGAAGTTTGCATGTCTCAAATGGTAAATCACTCTTTATAACAAAAAACAATAATAATATTATATGATTATGTATCATTTTTGAATAGGTCTATTCAGATAAATCCTAGCACTGCAGTCATTATGGAATACAGTATAAAAGGTGCTGGGTCAAAACTATTTTCAGCAACTCAAGCCAGTAAAAAAAAACTATACTTAAACAATCTTTTAATTATAAATTAAAAAAAAAATAAGTAATGTACTTACCTGTCCCTTAAGACTTTTGTTTGCTTCTAAATTAATATGAGTCAGTTTCTTGCAGTCCTTGAAAAGCCACCAGAGCCTAAAAAATGACAGAAATATCTACTTCATAAAAGAGCACCAGACTAAGAACAAACAATATGAACATCTAACACATTTTCACTCCTTGTGAAAGTTTGACCAACATGTTGACAAAACGTCTTTCCCTCAGCTGATGTTGACAAACACTGGTTTAGATTTACCAATTTTTTCAAATGAGAACAGGCTCCTTTAATTACTGAAAGCTAGTTGAGAGGACTTACGCTTTTTCGCCTAATCTGTAACACTTCTGAAGGGTTATTTTCTGTAAAAGAGAAATAACTTGATCAGACTACAACACAAACAACTAATGCATGGTCTCCCCCCACCCCACCCCATGGAAAGCTCATTGGAATTTTCAAGAAAATGAATGGGAGATCTCAAAAACCAAACTTCACGAAAGAAAAGCAAGAAGCTAAACTGGAATTTCCAGAGTGGAAGAGGCTCAAAACTAAACAACCTGTGGGAGAGGTATCGCTATTTCACTATTTATTGAAAGTTGCATTTGCTGAAGTAAAGCATCAGTCAAATCTTTTAATGTTAACAGTTTAAGCCCTAACAGTGATCAGCATCAAATTTCTCCTTGTGATATCAATGCTTATTCAACCCCTTAGGCCAGGAAAATTAAGCATAAGGTGAATTTCTTGATATTTTAATAACTTCTTCCCAGTAATGTTATAAAAAAAGTATGGGGCAAGATAGGAGAATTTGTTCGTTGATATTAGGGGTTAAAGGGTTAAGGTACCTCCAGGTGTGGACAGCCTTTGGACAAACTTTTTAATGTTGTTGTATTAACATCAATTCCACTGATTTTAAGCTCCTTCAGGTACTTGCATTGTTTGGCTGTTAACAAGAAAAAATAAATTTTACTTCTCTTATTAACCTGAGCCCATTGATTAACTAACAGTAATTAAAGGCTGCCAAGGATCCTTTGACTGAAACTGTAAAGGTGAAGATAAGTCTAATCCAAAAGTGTGACAAGGTGTGAAAAATGTTTCGAATCTAACTTTTAAAAAAATCAAGTCTATTTAAGGGTGCGTTAGAGCGACCCTATTCTGGAATGGGAATACATACAATGATGACAACAAATCCCTCATAAGAGGTTTTTGGAGTTAGTGGAGTACAAGATTGCTTTAAAATTATCCTGTCAGTGAAAGTTTGCAGAAATGTCTGGAGTTCCCAAATGTACTTAAAAAGAGAAATTTAACAGCTATTCCACTTATTCTTATTTCTGGAATATGGTCAATCATGACCTAACTCTTGTTGCAGTGGAAACTAACTTGTGAGATTCAAATTTGCAACATTTATTTTAAAATATAATAACAGTAAACCTGGGGAATTCAGGTGTGGATCCAGAAAGTTTTCCACCATTTTATGGAAAATGGAAAAACCTGAAAACCCTGAACAATGCAATTTAAGTGTCATGCTTACCAATACACATAACTGCAAAATAGGTCAAGAAGTGTGGTGAGAGCGACAAATCCAAGGACTTGAGGTTTTGGCAACCTCGTCTTAAAATGGACCATAGAATGTCATCAGTTAAACCTGAAATAATCAAAGATTAGTGTTAAGGATGATGCCTCCTAATATAGAAGTATTTTTGCACAGTTCAGGACTATATGTGAAAGAAGCAGATCTTACTATGGGCTACTGGAATCCAGAAAGAAAATTGGGGGGAGTGCGGTATTTTTTTAAGCAGTAAAATACAAGGCAATGTATGTTTTTTTTTTTCCAAAGTGAAGCTCTATTATCTCTGAAAAATGCATGGTTACCCCGAATTTTCTTTTTGTGTACCAAGAGCACTTGGTAAGGTCTGCTTTCTCCGCATAGTTTTAAACCACGCAAAATATCCCTGTGTTAGCAGGCACAACCCATAGGAAACCCGAGTATCTTGAGATATGCAGAATGTATGCGCAGTAACAAAAGTAGGCACCGTCCTTAAAGGTGAGGTGTTTATGAGCTTAGTGCCTCATCTGGCTAACCATGGTTATTGTCAGTAACCACAGTTCCTACAGCATGAAGTCACTAGGAGTATTTAATTTCCACTCCTTTGTAGAGGAGGAGTAATGGCAAAGTGATTAACGCAAAGGCTGGTGAAAATTTTGCTCTTGGAGATGCAGGAATGACCAATGACCTTATGGAACAAACATCTAACACTATTAAACATCGTTTTACTAACAAGCTATTTGCACATAAAGCACAAAAACTCCATGGAAGTCAAGATTGGTGGGGTGGTGCCATGACTTCAATAACTCCTTGTGTTGATGATAGACTTTCTAATGATCATACTTGTGTATTTTCCAGTAATCTGCCATTTTCTATATGTAGCATTGTTTGCTGTGTTCAGTGAATTTTAAAAAAACAAAAAAAATAGTAATGTTATAATTTATAGATATTCACCTCCAAGCCCTTTAAATGATGTAAAGGCTCCTTGGAAGTCAAGATGGCTGGTATGGTTCCACGACTTAATGGCTAACAATCTCCACCTCCTGCAAACTAAAGTATGAAGAATAAGTGTTATTGTAAACAAGTGTTTTCTTTGAGTATTATGCAATGCAAGAAACTAAATGCAGGGAGCCATTGTTAAACATTTGCCAGCTTTGGCCAGAGCGTGGATGCATGTCGACAGCCAAATAGACCATTTTACAGTATGTTCTTGGTGTTCTGGCCCATTCCTTTTTTAAATCCCAAATGATTCTGATCAGAAACTAGTTAGCATATGAACAACTTGCAGTAAAAGTTTGAAGGTTTGTATCACAACATAGACGACTCCAGCCCTACTTTCAATAAAAAGGCTACATTACCAAGCAAACAATGGTCAAATCCATAGGCTATTTCCTGTGGAGTGACAGCCATAGAAAGCTGTTTTGTCCTTATTGCTGCCACACATGTACCCATATCTGGGCTCCTGATATGGCTTATATAGGGGTGTACACCCACCCCCTGGATTTTGTAGAAAAGACATTGAAATAAAACTTACGCTCGACTTCAGTCCAAAAGATATAATTACATGTATGCCCCCAGAAGTGTCAGCTATAATGCCTTTTTTTGGAGTTCAGTAGCTCGAAAGAACCAGAGCCAACATAGGGAAAAGACACACTTCTGTATCTCTCAGACGTAAATGAAGATGAAAATTCTAAGGAGGAAACTTGGAAAGAAAGAAATAGACAAGGCAAAATAGGAATAGAGTTTCCACACTGGCTCATTACTTTTTGAAGAAAGCAGAACTCCAGACTTTTGTCACAAGTGCAGTCTTCTTTGTCTGGGTGATAAGAGACTTACAGTACTTGTAGAGGTGGGATTCCAAGAAAAAAGACAGTTCTGTTTACCTACCCCTCTCAATCCGTATCCTATCCTTTGCACTTAAATATGAGAAAACGTGAAGGATGGTATATTCATTAAGAAGAAAAATTGGTGGCCTATAGAAAAAAAAAAAAAGGAAAACAGACAAATAAGTTATGGCCCACAACACTTAGGCATCGGTGAATTAAGTTTCAGCTTATCAAAGAACTAATGACCTTTCAATACAATTTTGGACATTACTGCATGTTAAATTACTTGAAAATTATATGGCCATATTCAGATTTGAAAAGGGGGTCTTGACCCCCAAGAATGACAAATGTCAGTGCGGATTAGCGCAACAGAAAGAAAATCTTAATCAAGATGGCCTCTCAGACATTCTGTTGGAAGTTTGAAGCTCAATGAAGCTCAAATGACCACAAACAGTGGTGCCTTGTCCAAATGTGGAAAAGAACCATTGATGATGCAACAAACCCTGGCTACGGACCAACATCACATCCAGCAATTTGGTTACCTTGACAAAATCTTCACAAAAGGAAAAATGTGCAAACAAGGCTACAACTGACTATTACAGCAGAGTGGGAGGGGTGTGTGTATGTATGAAGGGGGGGGGGGGGGCGGCGGCAAGGGATACAAACCTCTCACTCTCAGAATTGAGCTTGTTAACATCACTGCCATTAGATTCATCTTCCATTGCAACATCAGCTGTTTCCTTGTTGCTGCTGCCATTCTCAGTGTAGTATTCCAGAGCCTTCTAACAATACAAGGTCAAAGACAAGAAACATTCTTTTGATAAATTGTCATCCTCCTTTCTTTTCTCTATTTACCATCATTGTGTGATTTCAATGGTTAGAGTAAAAAACATGCAAAAATTACAAAGAGATTTAAGGTTCGACATGTCTTTGCTTCAGTAAATCCCTTTTAATTAAAAGAGTAAAAAACACAAGTTTTAAAAAGGAGAAGATAAGTTTGAAACCAGGAAGTAAGGTCCGTAACATCATCAGCATGACATAGGCGTTTAATGGGTAATAAATTGGACTCTTGATGAAGCTTATAAATAAAAAATAATTATTGGAAGAGGCTTGATGTGCAACTTCACCTTTTACCTGTCATAACAGGTGATCATTGTGGAACCTAAAACATAACTAATTTAAGGACAGTGTCGCCTTTGCTACTGCGCATACATCCTGCGCATCTTGGGATGGTTTGAGAAAGTCTGATTTCTTAAGGATGGTGCCTCATAATTCAAAGGTATTTTTGTGCGGTTTATGACTATGCGGGAAAAGAAGAACTTAGCAAGCGTTATTGAAATCCAAAATGAAAATTAGGGGTAACCATGCATTTTTCAGAAATAATTAGGTATCAAGTTTGTATTTTGAAGCTTTTTAGAATAATATTTTATTGTTGCTCAATTATCTCTGAAAAATGCATGGTTAACCCCCAATTAGTTTATTGTTTATTATTATTATTATTACTGATCTTAGCCCTTGCTAAGATCAGCTTTTTCCACACAGTCATAAGCCAAGCAAAATACTTCTGTATTATGTTTCACTGTCCTTAACAGTGCTAGATTTGCTCACCTCCAGAGAGGTTTCCTGACTGAACACTTTCCTTCCTGAAGTGAAAAGTACAATAACCAAGGAATGTTTAATCATTTGGAATAAGACCAGAATGACTTCAACAACAACAACAACAACAACAACAACAACAACAACAACAACAACAATGCATTATTCTAACACAAAATATGATAACAATGGGACTGATCCACAAATAGCATTATTAATCTTGTCAGGTCAGTCAAAAGATGAGCATACTACAAGTATGCAAAAGGTGTCAATTTATTTTTCATTTATTATAAATGATTCATTTTTGCTTACAATTGGTCACATCATAGAAAGATATGTGTGTAAACATTTCTAAATTCAGAGCTATTTCTTAGCATTGATGCAAGTAGAAATATATCAAAATTTCAAGGCCTTCTCAGTTAGCATATTTTTTTGTAATGGTTTTTTTTTAATAGTTTTTTTTTTTTTTTTAATTTTTACTTGTCTACATAAAAATAAAGTACAAATTTCAGAAAGTTGCAAAGTACAGATAAATGTATGATAAACAATAAATATTAAAACATGGAACATACCTTTTTTCTTTCTCTCGGGAGAACAGACTTTCATGATTCTAATGTGTAAAAGAATAAGCAAATTGGTTCAGAAGGAGTCTGCTTGCAAGTGATACAGCATGAATGGGTAATGCAAAAAGGCCACTTTTTGTCTGATATTATTATAACATAAATGAATGTATAAATTTCAGCGGTGTATAGCACATATTTTGAATGGCTGGTTAGAGGTTTTGTAAAAGGCTTTATTTCATGAAGATGCATTAATGGAAAGGAGGTCTCTGAAAAAATGACACAACAACATTTGCACAAGTAACTAAAAAGCAGCAATTTTTAGTCATTTCTGTCAATTAATGTTTAGACAATACCGTAAACCACTGAAAAATTATAACTAAAAATAAAATGAATGAATACTTTGCTATAAATGCTTTCACTATTCACTAATTTAAAAGACAGTGTCTTTTAACCTTCCTTCCAGAGTTCGTTCTTCATCAGAGGAATCCTTGGCTCTCTGTGCTTCCCACTCATTACTAAATGTTACAAATCCAAAGCTAAAGTAGACAAAAAATGACTTTGAATTAAATGATTCACAGGAAACTCAGGGATCAGTGATCAAAGTGACCTTTTACTTTAGCCACAGTTTGCAAGCAAGCTTCGAATTCTCTCAGGAGCAAATGATGCTGATGATGTTGTGCAAAGCATTTGGGATAATCAAGCCTTTGTACAGTATTGTGCAGTAGGGTGGTGGCAGTTATATTATTCAAGATTGTAAACTGTTATTTGAAAGTGTTAGACTAATGTCTGGGGATGCTGCCCTGTTCCTGATGAGCCAAGATTTCTTTAGCTCAGAGATCTTGAATATCAAACCCTTTACATCCTCAATTCTTATGCACTATATGTATCTATAAAAGGGGAAACTCAGGAAGAAGGGTAAGAGGGAAAATAAAATGGAGTTCAGCTGGGTCCAGTAGTTCAAAGGATGCAAAGATTTATTGAACAGATAAATCCCTGTCCATTGGGTATAGTATGTTAGTCCACCTTTAGAACAAACAGGCCTTATATTTGTTCAGTTTTATCAACAGAGTTGACCTGGCCATTTGACCACCATAAAGACAGTCGAGTGCTGACGTTTGGAGCGTTGACCCTACACCAGCTTCACCAGCTGGCTATTTACACACACGGCTGAGGAGTTAATCTCGGGACTACCAAGAAATAACACCATCTGGTGGCCAGAGTTGGACTTGAACCTAGGACCGCTGGATTTCAACGCTGGTACTCCAACTGCTCAGACACACTGCCTCCCCTCCCCTCACCACACCACCACAACTCACCACAGTTTCTTTAGAAACTAACAAATGTCGGAGATTTGAACGCTGAAATTTCAAGCATTAGTCCTTCATCATAGCAGGGGGGGGGAGGGGGGAGGGGTATGACACAGTGGTGAGAGCACTTGCCTCCTACCAATTTGGCCTGGGTTCAATTCCCGGACTTGGTGTCATTTGTGGGTTGAGTTTGTTGTTGGTTCTTGTCCTTGCTCCGACAGGTTTTTCTCTGGGTACTCCAGATTTCCCCTCTCCTCGAGAACCAACATTTTCAAATTCCAATTCGATCTGGATTATTGTCGAGCACTTTATCATGAGCCTCTGGCTCAGGAGAATGTACAAGCACTCCCCGTGCTATTGACATTAAAATTGAATTTATTTATTTATTTATTTTAGCCCTTTGTGGCTGCTATGACGACGGGCTAACGCTTGAAACTTCATAACCTCTTTACGGTGGCCAATTTACCTTAAGTCATCAACTCTGTTGATAAACCAAACATTCGTTTCTACTCCCCACTGACGCGGCACCACAGTTTCTTTAGAAAATAACTCTCTTATCTATTCCTTCTATGTACAACTGTAGTGTACAAGAGTTCACAATATTCCACCATCAGTGGCACTATGCTGTATGCAGAAATAGGCCTGCCTTATCACGGTTTTCATTGCAATTTTGATGAGTAAGTGAATCGCTGGAGTTTGTTCGGCTATGAAAGCATAGCGTACAATGGCTCAATAAGCAAGACGCATGCTTCTCATGGTACTCTGTAGTGACGTAGGACTGATGACAGATAGAATTCAGACAGACTAGGAATGTTTAATAATAGGTACGGTCCTATGGGGGGGTGGGGTGGAAGTATCATTTTAGTCCGGCATAATTTGAGCATTATACCTCCAGCCGAGCATAATTTTGAGCATAATACCCTGCTTTCAGGGGTGAGGCCCGAAAGCATAATACTCTATTTTATGAGCATAATCCGACAGACCCTAACCAGAGGTGAACTGTTACTAACAATAGTTTGTGGGAAAAAATACATGGACGCTTTCTGGCACAGCTACATCCCTCCAATTTTTACTCGGGCTGTAAGGCAGACCGAGTTAAAGTTTCGGTAGCATTATCAAATTCTTTTCTCTTTTTGGGTCGCGATGGGCCGAGAGATAAGACTTCGGGCCACGAGTTATTGTTCTTGGTCTCGTTTTTTGTACTCGGCTGGTACGAGTTACGTTTTCTGTCGTGTTATCAAATTCTTTAAATTCTTGGTCGCATTCTTTGTTTTCGGGCCGAGAGGAGTGTTTACAATATGCGAGCCAGACGTGCGAGGCATGAACAAAACATGCAAGGCATGCGAGGCATGAGCAACCCCAACATAAACTGCTAACCGTTAAGCTAACCGGGGAGCTATTTAAGCTAACCTAAGTGCTATTTAGACTAACTGGAGTGCTCTTTAGGCTAACCGGAGTGATTTTTAGGCTAACCTGAGTGCCTCAAGGTTAGTTTTGTTTAACCGAAAATTTGGCAACTAAATCAGTCTATGACTTCGCGGGCCACGATAGGTAAAGATGTCTCACGTTTACCATAGAAAAACAATCAATGTAGAAACAGTTTCTGTCTTCAAATGAAAGGTGAATAACAAATGCTTTCCCCTGAATTTCATTTAAAAATATAAACAGCGAAACATTGAAAAACGTACAAGGATATAAACATACGCGTGATGCGTAACGTTACTCTAGATCCCGGGGGGGGGGGGGGGGGGGACTCAACAGATGCTTGGGTAGGGAGGTGCGGCCCGGGCACTCAAACCCTGACCCTGTTTAACAATGCATTAAAATACAGTAAGAAACTAGTGTATTCTTATTTCATTCTAGTCTTAAATGTCTTAGAAAGGGCCTGAAAATTTTGAATTCTGTCTTAAACGGGATAAGGAAATCGGAGAATTGTGTCTTAAGAGAGAAAGTGATGAAATAGATACCCCGTTCAAGACATAACACCCTGAAAACCATACCCTATTGGGCCGCACGTCCCCGTTAATGTCACATAAGGGAGTACCTCCCCGGGTCTAGATCATACCGAAAATTACGATCCGTCATTGACCCGGCATCACATTCATATTAGGACCGTACAAATGGTTTCTGTCTCTAAAAGAAAGGTAAAAACGTAAGAATTAAAGCCCAGGATTATAAAAAGCATTCGTATGACAAATGTTGTTTTCCTCTGTATTTCATTCTGACTGCAAGAAATGCAATTCTATCTGGTGGTTGCTTATTGCCTCACTATATCTCTGTATCTATCTATTTGGTAACCTGCGAGCAAGCTCTCTTGGGGGTGGGGGGTGCGACGGGGAAAGAGGATCCACCCCCAAGAGAGCTTGCTTGCAGGCTATCTATTTGGGGGAATTGGCGATGCTGGAGGTTATCACTGTTAAAGATTGTAGGCTTTACGCATCACAC
The DNA here is from genome assembly GCF_977016875.1 of Pavona decussata. NCBI lineage: Eukaryota > Metazoa > Cnidaria > Anthozoa > Scleractinia > Agariciidae > Pavona > Pavona decussata. Next base: position 1,180,216 of record NW_028145494.1, on the reverse strand, counting down.
AGTCAAATATGGCCCGAGTATAAGCTGGAAACAGCTTCTTGTTTTTCTTAAAATGCTTTTCCTAAGCCTATTTTAGATCGAACATCTTAACTTATATTACCTACTTACCCTCGAGAACGTTTTGTCTTGTGATCCGTGATGATTTCAGCATAAACGACTTTACCAAAAGTGCTGAAAAATTCCTTCAATTCTCTTGACTTCACTCTGTAGCTCACGTTGCCAACAAACACTTTACATTTATTTGCAATCACGCGTGTTTTCCGACAAAATTCTTCCGCTCTCTGTAGCAATGCTCCAGATTGTACAGGGCTTGTCGCACAATTGTGACAGTTCGTATCTAAAACAGGTGTTAGGGGAATTTCTAAGTCAACGACAGTGTCATCTGTTATGGCAGCTATGAGGCCATTGTCACGTTTAAGGTGATGGAGTGCCTTTAGTTTGTTCACGTTTGGAGAAAGTCTACTCATCTGCGTACGAAGACGTGCTTAGCAATAACGGCCGTCTTGTCAACCTGTTAGCTCAGACGGCTGGAAACAGATTTTTGTAGACTTTGCTTCAAGAAACGAAACAAGATGGCGACTATTTCTGAGCAGACAGTATAATCACGTTTTCGTTCAGCAGTATCAACGTTTCAAGCAAATTACTCTGTGTAATTTCCCAGAGCTGTGATAAGACAATCTATTACTTTGGTTTATTTAGGAAAACAAAAGTAGTATAATTTTAGAGAAAGGTTGGCTACCTGAACAGCGTGTTCTTACGTTTGTATTCTATTTCCTCAAAAATGTTTTCATTCGTCGAAACCGGAACAAGCAGAAACCTCACCTAAAAACATAAAACCACCGGAAATTTAAACTACTTCCGGTTGTGTAAAGCATGAAAACGAGGGCGGATTGTTCACAGAGTATGCGTGAGAAGTTCCAAAAATTCTCGGTGATCGTCTGTAGTTGTTGGTCTTAGCTTTTAAACGACGAATTTTGAACGGGTTTCGATCTAGATGAGTGGAGAAAAGCAAGGTGCTCTTCTACTCAAGAAACAGCTTGCAGGTGTGTGAGATTCCCTCGTTTCTGACACAAAATTCGACCCTTATAGTTTGTACAATCTATTTTGATGAATGCTAATTCGATGGCGTCGTTTTGTTTCGCTATAGATCTCAACAAGAATGGCGCGGACGGGTTTTCTGCTGGCCTTATAGACGACGATAATCTTTTCAAATGGGAATTAATGATAGTTGGACCCCCGGACACCTTCTAGTAAGTATACTTATCAGAATAAGTGTTGTAATCGCAACATATAGTAATATCATTTCGACCAGTCTTCGACGACAAAGTTTAATTTTAATTTGTTTCTGTTTTCCCTAGCGAGGGAGGCTTGTTCAAAGCACATTTGTATTTTCCCAAAGAATATCCTCAGAGACCACCGAAAATGACATTTATCTCCGAGTTTTGGCACCCCAACGGTGAGTATGTGACGATTTGGCATGATTTCTTCATTACGTGGACCATTTCCTCAGCACGTTGTTTGGCTCTTTGTTTTGTGTCGTAATTTTGTTATTTCGAAAAACTACTTGTTTCGTCGAGCTATTTCCGTAACTATCAACAGTGAAACGTTGAGGATGTAAAAAGCAATCCCTCGATTGATGAAACTCCTTTCAATCTTTGATGAATAACCCAACTATTCTTCAGAGCGTCTTTGCAATTCTTTTCATAGATGTACAAAAAGTTTTGGCAATAAGTAAACCTGTCAGGTTAAATGGACAAATTAAATCATTTTGTTGACGATTCACCTTATCGGCTAGAAACCAAACGTTAAACAAGGGTATAAATTTCAACTAATAATGGTTTTTCTTTGCCAACCATTAAAGTTAATGTGAAATGGTTACTGAATATGTACATGTTAAATTCTTGAAGAAATTGATACATAAATCATGATTTTCATGGAAACTCGTAGACCATACAAGGAACACAGACAAATGTTTCCCATTTCCTTTTGAAAATAAACCATGAAAATCTGACATGTTTCCATAGGAAGGCTTTCAACCAACGAGGATGCATGTCAATTAATGAGAGCTCGCAAGGCTGGACATTAATGCTGAGGATAGGGGTAGTTAGGTCTTTCACCAGGGCCCAGTTGTTTAAAGCCCAATTAAAGTAATACTGGGTTAATGTGAACTTTGATTGGGTTTAACTACTAATCAATAAATTGTTCTTCCAAAAGAATTTTGTCCATCAGTTTTTACTTAGACTTTCTTTACCAGTGTCGCTGAAAATATCTGTTATAAACAGTTTTAACGGGCAAAATGAAGACCTTAGTTAACTTTTAATCAAGGATTAGAGTTGATTGGTTTCGAACAACCGGGTCCAGGAGTGTAGTTTGGTGTGGCAAATTGCAAGGGTGAGGGGAGGGGTCAAGTCAAAGTTGGTTAAATTTTGGGGGGTGAAATGTGGAGTTACATAACACGACATATGTGGCCAGCTTGTCTTCAGTTTTGTGAGGTGTGGTTGGTGAGAGGTGGAGGTCAAGTTTAAATGGGTCAAATTTTGGTGCTAGCCTTCAGTTTGTGTGGGTTCACCTTATCATTTTACCAGTCAGACTTAATAGTGACTACACTGCACATTTTGCTGCGTGTACAGTAACTCCCTTTATTGCAGACACCCCCGGGACCGTGAGCTAGTGTCCTTAAGTGCGAGAGTCTGTATTAAGAGGAATTTATTTAAGTCAAACATCTGCACTCTATTATTGCCGGGGATTTAGCTCCTGCCAATATCATCGAGGTGTCCATAATAGCAAATTGTCTGCAAGGCGAGAGTTGACTGTATGTTGTACAATCATTCAGTATATTCTGCCTGTAAATTGTCTTCAGTACTTGGTTGTTTATGGCTATAGTTTTGTACCACACACTTCAATAGAATTAATCCAAAGTACTGCTCTTTCTTTACAGTACACAAAGATGGTGAAGTTTGTATCTCTATCCTTCACGAGCCAGGTGAAGACAAGTATGGTTATGAACATGCATCAGAACGGTGGCTTCCTGTACACACTGTTGAAACAATTTTGATGAGTGTTATTTCCATGATTTCTGATCCAAATGACGAGTCTCCAGCTAATGTGGATGCTGCTGTAAGTTCATTTCTAAACTCGTCAACCACATTTTACTGCCATTCCTTAACATGCCTGTTTGTTTATTTGTGCTCAATCAAAAACATTCTTCAGAGGATTACAAAGCGAAGAAAAAAATTTGGATCCCTCCATGCAGGGTTCTTGTTAAGATTACTTTGTAAAAGGAGGTAATAAATTTGCAATAGCAGGTGAACGCCATCTTGTAAATAAATGTCAAGCAGGGAATGATGGGAGTGTGATGTTTGCAGAAAGAATGGAAACCAAAATAATATGGAAGAGCTGGAAGTCAGCATTGCTTTTGACAAAGGAATATGTCCAAACCAAGAGCAATTTCTTTACCTCTAGGCGATGGATTTTCAACATGATATTATCTGCTGGATGTTTTTACATTATTTATGGCAAGGAAGGACAAGTTTTTAAAAAAAATGATGAATTTTGAAAGTGGTTTCAGTAATTTTGGAAACATTTTTATTTTCACAATAGCTGGTAACATTTATGTGAGTAGACAGTAAACAAAAAAAAAACAGTTGCCGGCTCCTAACAAGAACCTTGCCCATGGAAAGTGAAAGCGATGACCTTTTATTAGCACATAGGCTGGATGCTATTAATATTGAACTACAGAGAGATGTCTGCCAATTTAGATGTTGATGATTACAAAACATTGTTCCCGTTTTTTTCTTTTCTTTATATTTACATCATGTACACTTTTGCTTTTTCTAAGTATGTCTTTTGTTTTTCACTTCACAGAAAGACTGGCGGGAAGATTACCATGGGGAATTCAAGAAGAAAGTGAAGCAATGTGTGAGAAAGAGTCAGGAATTTTGATTGTACAGTCTGTATGCTTTTGCGATTTATAGATGTCTTTAAAATACAGAATTATGTTAAGTTTATACTAGTATGTTCTCAAATATTGATAACAGGGTTTTCAAATTACTAAGCGTGTTATTACTGGTAACTTTTGCATCTGGTGTGTTATTTGATGGTTCATTGCCAGCGATTTCTTTGACAGTATTTCATCGGCAAAATGTAACCAACCATTTTATTTCTAGATGACAAGATTTCCATTATTTTCCAAAGTTATGACTGTCATTGAATTTCTAAATGTTATTTCCCATGGCATTGAAAGACCATTTATTTACCGAAATGGATGCTTGTTACCAGTACTGACTGTTAGTTGTGCAATGGTCAGCATTAAGCTATAAATTATTTGAAACCCCTGTGATTGCAAATTGGCATCTTGCTACTCATTTTGTAATATACTTCCTGCTTTGCTTGTAGCTACTTGACTCGTTTTTGGAATGGTACATATCCTAATGGTGTATTTAACAAGGTAGTCTAATCATAGAAATTAGCTTAATAGACAATAGCAAAACAAGGTACTCCGCAAAGTATACCTTATAGCAACTTTTTGAGATGCTTTTTGTTTACATGAAAGGTTTCATGCTGCCAAGATCCTCAAGTCCTTAAGTCTGCACTGTTTTGAATCAAGATTACCATAAATCCTTGAATAAATACCTGCCAGTCTGCAAAGCATGGCAAGTGCAGGCATGAGTTTTCAGAAAATGCCTCTGCAAAAACAAGATTTCGTTGAGTTCTGCCATACTCTGCAGACTGGAGCACTAGGGGCTCTTATTTGAATTTGATGATTATTTTTCTCTTTAAAATTCCGTACATCGTAGAGACTAAGAGAATATCTTTACCCTCCTTCAGTATTCCCGGGTACCTTAAAAGTTATTGTATGTAAGTACAGGGGACACATGGGGTTGCTTACTCAAAGGGGATGCTTATTCAGAAGAGGATGCTTATTCCAGGATTTATGGTTAGAACCATGATTATAGTTATTTGAGAAGCTTTTCTTATTATCAGATTTAGGAAAATAAATGCATATGAAAGGTTTCATACCTATTTAATATTGTCATTTGTACTTGTTGTATTGGTGGTACATATTTAACTGAACTCACACATTTTGATGTTTAAAACCCAACTATTGACATCATTAATTAGAACTTAACCATTTAACCTCTGCTAAAGCTGTGACCTTCAGAATCTATGTACTATTAAAAAGCATACTAGATATTTCTAAAAATATTTTTTTAATCTCAACCTCAGATAATTTGCACTTGGGACATGTTTTGCAGTGAAAATTATAGCCAAAGCAAGTTTGATCATCCCTTTGTCAAAATGTGTCTGATTTTGTTTTTTTTTTGTTTTTTTATAACAAATCAAACTTCAAAGAAGCCGGGAAGTTCGGCTTTGGATTCCAACATACTGGCTGACTTCCAAAATAACAAATAACTCTATTATTTGTGCAAAGTCAAATGCAGACACCAACAACTTAAGTGTCCCACACAGACATTATTAGGGTGCCATGGAGAGTAATATGATGCCCTAAAAAATGACTGCGTGACAGCCTATGACAACCCAGATTTTACATTTCTGTGATCATAACTTAAATAAAATAAATATTGCCTAGTTATTTTATATTGACAAAGTCAAATGAATAAATTAATCTATTGTGGAATGGTAAATTTAAAGGGATATTCTGCCACAGGAAAAAGTAAGGATTTCATACGGTAGTACAGTCTTAACCCTTTCCACCATGAGACCTAATGTGATAGTGCCCTGATCATACGTTGTAATATGGTCAAGATTACTTTGGTCATTGTCAATGACATTTTGCAACCAAAATGCTTTTGAAAAGAGCAGTTCATTATTTTAAGAAAGAAAAAAAAATTATATTGTACCCTTCTGATATATAACAGGAAAAAAGTGTGCATTATACCTGCCATGTAAATAGGGTATGGTTTGGTTCACCACCCCAACAAGTTTGAATTTTTTGTTGAATGAATTTGTGTTCCGAGATGTATCTTGTGCTATTCTCTGCATTTAAGAGCAGAAGAATGGCCTATATTTTAGGTCAAAGGCTCAACAAAATAATATTGTCAAGTTTGTTATAAATTATCACCCCAGTGCAATAAAACTGTTGATGAGTGCCTCTGGCCAGAGACAGAGTAGGCCAGTAGGGATTGAAAAATGTTAGGCTGTTTTTATAAATTCTCGCATTTTTGTTTCCAAAATGCGCTAGAACAGATCACGAGCTGTTCCTTTCAAGAATTGACTTGATTTCTTTCCTCCTCTTTCTTTTGCTTATTTGAGATGTGAATCGTGGGGCTTGAGGTCAAACACATGCAAAACTTCCACCAAATTTGAGCCAAAAGAACAAAAAGCGAGCCAAGATGGGTTATGCCCCGAAACCTGCAATATTGATGCAATCATCAAGACTGATAAAAATGGTATACACCGCTACTGTGTTTGTTTACTAGTTTGTAAAAAAACCTTATATATATAATTCATGGTGGGAAGGGTTAAAGAGAGTGTTGGCTGAAGGTTTGTTGAGTCAGAGGTCAAGTTGATCAGCCAGGACTTCAGTTGTGAGGATATACTGTTGTACCCTTGAGCTTACCGGCAATATCATGGCCTAAAACAGCTTGCACAGCAAGTACTTCCTTGGATTTGTGTGTTACTAGAAAAAAGCCTTTGTCACTTCTTGGTTGTAAACAAGTTGGAAAGAGAGCAAAACGCTTGTCCCAACTTTGTTGAGCCAGTACGTGGAAAATGCTTTTAGTGAGCACAAAACCCTACAGAAACGTTTGTACCCAGGCTACATCCAAGACAAAAAATTAAGACTTCTTCGTCAACTTATCTTTTATCATTTGTTTTGTGATAATTTTTTTGTAGTTTAAACTTGTGGCTGGTTTTCCACGTGATCTGTGATTTGCTTTTTCTTGCGAGGCTTTTGTAATGATTACTTTTAACGTTCTTGACTGGATCAGTGAACTTTCTTTCTTTCAAACCATGCATAGTGATCTTTTTTCTTGTAATAAATAATGATAAACAATTATTGTGTTGCTTTAATAACTCACCAATATTTCAAGCATATATGGTGTTGAAATTACCCTACATGCTTTTTGTTTCGGAGGATTTAGAATTTCCAAAAAAAGTGAAAATTTTGCAGCTTTTATTGATTTGGTAAGATGTTCTTGATCTTCATTCATTTTATAATCATTCAAAAACTGGGAAAAATACAAAACATCCAGAAACTCAAACATCAGAAACAAATTAATCATGATTGACTTTCTGTGGAGTACACTAGTACCTTACATTAATATTTTGTGTTTTGGTGTGGAGCCAAGGACCACCTTTACATCTCTTTTTTGAGGATAATTACAGTAATTTTCACTGGTTTGATTTTTGCGAGCTATCAACAATAGACGAAAACTTGAAAATTAAAAACTCATATGCGAATAAAGGCATTTAAGGGTAATAATAGTTATTTATCTTTTAGTATTTTGATCGGTGGCATGTTCTGCTTAAGCACAGATGAGGTTGCAGTAGTAGTGAGTTAGCAGAAAAGAGTGGGAATGTTGCTAGAGTCTTGCCTCCAATACACAAACTTCAGTGTACAGTACAAATGATTTCTAAGTCTTCTTTCCTGCAATTACAGACCAAATTAACATTTCATGACAAGGCAGTGTTTGGTGACGAAGTAAAATGGCCGTTGAAAAGAAGGCTTTGCTCAAAGCCAAATGAATGCAGTTTTATTAATTAAGCTTATTAAGGGTAAGCTGGATTAAGTAATAAACATTAATTACTGAAGTGTGTTGTCTGTATCAACAAATTTGCATAACCTAAATGACTGTATATTTGATATTATGTGTGAACTGTAGAGTATGTTTATTGCACAAATAAAGGAATTTTTAGGGAAATACTGGTATCATAGATGAACATCTCCTGTTTGCTAACCTTTTGACTTTACCTGTAACATTAAAATGGTCGAATTATGTTACATCAACTTTAATTTATTTGACAGCCTAGTGTAGCTTAACCAATTCAATATTATTGAAATCAACATTTCCCACTGTGAAAACCCTGTTTGGTATAACAGCTGTTGTCAGAGTAAGAAGGTATTTGGAGGACAACTAGACACATCATTAAAATGACTCACTTTTAAACAAATGCATACATTAGGTCATTTTGTTCCAGAAACCACAGTCCAAGCTCTCCTGTCTTTAAATTACTGTCTGGCCCTAATAGTTTGATTAAAAGACGATTGGGCGAGTTTATTTTGGTTTATTGGGGGGGTGGGGGTACTCCTCAGAATTTTTGGTAGGGGTGTACAGCTCGCTTCTGCAAACCCTGACCCTATTTCAGACCAAAACTAAAATTTTCCGGTATCCTTTTTCAGACCAGGCCTCAATAATTGAAAGTTACTTTATCCATTTTCAGTCCTGGTTTCTAGAATCCTTACCCATTTTCAGACTAAAAGTCTATATCCTATTTCAGACCAAAACAGCTTAAAAACAAAACCCTTTGGCGCCGTACATACCTACGTGCCTTTTATAGGGAAGTATCCCTACCCCCCCCCCCCCTCCACCCTCTGGGCTACTTTGCTTGTGGAGCAGACTTCTCTAGAACTTTGGATAACTTGTTACAGTGGGGGAAATGCTTGCTCATGACTTGCGTCTCCCAAACTTATAATCATTTCTATAGCCTTTGCCTACAGAAACGAGGAAACTTTACCATTTCTTAAAGAAAACACAGAAGTGTGTTGAAGCAGATTTTAAATAATGAAGTTAAAGATGTTTTTTTAGCTTACATTATAAAAGTAACAAAGTAGACAAAACAAACCCGGACTCAAAAAACATTTTAATCACCAAGAGCCTGTAGAGAGCTTTTAGAGTTGTACAGCCTGTCGTGTTTGCATAAATCATGTGTAGCATACAAAAAGTCCTTAAAAGACATTCATTACACCTGTACACTATATAATAAAGGCAAACAAAAAGATACTGAGCCTAACATGAAGTAACTTCCCTGAACAGTACACAAACCAGTAAGCATTATGTATAATGGAAGGCAAGTGAGAACAACTCCAGTTTATTTGTAAATTACATATTAATAAATAAAAAAAAAGTTGTAGCTCATTTCTTCTCAGTGCAAATTTATGCAAATGTAGTTAATATGATAAATTCATAACTTGTATTGAGTGTTATTCCTCTCAAATAAATTTATGCAAATATTGGTAATGAAATGCTTTATTGTATATGTAAATTTATGTAAAGATGATGAATTGATTATTTAGATCGTCTCAAAATGATTATTTTTGGCCTAGCTAAGATTGGACATAATAATTATAGTAATAATGCATGGAACAGTGAAACACGAAAATGTCACAGCAACACATTAATCACTATCACTATTCAGTGACGTAATCCTCTTCCACTTTTGTTTTCTCTTTTTTATCAAGGGAGATGACTCAATTTGAAGACTACTTTTGTGTGGCAAACGAGTGTCTGTATAAGTAACTGCAGTTTTACCCCGGTAGCTTGGAAAGCCACTTATTTTAGACTGTGCTTTAGATCTGGAAAGCATTGAAATATTCGCATCTTCTGAATGGTCAAAGGTAGCTATAGGGGACCTGTGTCTCCTTTTTGTGAAGATGGATCTTGTTGTCTTAGAACAAGGTGTAGGTTGTATAATCGTGCTTTCATCGCTTTCATTCTCTGAGGAGTCACTGGGTGTACGTTCACGTGTTTCAACCCGTATAGCTATCGAGGCTGATGGAGTGAGATGTTGGTTCTGCTTTAGTCTCAGGCTAAACCTGTTGGTGCATGTTTTTCTAATGTTCTTTGTTGTTTGAGATGCTCTGCTGTGGCATGGCTTTCTGTAGTGGTTACTGCAATCTCCCAGCACCTCCACATCTGAATCACTGCTACTGTCATAATCCACGCTGTCTTTATGTTCAAGAGGTTTCTTCACTTTACACTTTACATTTTTTGTCGCCTTGTTAATGGAGACCCTCTGCCTGAAAGATAAATAATAGCTTGAACTGTCGTAAAATGAACAATAAAGAAATCAAATTGATCAGAAATTTTAAAATATACTGGGTGTGTTCAAGATGGACATGGAAGACTGAAAGAACCCAATAAATATTGGTGTTAAACTCACTCCAGTTGATAAATGCATCGAAAGGAGGCTGCCTCGTCACTATCCCACTTGAGCTTTATGTAAAAAGACTGGAGTCACAAGTTAGATTAACTGTTGAAGAAGACCTCCACCTACAAAAAAGCCCTTCCCTTTCCAGTATTAAGAAAAAAAAGTTTTAATCTGTATCCTGTATTCTGCGACAATTTCAACCCTCTGGCACATCCTTCTACAATTATTGTACAAATCATCTACCTGTTAGCAAGTTGCACATGGCAAACAATGGTACACATACAAGACTGATACCTCGTTCTTGGGTGAGCAGATGATGTTGAAGTTGAAGCACTGGCTTTAGCTCGTTTCTCAGCTATGTTGATCCAGCCATTTGCAGACTGATTGTTTTCTTTTCTGGAAGATGTTGACTCCTGGAATTCATCATCACTCATGGAGTTTTGCTAAACCATTAGTAGAAACAAATCAATGGGGTCATTTTCACACTTATGCTATGTCTTGGGGCATGTTCCATGTAAAATAACATTACTTTAAAGGATGCTGAGAGCTGCCCAGTATGTTCATGATTATATGATTTGGAGGGAGAACATACAATTATGTGGAATCTCAAGCTCCACAATGGTCTGCCAAAAGTTGTAGACCAGGTTGCAAGAAGAAGGCTTCACCCAGATGCAGCAGGGTATTGCAGATGATGCTCCAAGCCTTTAGCTAGCCAGAATCCCACACATGGCCACTATGGCAGAGGGAGACATCTATTGATGTAAATGTATGTGCTAGAGACATGTATGGATTTAGCTCTCTATAGTCAAAGCCCAGCTGGGGTAGCCTTGATGGTTGCTGGTGAATTAGACATGTATACTCCCTCTATGGTAAAACCTCATATACACTTACAAAATAATAAAACCTTTTGTCAAATGAGACCCCATTCAGGCTTTCTCACAGAATTTTTCTTGAGAATGATGGCCGGCCAAAAGAGCAATTTTACATAGAGGATATGGGGCAATCTTTTGTGAATATAAACTGCAGGACAAAAGCAAAAACTCATAGACAAGCAAATTTAACCAAAAAGGAAAAATGCCTGAAATTTGGCATTGGACAATTAAAGAGCTGAGAGCATAAATGATCTAAATGACATTTCAGATTGTTTTTTGTTGATTCAGCTCAGGTTCACCGGAGGTTTTGCATATGGCCTTGAATTCCTTCAGGGAATGTTACTCCGACCAATGTTCTATCTGCTGCTTTGCTCTTTGTTTGCATAAAAACCTAACACTATGGGCAAGATTCAATTTATTACAAAATGAAGGGAAAAACAGTGGATAAAACATTGAAGCAATGTTTCCCAAACAAATTCAAGACCACATGAAAAACTCCACTGAATCCGAGCTTAAACAACAAAAAGTGATCTGAAAAGTCATTTGCAATAGGTCTAATAATATGCACCCAGCCCTTTAAATATCATGTTTGTTTAACAATCAGTCAGTGTATTTTTTCCTAACCTGTCTTTTTCGTTTACTGTTGGTTCGTCTCTGCTCAGGTTTCTGTTGTTTTATGAGTCTCTGTGATTGCCGAGAGTTCCTAGTGCTTGGTCCAGCCTTTTCTAACCTGCTTGTCCTCTTTGAATCTTGTTTTCTTGCTTTAACTTGGTTCCTGCTCTTATTCCGGGAATTTTTACTGTGATTACCAAACGGTACCCACTCACTGTTTAGCTCATCTGAGAAAACAAAATGGTAGTTCCAATGAATGCATTTGAATAATACTCAGAGATACCATGGCAAAGTTCTCACAAGTCTGGGGGTGGGAGGGGGGCAGTTCACAGATTCCAGAACGTACAGTACATTTTCCCCCAGTGTTCTCTATATTAGTGGTTGGGACATTTTGTTTAAATATCAAGACAATTTATCTCTGATGATCAGTTCCTTCATTCTCATAACTTGTATGTTTGATCATGAAAGGGGTATTGCCTGTATAACAGGCAATTGTTTAGCCAAGCACAAAGTACAAGACATCAAGCATAAAGTGAGAGCATGCTCAGGTAAGAGGGAAAACAATATTTTTCGTTCCCTCATTACCTATTTTACTGTGAACATCTAATAACGTAAAGTAAGGATCCTTTTTTAGTCCAACTTTCAGAGCCTAATGAAGCAGAAACCTTAAGTTTAAAACTCTCGCTTGTGAGGAATAACTCACCAGCTGACTCATCGTCACTAACAATAAAGCTGTTGGTACTCGCAGGTGAAGCACATGATTGTTCTTCAATCATTTGAGGCAGACTGAAACACAGCAACAATCAATCAATCAATCAATCAATCAATCAATCAATCAATCAATCAATCAATCAATCAATCAAGTTGATATTGAAACACAGCAACAATCAATCAATCAATCAATCAATCAATCAATCAATCAATCAATCAATCAAGTTGATATTGAAAAAAGAGGCACAGCAAAGGATACCTATATTATTATTAGAGGAAACTTTGCATTAGTTTGAAAATTGGTTGAAAGACTAACTAACGATAACAGTAAAACAACTTAACTTTAACGGATAATGGGCTTATCTACAGAGGGCTTTATATTGACAGATTAAAGTGCCTTTGAAGCGAAAATTGCTTTTGTGTAGTTATAAAATTTGCACTTTGAAAAATATGATTCCGAAGTTTTAGAGTGCTGGGGTAAGAATTGCGGATTTTGCGAACTTTCAAAGTTGGGCTATTTTGCTCTCAAAAATGGTCAGAGGACTGGGTCAAGTGACGTCACTTTGGTGCCAAAAGTTTGTTTACTCTCATTCCGTTCTTGCCGCCAAAGAGGATTGTAAAAAGGGAAAAGCATGTCTAGCGATTCTGAAATGAGCAGCTTCTCAGACATATCAAGCAGCAACGATGAAGAAATATCCTTTCTTCTCTTCTGCCATGATGAATTGCAATTCTTGGCACCAATATGATGTCAGCGGTTATTGTCATGTGGCTTTTTGACCGCGCGATTCGAATACCATTTTTGAGTGCAAAATAGCTCAACTTTGAGCGCTCACAAAATCGGCATCTCCTATTGGAGAAGGCTTAGACACATACCTGTCGATACCGTTCATGGTACCTCTTGAGGATCTTGTGTGAGCTGTGTGACTGTTACGTAATGTATATGGGCTATCTCTCTGTAGTGGAATTTCATCATTACTTTCTCCAGTGTCACTTTCATCATCATCATCATCAACAACAATGCGTCTGTCATCACCATTACCTTCACCACCATCAACATCATCATCCCTAATGTAAGTGGAATAAAGATATGCTTGCAGTGCTTCGTCAGTGTCATCAATGAAGGAGTCTTCCAAGTCATATTGATCAAGCTGTAGCTGTCTGGATACATGTGAGAACTCTCTTCTGGCATTCTAGAAATAAAAGGAAAATTTCTTCTAACTTATTTTATCAACTATTACTGCGGATTCAGTTTGTTCCATGCATCTTGCAACAATCACCTGGTATTTATCATAGATTTTTAATAATACCCCCCTCCCCAGGGGGGATACTCGGGTATAAACGTGATGGGGGAGGGGGGGGGGGGGGGTCCGACGTATTTTTGTGGGTCTAAAATTTTCACTCCTGTATTTTTTTGGGTCTGAAAAATCTGCGCGTATTTTTTTGGGTTCGAATTTCTTCCAGGCTAATAGTTCTTACGCAATTCAAGCCAAAGTTCCTGCAAGATCCGAGAGGCAGAAAGGCAGTATTTTTAGGGTATAAAAGTCATGAATTTTTTTGGTCTAAAATTTCCAGTCTTGTATTTTTTTGGGTGCACAATATAAGGTCCCTGTATTTTTTTGGGGGGTGCAAAATATTAGGCTCCGTCGGACCCCCCCCCCCCGTCACGTTTATACCCCAGTACCCCGCTGTACCTCCATCTGATAAAAGCCTTAGAGACTTACAGTATTTAACCTTTCTACAACACCCATCCCCCAACAGGATTGATTGGCCATTACAAGGAGATTTCAGCAAGAGTAAAATAAACAGCTATCCTATGTGACCAGTCCCCCGGTAAGTATCGTTTTCCAAACTACCAAGATTATCCCACTTTAATCACTAGAGTCAGACCACTTCTACGCTTAGGGGTAATGTTTTGAAATTTTCTGCTGTTTTTATCCTCCACAAGAAAGCTTGCGGCAACTTGTTGGATAACGTAACTGTGACATGACAGTGAATAATTTTTGTTCAAGGCTTGACATTTGGGTGGTTGCTTATGGGAGGTTCAACTGTATTTTAATGCATGAATGAAATGGTTACGGGACAAAAGAGCATGGACATTGTAGAGAGGTGAACATTGTAGGGATTAGTTCCTTCCAAAGACCACAGGTCCAGGATGGGCTTTTAAGTAAACATGAAAAGACTAATGGTATCGTGACTCCCTCTGTTCTCCTCTAAAGCCAACCTGCCATGCTTGAGCATCAACCATTAGGTCCACACATGCAGCATTAGTATAAATCAGAGCTCTCATTAACAGCCATTACCCATGACACAAGAATGAGCACATGGCTGAGCTCACTCGATGTTACAGGTGATGCTTAGTCCCCAAATTAATAAACATACGCATGAAACAAAGCAAATTGAGAAAAATACTTATAATAAACACTGCCCCAATGTGCAGGAAAATGTACTTCTATTATTTTAGGGTCTAATTTTAAAACTTTTCTGGGGATGCATGCCCCCAGACAGCCTTAGAAGCTTAGGCCCACTATACAGGTGTTCGTCATTGGCAATTGGCCATGTATTGGGGACTGTTGCAGGTGAAAATCTACATGTCACGCCTGCTTTAAAAATTTAATGACATCCCTGTAAATGCAAGCACAAGTTAAGAAGGCTGCACTGTTGAATTTGAAACTACTGGAGTACTCATGCTGTACCCACCAGAGCTCATACAGGTATCTGCCGTGAAACAGTGGATATCAATCCTACTGTTCAGTGTGATAACACTTCTATTATGGTTAACTTAAAGTTTTCAAAAAAGATCAAATGCAACTATTACAATTTAAAATTATTAACTGTAAAATAAAGAATTATCAGTGAATACCATCATTTTCGATAAATTTTTTTGTTCAAATTGCTATTTTCGAAACAAATTCTCTCAAAAGAGGGAAGGGAGCTTTCATCCTAAATAACTGCGATTCTTGAAGATGCACTACATGTATCCTAGGGCAAACTTCACCTTCTTCAAATTTTATTGAAATCTGTTATGTAAGAAATCACATTCTGGAAACAATAATATTCTTACTATTTCTAAAGGTGCTTTTCTATAGCACACAAGAATAGTTTTTGAATTTCAAGAATCATGTTTCAGAAGAAGGAATGACTCCATCTGGACTGTGATTTACAACCAACCAATTTCCCACAAATCAATTAGTGAGATGCCTAGTCAAAGCAAGTGCTAACTGATAAATGGTCAAAGTTGTTCAGTCATACAAAATTGAAATCGTGATCAAACCTCAATTAGTAGATAACTCTTGGGAAAAGCTTATCATAATACATAATCATCGCTTTCGTGGTATCGTTTTCACGAATACATACTGGTCCTTGCCGTATTCCTCTGTTTTGCAAACTTCTGGTCCAAGGATTATCCACATGAGTAGGTGGTTCATAATCGTCATCAAGATCATCTGAGTCAATTGCATCAACAACATCTTCTTCTACTAAATCATCGTCATCATTCCAAACCCTCTGATCTTTGTCTCCCACACGTACTTTGGTTGGTGGAGATTTGAAGGGGCTCACATGAACCTAAGAGAATTGAAGAACTCAGTGAGGTAAATAAAAAGGGGCCTTAGAATGTAGCTCTACTCTCACGAGTTGACTATTTGCCATGTAGAGAAATGTACTTCCCTCTTTTATTTTTCTTCCGCCTTACATACTGAATTTGATTGATTTGCTCACAACTCTACAAACTCAGGAACCTGAAACAAAACGAACGACTTATCCTTTTGTTTTGTTGCAAACAGGGAACAAAAAACAACACTACTCTAGGCTTGAGTTTCTTCAGTCATTTGGCAAAAGTCATAAGTTAATGCTTCATATCCAAGCCTTTTGACCAAACAATAAATACCAAACTATGCTTACAACATCATAATCAGTCTTTTTTTCCAAATTAGAATTAATTTGGAGAAATTTGGATTCAAAAAAGGACAAAAATCAGTACTCAAGCCCTTTTGCAATGCCACTGAATCATTCACTAATGAAGTAAATGTTAACTGGCCATTTAAAGATCTGCCCAAGCTGACCAAAGCTTTAAAAGTTGACAACAAACACACTTGAAAATGTCATGAACACTGTTTGTGGCAAAGAATTGATGGTGTAATATTGAACACAAAATGGATGAACGACACTTGAAAAATCAGAAATTATGAATTTAAATATTCAGGACAAATAAAATAGAGGAGACATCTGCCTGCTGTTACACTCATTCAAAATACATGGCTTTTGTGCCCGTGGGATTAATACAATTTAATAAACAAAATTTATTCCTATAAGCAACAAAAATGGTTACAATCAAATACATTTTTAAAAAAGTCAAAGCAGGATATAAAAAGTCTCAAAATAGTCTCTTAATAAAGTACATCACTTAAAAACCAAAAACATACAAAAATAGTAAAGATGTTTGGTATTTTAAAGTGACACTTTGGTAATCTCAGTAATCAAGCTTAACTTTCCGCTGTCAGTTCAGTAAGTCTTACTATCTTTCTTAATTCTTTTGCACCTGCATGGCGTCGCATCTGTTAGATTTTATGAGCTAAAGCGTATTTTGACAGGTACTAATTAGTAATCCGATATAATGGAAAGAGCGAAATGAAATTGATCTTCGTTTTAAAATTAAAATCGCATAGAAGTATGGTTTACAAGGTTTATTAAGTGTAAGTTTTATATATATAGTAAACGCAACTTGGAATCTTTCAGTCGTACATCCTTGGATTTCAACTAAAGCTTCCATCAAGCGAAATCTTAATAGCACAAAAACATGTAAACTTATTTTTAATTAATAGAATCATAATTTTTGCATATACGTGTCGCCTTTCAAGATTGTACCTTTGTTATGCAACGAAATCGAGCCTTGCAGATCGGGCAGGTATTTGTATTCTGTAGAATGAAAACATGCTTTGCGTTAGAGACAACTTAAATAATTGATTTTCATTTATCCATGAATCTCGTAAATGAGATATTTACTGATACTACAAAGCATAAAATTGAATAAATTCAACAGAATGACGATGTCTACTGACCTCAGCCCATTCCAAAATACAAGGGAAACAAAACCAGTGATTGCAGACACTCAATTTTCCGCGGCAAGAAACTCTTTCCAAACAAATAATACAGTTGGAAGGCTCATCATCGTGATCAGGGACACGTTTTGTAGGTTCTGTGTGTTTTCCGCCTTTCTTCAACCGAGACATCGCTTATCTATTTACGAATTTCTCTTTTTCAAAATGGCGCCCTTTTCGGCAGAGCAAAATGGCTGGCTGGCTCTGCGAGAAATTACGGCTTCTGATTGGTCAATATTTTCGAGGGAAGTTCAACCAATCATAATTGTGGTACAAGGTCCAGGTGAGAGCCTGGAACGAGACACGGTTGTTGATATTACCCGCTGGCTCGTAATTCGCGGTCATTAGACGGAAACTTTTCATTGAAAACATGGCTGATGTTGGCGGTATGATAGCCGTCTCGGGCATAGAAAGCCCCAACAAAAGGGCCAAAATGGATAGCGGATTGACAGCAACCAACTTCGATGAATCAAAATTCGCCAGATATTACAGAACGGACACAGTCAGCTCGCCCACAAGCTCACATTCCTCGCCAGTCGCTAGTGATTCATCAGCATTTTATTCATACCCGTACACTTTCTCGTCGAATTCTTTCTCTTCATACACGTATCCTTGTGGACAGGCCGACGCAGCAGCTATGTACACATACCCAGCATCTTACGGCGTTCACTACAATACGCTGAATGGTTTCAGTTCGGAATATTCCACCGCGACAGGTATGCATATATGCGCTTAGCTTCTTGTCGACTTCTGCGACTCATATCGCTTAATGCGTTACTTGAGAGATCATAAATATTTCAGCTGGCGTACTAAGTTTCATTGTAAAAGCAGGGTAATCTGTTGAGGAACGTCATTTTTGTACACAAAAAAGAGGATTTGGAGTGAAAAGGGGAAATCGTGTGTAAGAATTAGCGCTGAAATGCAGTCGCGAGTTGGGCGTGCACGCAATGCGCTAATGTTCTTAGGGGCTCTATTGCTGTGCGTCTGCTGCTCCCATGTCTGTTGCCTTAATATTGTTGTTTAACTTTGAAATTCATCTATTTTTAAATGACTGTCACGTTTAGTCAATAAACCATGAATGTTGTGTGGCTTGGCCTCAAAAAGGAATCAACGCGCTTGCCAGCACCGGGCGCATATGAGCAGAGTGCGTGTGTTATAGATCCGCGCAAGGAAATGTTATTGAATGTCGTATTATTGTGCTTGTCATTTACTTGTGTGCTCATTGACCACGCAATGTCTGGAAACCCTCTTCCTGAAAGAATGAAAGAAGGACATATCTCAGTTGATGCTTGAGTTCCGGCATAGCTGTGCAGAACGTGGAATTTGTCTGTTTATTTTCTGAGAATCGACCTTTTCAATTTGTGTCAAAAATGTTGTCTAAAATACAGTCGGCTACGGAGCGTCGTTTAATATGCGTGAATGTGCGCGGTACATTTCTTCGGCCTTGGTGATAGGAATAAAAATGTTAATGAAAATAAGCTTAGCGCAATATCTTGTTGACTTTTTCTTGGGAGTCATGCAGTCTTTTCTGGCCGTGCTATCAGTATTTTTCATCTGCAAAGTTATTTTTCCCGAACGTGCTCTTTCCTTCAAATGGATAGCCTCTTAATTTTAAGTGATAGTAACACCCTGATAAACGCATTTTTCAATTGACATTAATTTTCGTACTCACTGGCTTTTTTATTAAAATATAAAGAAACACTCTTCGCCGATCATTGGCCGCAATTGTTATTGTTAGTGGAGCAGATAATTGCTAAATCTTGTGTTTTCATACACTTCAGAGAACACAACAGACCGTGAAGTCTTTTGTTATTTTGATCCGTTACAGGATTGAAAGTCGCTCGACCTCATCGTCCTAATCAGTGACTTTAACCCTATATTTGGTTCTTGGAATGTAGCACTTGAATTCATGAATACTAAAATTATTTAAGTCCATATGACCGAGGCTGATTAGGCCATGTAATGCTATTTACCTTTGGTCCTGTTACGGCTCATGCAATGTCAAAATAAAATTGCCTCATGGATATACTGTGCAACACACAGCAAGGTTGCTTGAACATAACATGTTGATCCTGCCTCATTAAATTTCTTTATAAGTATGTCAGATTCCATCAGAACTTAAGTCCGGAATATTTTTGAGAAGCAGACTATGGCACCATTAGATTACAGAATAGTTTTGTAGTAATTTTTTTACTTATGGATGCTTAGGGCAGATGTGAGAAAATGGTTTACTAAAATGTTAAACATGACATAATTATTAGAAATAGCATCTTGCTTTTGTGTCACAAGACCTTCGTAAAAAATGGTTGTGACTGAAGTATTTTTTTGGACCAACTTGGAGTACTTCCTTCCCAGAGGGTTAAATTGACACCCAGGATAATTGCATATTTTAAATTCTCAATATAATGTCATGACCACAAGGGATGCATTTTAAAAACAATGTTGTATTAAAATAAGTATTTGAAGAGTTGCTTTTGGACCATAAAATTAAGCTTGGGGTAGCTTCAATTATTCAGTCTCAAGAAAACACTTGCTGTGTAACTGGGATAGCCAATGGGTATTATTAAATAATCAAATGTTTAACAACCAATGAGATGCCACTTTTGTTGTAGACTTTGCCAAATTTGCATCAGATTCAGACTCTCCATTCATCTGCTCAGAAATGTAGTAATTTTGTGTTTATACTATTGTTTATACCTTTCAAAGAAAATCAATATTTTTTCATTCAGTAGTGCCTACTTGGCCAAGAGACTTTACTCAAGAAGTTCTTTGAATCTCTCTACTAGAGAATCAACTAAAAGAAAAGTCTCTCAGTATTGAAGTTTCCCTCTTTATGATAGCCTTTCATTTTTCAATAGAACTGTTTGTTATTCTGATTTAGTTCAATGAAGTTGAATCTGTAATGAGGAGAAAAATTGTCAAGGTCATTAGCAACTGGGTGTGTTTATATTGAATTCAGCTGTTCTTGATTTCGCTCAATTATTTTTATCATAGTATACTTTCCATTTATTACTAGAAATCTATGTCTTGCAGTCAGTGTTGAGCAAATATGTGTATTTAGCAACACGTATATGCCTTGACTGTAAATCAATGCAGGATACCATTGAACCCAGTACAATTTTAGTTCACTGAAGGTAGAAATTGAAATTCTGATTCTTTCAATCATCTACTTTTATATACCATCCACCTTTGTTTTTTGTTATTAAACCAGAACCTTGTGGTGAAATTACATATTACAGTTTTACTGTAAATTGTTTCCAAGGGCTTCCGTCATTTTATCCAGGTATCTTTTGTAGCCAGACAAAACTCAGCACTGTAAAAATTGATTGCTTTCGGGGGCAGATGTTTCTCAAAAAAATATCATGGTCTTGGTTTGATTTACAACCGTCTGATTGTTCATCTTTGTATTTCATCTTGAGCAAAATTTTAATGGATGGAAATGAAAATACAAGGCATGCATGTCTCATTAGAAAGTGCCTCAAGTCAAAAACATTCAAAATAAAATGTGAAATCAATGTTTTTCTTCTGCTTTACATTGCTTAAAATTTAATGTTGTCTTGAGTAACCTGCAGTGAGCTGGATGCTATATCAACATGAAGTGGGGGCTTGATAGTGAATTACAATACAGATTCACACCTGCGTATCATGGTGTACATGAATTCAAGGAGGGTTTAATTACAAAAACTGTTGATATTTAGAAAATCTGTTGAGTCCTTTCCAACTAAGATTGTTGAGTTGCAAGCTGTAGATCCTTTCAACAGTAGCCAGCTTTTCCTTAAATTTTTTTAGGTGAATTGTATTTGTGGTACAAAATTTTGAGATTGTCAAGTTGTTGATCAATTCCTTTTTATTGCTTAGGCAGATTGATATGGGAATTTAATTCTAAATAAGTGTGGTTTCAGAAGAGATAAATTGTGCAGGAAAGATCTCTGTGCTTAGTTTACATCGTTTGAGCTTATAAATCAACTAATGGCACTGCTGTTTATTTTTTCAGGTTATTCGTTGTCTCCAAGCTCCTCCATCTCCACATTAACATCGAGTTCAAGTCTCTCCATTCCACAGTCAGTGACTCTCAATTCTACTGCACATCACAATACACCTCCTTCGCGGGTCATCCACTGTCGAGCAGTTGCAGATGGTTGTAAGGAAACAGATTTAATATGTGTTCTCAAGCCTTTCGGGAAAATAACGTGAGTAGAAATAATTATTAGTTGTTTCATGTTGACTAAGGTTACTGTCAAATAAATGGCTAGTATGGAGAAAATTTTGGCATTCAGTTTGATTCTCTCTTCAAAATGGTGTTCTCAGGGAGACAATAATTTTATGAAAGCCAAAATTTATAGAAGAGGCGAGATGAGATAACAATGTACATTTATACTACAAGTACATGTATATCTGGTAATACTTGCAAGCATTCTAATTTTTTATTGATGAGAGAATGTTGCTGTGTGCGATTGTGTGATGCTTGTTTATGTTAGAAGTTGGTGAGCTGTGTTCAGTTTTTCGTTAGCATGGGATAACACAGAAAAATTATCAATACCAGATGAGAAGTAACGCCGTAACCTTCGGCACACCGGCCAGACTGACGAAATGGTTTAGCTATGTGGGAAACATTACTTAATTAGCATTGTACATGTACACCAAGTTTAGTGATCTACATTTTGTAAATTTCCTGTTTGTCAGTACAACCAGCAGAACAGGTGACTGCTTGCAACTGATTTCATTGTTTTTTTTTTTTTTAATGATTTACCAGCTATGATTTACGGCAAATGTTTTGATTGGACTGAGAAATTGTCAGTCGCAACCCTGAACTTCCAAAATTAAAGAGCCTTGTTATTGAATGATGCAGAAATTTAAATGTAAATGCTCTCATTACTCTACTTGTACATGTAACATGAATTTCTTCCCACTGTTGTTAGAGCATACGTGTAAGTATATGTATACTCATAAGCAACTTTATTGCTGTTCTCATTTGACTCACAACTGTGAATTGTAGTTAGTGAAACCATGTTTGAAAAATCTGGCCTGTGTGTAAAAGTGCAAAACATGATAGGCTTGGAAGACCTCAGTTTATAATCACCTTCTTTCCAAGCCGTGGTGGTGTGGTCAGGGTTAGCACACTGGACTTTTAGTTGGAAGATCAAAGGTTTAATGAGTGGTTTGAAACTAGTTTGGTCTCTGTATGTCATGTTGTTTCCTCAGGTTAGAAACTTTATTCCAGGTTGTGTCTTTGTCACAAGGGCCCAGTAGTTCAAAGCCCGACTAAGCTAATCCTGGGTTAACATGAACTTTGATTTGAGCTTAATTAGTAATCAATGAAGACTCTTCAAAGAGAATTTGATTCCTCAGTTTTGATTTAGACTTCTCTTTACTGCCAGTTTAAAATTAGCTTTAAAAAAATTTTTAATTTGTAAGATGAAAATTCAGTTTTTTTTTTATTTGGGGATTAGCGTTAATCAGCTTTCAAACAACCGGCCTTAGTGTACAAACAGGTACTGGTGTCACTTTCTTTGTAATGCCAGCTTCTACAAAGCCAAATGGCAGTTTCGAGTCATAAATTAAATGTTTCTTTGGGCAGTTGTGAACTTCATTTAAGGGCCACTGTTTGTTGTTTTGATGGGTGCGCCTTCTTTGAAATAATTTATTTTTTATAACTTTTAACTGTGTTTGCATTAGACCTCTTCAAAAAAATGGCAATGCATCGCTATAATATTGCTGTACATTTTCCATTCTTAATAACAAAGTGTAAGTATATATATTAGCTCAGAATACGCAAAATGCTGCATTTTCGTGGAAAACGTTGGGTCATTTTTAATGGCAGTCAGTAGCTAATAATAAAAATGGCAAATATTTTCCATCACGTGATGTCTTAGAAAATAAGGAAAATTAACCATGTATTAGTAAGAAATCTCTGGAGATGGGTGCAGCCTGGAATAAATGTCACACCTGGGTGGGGCACACAGACAGTTACATTTTCTTAATTGAGGTTAATCCTAAAATTTGGATTATTTATAGCCTATTGTTAGTAGTGAAACAGAAAGCTGAGGGTGCTGTCATTGAAGAATTTAAAAACCTTCCGGAGATCATTGGGAATAAATGGCAGATTTTCTTGGAAAGTGTTTACAACTAAGAATGGATAATGAAACAGATTTTGGTTTAGGTACTAGAAAATAAGGTATTTGAGTGTTGTAATGTTTCTTGATATTGCTCATGGTTGGAAGCTGTTCTCTTGGATTAGTTCTTTTTATATCTGTGAGCGCATGGAGAAATCACTCAAGCATCACTTGCTTGCTATGTGAACTGGAACAAATATGGTCAAATCTGTGTACTAAGCAAGTCTGTTTACTTCTTTATGAAGGCCTTGGTAAACAAATTCAACAGAAATGTTTGACTGTAATGTACTATTCATTTTGAAAGACATTGGAGGTTTCTAGTAAGCTTTTAGCTTGTTAAATACAGAACATCTTGCAACATTGTGTGAGCTTTGTTTAATCCTCTTATATGATAATTCCAATTTCATTGTGCAAATTCACGTATTATCTGCTCATACTATTACTTGGCAGTTTACAGATTATTTTGAACAAAAATAGCACTTCAAGTGTCACATGTTTACCACATGATGTGAACTGGAACCAGGAACCAAAAAAAAAAACCAAAAGAATTGTTTGATTTTTTTCCTCTGTTTATCACAAGTCCATTGAAGTCCATCTAAAGGTCTTGTATCATAAAGCAACTGAATTTTGGTACTACAGGACATAGTTTGACCGTAAACTGATTATGGGTTTATGATTTTTCACCACTTTATTATCGTGCAATCAAAAATTGGATATTTTGCAGCATTCAGTTATAATTAATCCTCTTAAAAGATTTCCATTCACGTTGTCTCCAAATAATTATTTCTCCAAAATACCAACATCCAGTGAGTTTTCTACCTATTGATGACAATTTGCAGCTTAGTTAATACAAAGTTTCTTCACAACCCCTTTGGACTCTTTCTGCTTACTACTCCTGTTATGTTGCCTTACTAACACAAGCACACTGTGCAATGGGTGTATCTCTTCATTCCGTCACTTCCTGGTGGAACAGATCAGAGTCAAATATTTTTCAAATTAATCATTTCTCAAATTCAAACCTTGAGTCATTTAAATTGGTCATTACTTTTGAGACTGAAGAGAAAACTTTGCAATGGGTAAATACTTTCTGTTTGTTTAAGCTATGCAGCACAGTTTATGAAAACCTAAAGTGAAACAATTAAATTTGCATTGTTCATTATGGTGTACAAGGGGATTCAACTTTTGTGTTAGTGGATGAAATCATGAACTGTGACCATTCAAATGAAAGCTACTGACCAGTACATGTACTTTCCTGTGGTACTGTTGCCCTTGGTTCTTTAAATTGGCTCTAACTTTTGGGTCTGGGGATGAAATCCTAAAGTGTGATGGTTGAATTGAAAACTATTAATTAAGCAGTGCTCACTTAACTCTGGTACTGTTTGTTACACTGTAGAAGATGGTTCTGTCCTTTGAGGCTGTAGATGAAATCCTATTCAAGAGAAAGTTATCAAGAAGCTGTTCTTTCTTGTGGTACTTTTTATTTTTCTCTATCCAATGTGGTTCAAACATTTGAGTTTGTGGATAAAATTTCCTGACATTCTAATGAAAGCTAGGGAGTAGTACTTTCATGTGGTGCTGTTTATTATTAAGTGGGTTCTTTGTTGTGAGTTTCCTGAAGTGTGACATTCTACATGTAATGAAAGCTACTGAGCAGCCCTTTCCCCCTGCTTCTGTTTATTTTGCTGTGAAAGTTCGTTAAGCATTTGATTCTGTTGACGGAATTCACAATGTGTGACGTTCAAATGAAAGCCTCCAAGTGATAGTCTAGTTTTTGTTTGTACCTGGTTTTCTCAGCATTTATTGGAAGTGAAGGAAGTAAATATTTTATGTTGGGTAACAACTGTTCACTGCATTAACCTGGAGGTTGTTGTGCAAAAACCACTGACAACAGCTGCAATGAATTAGAAAGCTGTCAAGATTGGATAAAATTACCTTCTTATCAGATTCAGAGAAACAAACTAATCCTTGCAAGTTTGTCTGATTTTAATCAAGGCCAGGACTGATCCTTTAGCACCCATTTTACAGTTGCTAATAGATCAACATGTCAGGTTATTTTTGGGTCAGGTTGAATTTCTTACTGCACTGGAAGGCAACTCATCATTAGTGAACACAGCGTTCATTTAGTACATTGAAATTTGATTTGAACAACAGGTTTTCTGCAATTCGTATCACTTCAATCGTCCAATGAAACTCTCACTGATTTGGAAACTTTCAAATTAAAAGCTACTAAACGTACTTTTCACATGATGCCTGTATTACACTGTACAAGCTGGTTAAAGTGTGGCCATTTGAACACAGCCTTGAGTAGTACTTCACTGTCGTGTTTTTTCCGTGCTTCAATATTTTGTGGTAGTTTGAATTCTCTCTTTGATTTGGGCTTTAAATCCAAGAGTTAAAATATTCTGAAAGATCAAGATTGTATTTTATACAGTCATGTACAGTCTGCTTTTGAGCAGTATTTGTAAGAGAAAAATTTAGAACTTTGTTTATAGTGGCTCTGATTGTTTTTCCATTGCATTTGTTTACTGGAGACAAAAACTGATTTTATCTTGAGTGTGGCTTGCATGTTCAGGACTTAAAATGATGTCTCAGTGCTCAGGTATTTGATCAATGTGCGTCAGTTTCAAAGAACACAGAGTTGCAAACCCTTGATGGATTTTCATGTGGGTGGGTAATTGCTTAATGGACTGATTTCATGGATTGACAGATGGCTCTGACTAATGTTAAATACTCTTAGAAAATTGAACATCTTTCATCTGAAAAGTACAAAGTATGTTCAACTTGTGTGTTGCTCTCATTTTTGACCTGATGACCTGTCATTTAAAAACATTCCTGCTTAAATTTTTGTTAAATGGCCACTGGAGGGTAATTTTACAAGCTTTATGTTGTGAAAGCAACAAGCTGCAATGGTACAGATAACCTTTTTTTGTTGTTTTGGTTTATTTAGCCTGTGCAAATGGGTTGATGTACACATTTAATATTTGGAACAGAGTGTTACTTCCAGATGTCATGTTGATAAATAGATAGCATGTGTTTAAATTTAAAAGGTCATGTCAAATAGGAAACAAATGTTATTTTGTTTTTACCTTAATTAAACATGCAAGCACTAATTTAGCGCCCTTTTAGCCTCAGCAGTGACGAGTATACAATTTATCCTTGCAATTTCACTGCTTAATCAAACATACAGGTGATGGGAATAAAAATTCTCCCAACTTGTACTGTAAGAAATGTATGGAGAACGGTGAGGAGAAAATGCAGGTTGATGTTAGTAAGGACTTGATATATACATGTAGGGTGAAGGGAAGTTGCTTAATTGGAATCAGGGCATTTATAATTATTAGGAGAGATGCTTATTTTGTTTTGTCGTGAATTTCTGGAGTGTAATAAGACCTACATGTAGTAAACAATAACCAGTAACAATATGATTTCAAATTATTTGAGTCTGGGTGAAATCCTAAAGTGCAACCGTTCAAATGAAAACTACTGATTAGAACTGAATTTCTAGAGTGTAATAAGACCTAGTAATAACCAGTAACAATATGATTTGAGTCTGGGTGAAATCCTAAAGTGCAACCATTCAAATGAAAGTTACTGAACTGTACTTTCCTGCAGTGTTGTGTATTTTGCCATACAAGGTCCAGTCTTTGGCTGAAATGGAAGGACGGTAGTAGTAGCTGTAGTAGCTTTTGTAAATTAATCTTGAAAGGTCAGGACTTAGGAGTAGGTTAATAAAGGTATTGTACTTCCCTGGGTGCTGCTTGTTACATGTACATGTATGCTAAGCAAAGTAGTTCTTGTATGTACTAACTTTGAATCTGTGAAAGATTTTTAACAGTAGTTGCCACTGGTGCTGTTTATTTCTCAGCTCTTAACAATTTCATAAAATTTAGAATTTTTGTATTGTAATGTGATAGTCTTGAGAAAACAGTGTAGAAAGGTCAGTTGTGATGACGTCAGTGTTTAGTTCCTGTTTTTATCCATTTTTGTTGTCGCATTCCATCAAGTATTAGTTCGGTATTATGTTCTTCCTGCATAACATCCTTTTGATAACAACTGATGAACAGATACAATAAACCATTAGAATAATGGAAAACAGTAGCCGGTGTCATTTTGATTGTCCCATTTGCTTGGCAATAAATATATTCATCCCCTTACTGCCAAATAGGTTAACTTTGTTACCCAAAATTGGAAAAAAATGTTTGGGTTTAATCCTCCTGGATGATCATTTTCCATACTGACAGTTATTAAAACATTCAGTTCCTTTAAAATCCAGCCGGCTGTCGACATCTGAGACCAGATACGTAGACTTATGATCCACTGTAGAAGCTTTGTCTGGTTGGGTTTCAATTTAGAATCCAGTTTGTCTGCAGCTTAAGAATAACCCTTGTCTGAATAATAAATATTTTCAAGTAAAATGAAACTTCTGAAACCCAAGCTTTGGAAGCTTTGAATATTATTTGTACACGGTGAAACAGATAGGAGCTGATAAAAGAGATTAAATGGAGTCAGACCAATTTCACATATTAAATGAAATCTGACTCATTAAAAAGGAAATTAATTTAAACAGGGGAAGTGTGCAACAAAACTTATACATGTAGTGGAAGAGATAAAAAGAGGAATATGGCATTAATCCTAGTCTTTCTTACACAGTGGGAAACATTCTGGGAAACAAAAATGTACTTTGAACAATGTTGTTTTCGAGACAATTCTATAACATGTCTAGCTTTTTTAATGCTTCAGTTAAATGTCTTTACTTTCCTTGACAGGTACGTGACATTATTGCCAAAAATTAGACAAGCATTGGTTGAATTTGAAGTAAGTTGACACTACCTAAAACCAGCAATTCTAAAATTGATTATAAATGTACTGCATTCTTTTACTCTATAGCATGAAAATTTTACAGGAAATGATTATTAGCTTTTTTCATAAGGAATTCATGACAATTTCACATTACAAACTGTCTGAGTTATGTACATTGGGTTAACATGTTTTAATATGTCTTATCAAGCTTCAAAATAAATGTTTTTGATGAGACAATTATGCATCCTGAAAGTGGAGAACTGTCATTTGATGAATTTAAATTTCACTTCCTTGTGGGCAATATCATTTTGAAAAAAATAATTAAGAGGTCAGTATACATACAGGTCATGAAAAGTATTTAATATTTTCCTTTCATTTTCCACAGGATATTGACTCTGCCATAGCCTTAGTGTCATATTCACAGGTGAGGTTTGCTGCTAAAGTCTGTTGGAATTACTTGGATTCTATCTCATTTTACACTCACTGTTGCTTCACTCTAGGGCTAAAAAATATAGTCATAGTGCCTTTAATTTTACTGACTTGCAAATATTATGAATGAATTTCAATTCATGGTTGCCTCTGATGACCATTCCCTCTTTTTCGCAGTTAAATGTAAATGTTGCAGTTTCAAAATTTTTGGTTGATTGGCTGGGGTAAAAACAACTGTGAATTAGAGGGAAGGAGGAATGTAAAACAAGGAAGTGAAGTAGCCCAACACCATCTGTTCTACAGTCCAACCTGTATTAAGCGAACACCCCTGGGACTCTTGTTAGTGTCGACTTAATACAGGGTGTCCGCTGAAAATAGGATCCCTTAGAATCTTAAAAGGGTCATATTAATATTCCTCGGCATTAAAAGGCCTTGAAAAGGTAAAATACCACTCCTGTGAACAGAAAGGTGTTTGGTAGATCAAAAAGATCGGGTTTATTCATCAGCCGAAAAACCTACTGAACACCCAAATGAAATAACAGATCTTATGGTAGTAGTTGGGCATGTTCCAAAGCAAACTGATCTATTAAAACATGGACAAAAACATGCATCCTTTTTGCAGTGTCCGTTTAATACAGGTTTTTAACAATAGAAATCACCATAAAAGTCAAGTTTAAGGTGTCCCAAGTCACAGGACTTGTGCTGCTGTCTGCTTAATATGGGGCCCACTTACACAGGTTTGGCTGTAGAAGAAGGCATGAATCATACCTTTGCTTGAAAGACATTTCTGTCTTTGCTAGTAACAGATACATTAAATTAAGAAGGAAAGGTATGAGGATGGCCGCAACTGGCTAAAACTCACTCATTACAAGAGCAGTGGTACATGTACAACAAAATTATGACAACCTCATTCTCAATTTTTAGTGTTGATAATATTTTAAATCGTTAGAATAATTGTTATTCTATGTTTTGCCTTTCTGTATGAAAGCAATGGTGCACAGTACAGTTGATGATAATAATACTTATTAATAGTTGTAATAAAAGTACTGTACCTAGGTTTTATATTTAGTTTTAGCTGCATAGCACTAACTGATCGTAGTTAATATAGGTTACGCGTGTCACCCTTTATAGCTGTATTAATAATTATTGGTACTAAGTATAGGTACATTCAGAATGCTGCATTTTTTTTATAATAATATTCATCCCATAGTTCATGAATTTAGAGTAACTGCCACTCATTGATCTCCTTTTATAAAATAATTCTACCTTTGCAGTACTGGTCCCCTTGGTGATTATCTCTCTCAGCTCATATATTGAATACTTCTCCAACGTATTTGTGGTCAGCCAAGCTTTTAAGATTCCTGGGGGTCTATATTTGCTGTCAGTAGTTTTGCTCATTTGCAAATATTGCTCTTTTAATTTGACTTAAACACATTGGCGAAATAAAGGTGTCATATGGCTTTGTTGTTATATCAATAATGGTGCAAAAAGTAAATATCAATAATTATGACAGATAGTTCAGTAAGCAATACATGCATGCATGCATAATTATTTACATGTAAATGCCTGATGCAAAAGTATATTGCATTGGGTTTTTGAGAAGCCAGATTTTTTTGTGAAGTTGAGCTGCATGCAAGAGTCTGTACACAGACGTCGAGCTTGTAGTTTTCCCTAAATAATTTACTCAGCTGTTTGCATTATGCACTGTAGACACAGCAGCTCAGG
The DNA here is from genome assembly GCF_977016875.1 of Pavona decussata. NCBI lineage: Eukaryota > Metazoa > Cnidaria > Anthozoa > Scleractinia > Agariciidae > Pavona > Pavona decussata. Next base: position 1,149,748 of record NW_028145494.1, on the reverse strand, counting down.
AGTGATCGTGATGTCAGTGCCATTAAAGATATTCAACTGTGGTACACCATATATAGCTATCAGATTATTTAAAGATACACATATTGAAATATTATTATTATGAACATTATTTCAATGTTGCTTTTGTTCCAGTCAAATACACTCACTGTTCTTGGTAGACAAATGTTTGTGAATTACTCTAAAAGTCAAGAAATTAAAAGGTAAGAAAGGGGAAAAGAAATAATTTAATGCCAGACACATGTATTGTCAGTAGAGATATCTTTGTTAGCAAAAGAGAATGTACTAAATTGGACAGCAGCAATCACTTGGCAAGGTTTCAAAGCACAGATTGACGATATTTTGTATTTTCGTCATTTACTGTTAATCTTTAATCCTGCATCTTGTTTCTTTCTGCTTACAAAATGACTGCTTGATCATACCAGGTTGTGAAAGTAAAGGAATAATCACCGTTCATCAATACAATGGATAAATTGAATAAAATGTCTTTAGCGTGCAAAGAAAGTTTGAACCCAGCAACGTATTTTAGTAACAGCTATGTGGGGAACAGTCAGGGAGATATGCATCATTGTTGATATTGAGGCTTAACTGTACTGGACCTAGCTTGCAGTGGAGGCTCATATCCACAGAGGAATATCACTAAATCATGTAGATATTTGGAAACACCCATCTGCATTGCCCTAAAAGTTTAACTGTGCAAATAGGGTTTACTCGTCACCAACAGCTAAGCATCAGGGTTGGTGCTTGAAAGCATGGTGGGGCCACATGAATTTCTAGTTGAGTGAGTGTGTACCTATGGCAACCCTGTGATTGGCAACCACCCAGCACTGTCATCTGATCAAATATTTGGAATTTAACAACAGTTGTTAGGGAGACAACTACCTACCGGGGTGTGGGGGGAGGGGCACTAGAAGCACTAAGAGAAAGCTAAATGCAGACAAAATGATTGGCAGAAACTGGCAAACTGTTTAAGGCATCAAGTATCCTGCAAGCCTGGGCTGCGTCACATGCCTTGGCTGTGTGGGGCACCACTGCCCAGTATTGTTTCATGTTTGACTGCCTAAATTACATTTTGGCACATTATGCTTGCATGTTTAGAAGTTTGTAAACATCACCTGTTTGGAGAAGCAAACAGCTTTCTGAAAGGGAAGTCAGAGAAAAAAGCTGTGAGCCTTGAGGACTAAACCATTTATTAACTAATATTGAATAAGGAAGCCTGTCCACAAATGTGGTTTTCAGAGGGGTCCTTAGCAAGGTAAATTAACTGAGGATATTTTAACATTTAAAGTAACATCCTGCGGTGAATTCTGCCAAAAAAGCTTGTTCCGTGGATGCAAAAATTACATTGTACTAGTTGGCACCGATGTCTTTTAATAATTTTGGGATCTTGTTGAAGGCAACTGGTTTTAAACCAAAGTCATTTGACTGCAACTGGTCTTCGATAATACTGCAAAGCGGAACAACAACCACGATCGAAGCCGTGGTGGCAAAGTTTTTCGCTATTGCAAAGCTTTGATATATAATGGATTTCCCGAAACCAGTGGGAAGAACGGCCATTGCATCTTTTCCCGACAAGAGCGCTTCCACTGCTAGCTTCTGTCCCTCTTTGAGAACTAAGCCGCCGACTTGATCGCTTAAATTTACGAAGACATCGCTGCTACTCTCTTTCACGACTGAATGCATATTGCTCAGGGGCATGCACAAGAAAATATTTGCAAGGACACTTGTCATACAAAATGGCAAATTTTCTCGTCATCAACATGAGTCAAAGAAAAATGTGTTTTATCTGAAATTTGTGTGCATTGTGCAGTTCCAGAAAATATCCATACCCCCCCCCCACAGAAGGTTTTCTTATTTTAACCCCCCACCCCCTCAGAATTTCCATTCCAGAGGGTTTATGATGACCCCCCACCCCCCACCCCTCTGGAATTTCCAGGTTTCTTAAAACCCTCCTCCCTGAACCCCTAAGAAGTTCAAAATCCATTTAGACTAAGAAAATTGATGACACACACTATTGCGATCAATTTTTTTTATTATTGAAGCAACGTCGACTACTCTAGTTCAGCTATTTACAACACTTCGCTATTTTACTTGTTTATCCTTTTGCTAAAATTATATCCGGAAAAATTGGAAAAAACTCTAAAATGGTCGATTTTTTACGTCAATAAAACAAGGCTTAATTCTTTGTTGTTGCGTAGTTTACGTTTATAACTTTCTGGAGCGCTTAAGAAATTATCTCTATCATGTTACAACTTTTCTTTTTCACCTAAAAACGACCAACCTTTGCAAATTCCATTTTCGTAATGACCTCCGCAGAAAAAACGTTTGCTATTACCGCGAAGAAACCGCTATGAATATAAGTTGCACTTGAATATACGATGCTGGATTTTAATTTATCAAGTAGAATTTTCAAGAACTTTGAAAACCCAGTTGAAAACTGGCTGCATGCACGTGAAAGCCGCCTTTGTGAACAGTTTCAAAAGAACTTCAAAATTGATTAGTCTGTGGATTCACACGGTGAGTCTCGGCACTGTGATCGTGAATGAAATGAATTTGAGAAAGAAAAGAAGTTTGTGTTTACAACATTTTATGTCAGGTTTTTATGAAATAAACGTCGCTGTTTCACGTCCAACGGAATTCAATCTTGAGCAAAATTTGCATACATCGGGAAAGTTTCATATTTGGTGCCACAGGATCAAATTTCAACTCCAATGTCCATCAATATTCACTGGATGGAAATATCTCTGCAGAATCTTTTCCCTTTCTTCCAGAAATCTTTTTTGTGAAAGATTGCATTGGAGAAATTACACGTTCTGTGGCTGCGGTAAAATAATTTTCCGTGGCAAATAAATTCATCGAACATGACAGCGCTGACAGCACGCCGTTGTACATTTCGTTGTGTCAGAAATAGATTTCAACCACAAACTAGCCTGTGGAACTACAAGAAGGCCCTGCTCATCAAAATAGTTGCTTTGTTCAGAAACCTGTTAATCTCCTCAATTGATGCTACAATACGAGTAAAGAGGGCCTTTATTTAATTCAAAACTCAAACTTCGATCAAATGATTGTGAAGTCACAGCTCTGCACGGCATGATACGAGGCTGATTGATCGCGCCACGCGTGAAGTCGAACTTCAAAGAAAAATACCTGTCACGCGCCACTTTTGCTTGTCAGAAGGATTAACCAAACAACACTTCTACCAAAATGACTTTTTCCAGAATGATTCATCGTTTACGCTGCTTTTGTGCTGGATTATAATTATTTTTCTGCAACTGGTGGTGACTGAAAATTCTTGTCAGCCAACTTTGTGCCTCGCTTACGATTTTTTCGTGAATTTCCTTACCCTCCGGAGAAATTCTTCATAGGAACACCCCCCCCCCCCCTCTCAACCCCTCGGAAATTTTCGTCTATTAGCCCCCCTCCCCCTTGGAATTTCCATTGACCTTCCGTGGTTGGGGGGGGGGGGGGGTATGGATATTTTCTGGAACCGCACATTAGACTCTTAACACAAGGGTCCAATTGTCAAAGTCGGATTAAGCTTATCCTAACATAACATGCACCTTGATTCAAGTTTAACTTTTACTATAATTTGTGAATTAGTGTTTTCATCTTTCGAACAACTGCCCCATGATATACATGTAACTTACTTTGAACAACATTAAAAGAAAGTTATACTAACAGCAGTCTGTGGTTTGTAATCATTTTGTTTAAAATTATTTATTGATCCAAACAAGCGTCTTTTTCAGGGATAAAGTCCTTAATGGGGACAGCAGTGGAGCAAGCTCTGAAGCTAGCAATATTCTTCTTCTTACAATAATCAATCCTTTACATCCAATCACTGTGGTAAGTAGGGTATTAGTTAGGGAGTTAAGAAACCACAACTGCGACAACAGCTTCAGGGCTGTCAACCTCGCACGTCTTGAAATATGGAGAATATGACTTCCCCGGCCAGCAACAACAAAGCGCCTCACAGGGGCGTCACATCAAGGCCAAATACACGGGTTCATGGGTGAGGGGGGAGGGGAGAGATGTACATTAAATAGTACAAACAACGCTACACATTTCAGATTTTCTTGTCAGAAAGTCGAATGGACGACAAATAGCAAACTTCGTCAATTATCCGGGAGATTACAGACATAAATCTGGAGACCAGAAGATACGGCTCAAAATCTGGAGATTACAGACATAAATCTGGAGACTGGGAGACACGGTTCAAAATCTGGAGACCCCTGGATTATCCGGGAGAGTTGACAGCCCTGCAGCTTAAACATCACTTGAAAATACAAGTTCGCATTACTTGTGCTACTTCGTGATTATTCCAAATCATTCAACTTCTACAATGTGGCCGAACAAATCCATTAACAGAACGGGTGGGCATGGTGTTCAAGTTGAGACAGAGAATGTAAAATTTGTTGTCATGTGCTCACATTCTCCACTAAATCTTGAATTTGGTCATTTCACATTGTTGTTTGGCCGAGCACAGCAAAGAGATGTACCAAAATTAAGAACACACTTGCAAGGCCATTGTTTTTCTCATTGAATCCTATTTTTTGTGACGTTCTCGTTGACGTCACCATAATAGCTTCTTAAACTCCTTACTCAAAACCTTAAATAAAATACAGTCTGTTTTTGTCAGAATCAGTCTGTTTTTGTCAGAATCTGTCTACCAAAAGAGAATTGATTTTGATCACTTGAATTCAAGGCCAACATGCCAGTGGCTTCTATATGTATACCATGTCTCTAGTACTATTGACCATGTTATGAGTTGGACAGTTTTCCGTTGAACTTCACAGATGGTGTGAAGAATAGGAGATAGGAGACAGTAGCATAGACTTGTTTCAACAGAGTTCGAACCTTTAAACTTTTGTATTTTATTTTGCAGAAAGTGCTTCATAAAATATGCAGCCCCCATGGGAAAGTCTTAAGAATTGTGATTTTTCACAAGAATGGATTACAAGCTTTGGTTGAATATCCTTTCCAAACAAGTTTGGTTTGAATTAAGGATATGAAATATTGTTAAATATAGAAGGCCTCTGAAGTGGTTTGGATAGGAGATAGGGGGTAGGGGGAGGGGGCAGGAACCTGTGAGATAAGAGGAGAAATAAGGGAAAGTGTCATTTCAAGTGAAATTGGCTTTGTGGGATAAGCATGGAGATGCCAAGGAAAACCCTGTGATTGATGACTTCTTATTAACTTGCATACATGTGTACACATTGAAAATTGTGTGCAATGGCGCTGCGAAACATGTTTCATGAATTGTTGTTACAAGGTGAAACTCTTGTTTTTTCTCCACTACGACCATTGCAAGCTGTTACAGAAGTAGAAAGCGGTTCTACTTTTTCATGAAACTTGTCTCACAACGGAAGTTCGAAAAAGTTTCATGAAACCAACCATGTTACATGGTTCAACGCCTGCTGAAACTTGTTTCGCAGTGCCGTTGTACACAAGTTTCAGCTACAAGTTTCAACGTGTAATGGCAGCTTAAGTACTGTACTGTAAGGAGAAATTAGATGCTGGTCGCTATCGGAACTCAGACGGTTAAGGTCACAAGTGAACTCCAGTTGTTTTTCTGGTATAGTGTGACTATCCTTGAGTTCCAGTAACTAACAACTGACTTTTCTGACACCTGAAACAAATTTCTCCTTAATCATCACTACATTTGACAATGTTCAGGCAGCACAACAAGCTCTAGCAACACTCAATGGACAGGACATCTATGCTGGGTGTTGTACCCTAAAAATTGACTATTCAAAGGTATTTACAATGATAACTATGTTAGATTGCCAAAGGGAACTCTTAGGGAATACATCAACTTTTTGATGAGGTTGGCAATAAATAACCTGTGGCCCTCGGATTTGGGATCGAATTGGAATTTGGTAATGTTGCTTTTAGAGGAAAGGAGAAAACTGGACTACCCGGAGTAAAAATTCTCAGAGTAAGGATGACAAGCAACAACAAACTTAACTCACATGTATGTGATGCCCAGTCTGGGAATTCATAGAACCAGAGCCTTAATGATGGGAGGCAAGTGCTTCCACCACTATAATTACTATCCCAAACAGCATCAGGCCTAAGTACAGCTCAGTTCTTTTCATTTCGTGAGCGAGTGATTGCACTTTAAGGTTTTGTTCATTAACATAGTAGTTAGAAGCACATCACCATAGGTTTGACTCTACCCTTGAGTGGTTTAGGATTACTAGTCCTCATCAAGATTCCTTTGACAGGGATGTAGCTAAGAAAAACCTCAGCAGACTCATTTAAAAACCCAGCTGGCTGTTTGCACTTTGCACCTCTACACTTAGCCTCAAGTATTTGTTTTTGATTAAAATTTCGGTTGGTGATAAGGGGTGCTTACCATTAATGCAAACCACCTAAATACAAAATGATTTAGCTTGTCTTAACAGAAGATGGATAACATGCAAAATGTGTGAACATCAGCTGTAAATCCCAAAAGGAGCTATAAAAATGCATCACTTTAAGCCCATAATTTCAGAAGTACTCCAAAATGGAATGATGTGTACCATTTGATTTTCCAACTGGAATTTCCGGGTTTTCCATGTAAATGGTAAGCACCCAATTTCTCTTTCAGACAGTGAAGTTTGCCAGTAGCTGGCCCTTAGCAACATCCCGTTTTGAACTTTTACATTCAAGATAAAAATCTTGCCATAAGGCACCTATATCCAGTTTAAAATTAAAAGGTATGCGTAAACTAAGCTTTTGTTGTTGCATTGTTTTGTTTCCAGAAAGCTAAGAAGTTAAATGTTTTTAAAAATGATGATGAAACATGGGATTACACTGGAGCACTGAACAACAACTCAGGTTTGTATGGTTTTACTGTGTTAAGTGTTTCATGTAGCTTGACTTGCAGTGGATCAGTTTACATGACAACTTCACGTCGATTTAAGTGTGTACCCACGTTTTGTGAGTGGTTAAGTATTCATATATTCATGCTATTGTTTAGACTCATTGCCGATTCATCGGTGTTCACGTCGGATGTCACTCGGGAATGTAAGACAACGAAAGAAATCGGAAGGCCCTTTGAGGAAATGTGTGACAATTTCCTTTTGTTTATCATCTGAGAACGAACAATAGCTCAGTTCGATTCACAAAAAAAAACTTTTTAAAGCTGTCGGACTGCAACTTTTCTTTGATAATCTCTAAACTTTTAAAGTTTATTTTATGCTTATGATCAAGGACACGCTTATCGGAACGATCTCGAATATCAAACGTAAACACGGCTGTTAATATCAAGAACTCAGGATGCTCAGCGTTTGCAGTAATATAAAAAATCCAGGCCTCATTTATTTAAGAAGAAAGTGAAATTCACCAAAGAACTTTTTTACTTTGTAGGGAATAACTTCAATAATTCAAAATCAAAACGAGAAGGAGCAGTCGGCTGCGGAACTGTCAGACGGCACGTTGTTGAGAAATCTCGACCACAGAAACTCATTCAGACCACATTTTACAGCCTTCAAATCGACCTTCTCGTTAAAAAAATACAAATAAAAAAGAAACGTTTTCGGGATAAAATTTCGTTCAGGACTCTCTGCAATAATACATGTACCTCCGGGAATTCACACACGCTTCGGAGGAAGACGGCTTTGCATAAATTAACTTTGCAGTTCGAACTGCTGATCAACAAACAAACATCGAACTTCGGCCTACATTGACCAAAAAGCCTCGTTCAAGATCTCTTTTTGAAGCTCTCAAAATGCTCTATTTTCATAAATACAAATCAAACTTGGAAATGTGTTGCGAAAAAAACTAAATGCATGTAAAGTCCCAAGTCATTCTATGCAGTTTATTCACACATCAAGAACAAAAGGGTACGATAATAAACTCTGCCGCTCGTGGTCGCATAATTGCGCTATTATTCCATTCCTTTGAAGTCGCTTTAGGTCCTCATCCAAAAGATCTCACCTTTTTCCAAAGGAATGAAACCGAACTTCAAGCTACAAAATCCAGCGGTTTTTCCCATTTCTGAATGACACACTTAAATCGGCGCGAAGTTGTCATGATTGCATTAGCATGACGGGGGATCGGAGGGGGGCATGGCTTGGCATGAGAAATGTATACTAAGTGCATTTTGGCTTTAAACTTGGAAGAATTAGCTCATTTTGTTTTTCTAAAAACCTAACTTACTGAAGCGAGGCAGTTAGAATTAATTTTGTATTGTTCTCCTTTTGAGGAAAAAACAAGCATCAAGTCCTCTTTTGTGTGAATTGCACAAATTAAAGAAGAAGTAATATTTTTAAAGCTAATTCTTGAATTTAAAGTTAAGCCTATTCTATGCACTCCAGGTCAGAGCATAGGTTTTAGACAAATCCCTTCCACTTTCCTAAACTGTGCAATGTTTCATGCAATATCTTTAGTTACATTGCAAAGTATAGTAAATCGTTTTTCTCTTTAATGCCAGGTATTTCATGTCACAAAAGAGAAAAAAGTGTACCGTTGTTAAATTTACAGGTCTGCCTAAAGATTTACCAAGGCTAGAGAAATTCTTACTGTGAAACTGTAAGCTCCTTTAGATCTACTGCAAACACAGTTCTGGAAGAGTAAAGCATGAATTTACATTCATGTAAAATAAATAAAACAAATAAACGACTTTATTTAAGTGTTGAAGTATGTAGCGCTGCAGCGATAATTGGGGATACTATAAACCAACATTGTTAAAAATCCCAACTGATGGGAGGCAAATCAGTGTGCAATATCAAGTTAAAAAATTTTCTTTCTAAAGGGATTCCAAGCAAGACAGCGCTTTTGGGATCTGGTCTCCTGTCAGCAATTTCAGGTATTTTTAGTACAAGGAAGAGTGTCACAGTTATGCACACAACTTGAGAAGTGGCATAAAAAAGCCTGAAAAAGTTCAGGTTTGAATGGGAACCAAGCCCATGATTTTTGATATACTAGACAAGTGTAGTGCTCTAGCAACTGAGTTATCAACCAAAGTTTCAACCATGTGGGTTGAAACTTTGGTTGATAACGCTAACCCTAACCATAGTATCAATCGTGTGGACCACCTGGCTGTGGCTTGTGTGTGACTTAAACGTACCTAACTAAACTACAAGTATGCCATCATTATAAACCTCTGATATGTATCTCGCATGAATCAAGAATGTGAACCTTTTAGGATACCATTTCTCTAAATTGGTAGTTGAAGTTTAGATGTTTCTTCCTTTCTTGTTGTCTGTGGACAATTAAAACATTTAGTGATTATTCATTCCAGGAAATGATGCAAGTGAATCTCCTCTGTCAAGTTCACCACCAGACAGCATTTTACTAAATGGAAAAATGAGTGAGTGACAACTTAACATGACCATTAGTTTGCCTCTGTTTTAACTAAGATGTAATCTAACACCTATGCCTGTATATGTTTAGTCAAAGCTTAAAACAATCATGAATAAAGAATGAGCATTCCTAGCTTTTCTGGCAAAATACAGTATCATTGGCATCAATTGGCAAAGGAACAAGGAGAACTCTATTACACAGTGCTTACCAGGGGTCTCATTAAGGGTCAGCCACCGGGCAAATTGACCGTCTGTGAACACAACTTTGCCCAGCTGCTTGTAACTTCTCAACCAATATTTTCAATAAAAGAACATTATATCCAAATTGACTATCCTGCCCAGGTGCAGTAACCTCTTACCTTGGAACTGTTCAAAATGTTACAGCCAATCCACGTCACATGTGACCAGTATTTTCGAGAATGAAATGATCATTCGAAATTCCTCTATGTAATGTCCGTCATTTGAATGGAATGTTGAACACTTCTCATTTCTTCATTAATGCTGTAATGTAAAGAAAAATTCATAGCTTTATGCCGCCAATAAACTAGGGAAATTTCTACGGGAACTCTGAAATCTTGTTGGTGAGACACACAAGTTTCAGAATTCAGTTCAAATTTCAAATATACCAGTCAGGCACGACATGGATTGACTGTAATGAAATCTCTAGCTTACTTAGATTGGTTGCAGCATAGTCAACCAAGCAAATAATTTTTTTTGTTATGTTTTCAACAAAATCTGTCAATTGTTTCCATGACAAGTTCATGCCGGTGTTTGAATAAGGAGGCTCAAGCAAAAATGTTTTCCTTCTGTGTTTTTTTACATCAGTCCCCACCTTACTCAAAGTTTTGGATCTGGCACTGTGTGACTTGTACTACAGGCAGTTTAGAGATGTTTTAAAATCAATACTTGGTTTTAAAAATGGTGTCATGATGACTCTGTAACATTGTTTGATTTTATCATTGATTTTTACTTGCTTACATGTATGTATTACCAAACCCTTGCTTATAAGTTTCATCTTTTGTAGGTGTAAATGGATCACCTCTTTCCATCTCCAATGAAGCTATTGCAAGAGCGGCACAGTTTCCCACTGTACAGAGTAAGTGTGACTAATTTGTGTTATGGCGTGTAGGTAGTGGATTTAACATGTCTTTCTCTGTGTGTTTTCGTTGCAGGTATTCTTGCTAAAGTTGCTTCTTTCCATGGTACTACACCACCTAAAAGCCCAACATCAGGTACAAAAATTCCACTTTACAGATCTAACCCCCTAAACTTGTTCAAAGAAAATAGGCAAAACTTCTTCCTGCAGTCAACTCCCTGAACAGTAGACATATCTATCTGCCCTTCTTAGGGAGGGTCTTCCTTGAAGAGACTTTAGTTACAGGCAAACAAGTGAAATTTGGTTGTGACCAACTAACCTGGTGTAGTTAGTATCCACCTTACAGAGCTTACCACATTAAAGAGAATTTGGGTACAGACAACGACAGAAATCTGGCTGTGACCAACTAACCTGGCATATGAGAATGATGTATTAATCAGTAAATGACATAGGCAAAATCCGAGTGCTCCTATCAGGAGTCAATGCTAAGACCTTCCGATTACTAGTTTGGATGCTCTACCACTAAGCTGCAGGAGAATCGTGGGTGCTGAGGCCATTAAACTAGGTTCATTGGACAAACATCCTGCATGCTGCTGGGATTAGAATTTCAATGTGTGGCATATGCGTAATGGAAATAATGTGATGGGATATGTTAATTAAACCTGGTGAATGAATGAGAATAATGTATTAATCAGTAAATGACACAGGCATACTAGGAAAAATCCGAGTGCTTCTATCAGGTTTCGAACTCAAGACCTTCTGATTACTAGTTTGGATGCGCAATGGAAATAATATGAATATGGAATATGTTAGTTGGAATAGTTGGTTTCCACGTTAGAGAGCTGTCTGTCTAGTTACCATGGTGTTCACTACTTAAGAAATTCTGTTGTGTTCTGAACAATGTTTGCCCTCAGTCGTCATTGTTTTCATACTGTGGCCAATCAGCCCCAGTGATAATGATTTGTAGGGTGTGTTAACCTTGTCAAATCTTTCTTATTGTCAACAGGCAGTACCTCACCAGTGGAAAATGTTGTCAAAAAACTGGGTATTCTGGGAAGTTCACCTTACCAGTTGCCACAGAGTGGAATATTAGGTGCTCTTCCTGGGCTGTCACAGCAACAGCAACAGCTGAATGGCATTTCGCATGCTTTGAATGCAGGTTAGTGAGCCTGTAATAATTGTAATTATTGATGTAATTTTGCAGCACATTTGACCTTTATAGTTAGCAGATGTCTGACAAAAAAAAAAAGATTTTGTAAACTGTTTTGCCGACGATTTGAGTATACTGCTTGCAAAAAATCACAATGATGATGATAGACTTGTCATGTAGTTCATGTTACCCCTCTGATACACTGCTTTTCTGTGACATTTATTTAATTGCCTCATTGTGTAGGTGGCACTGGTTGTGTGCTTATGGTTTATGGACTGAATGCAGAAAAGATGAACTGTGAGAGAATTTTCAACTTGTTTTGCCTGTATGGAAATGTTGTCAAGGTAATCACAGATGCTTTGATTACGCAACTGATTGTAATAAAATTTTAAACCATGTAATTGCAGAAATCAGAAGGAACTACTAGAGCTAAACATGAAATGTTTATATTACAGAACTATTACAAAGAATTGAAGAAGTCATGAGTTCAAATCCTATTCAAGGAACATTTTCCTACGCGTTGTGTGCAATATCTTTAGTTTTACAATAACTGTTAAAATTCCTGCATGTTGATTAGCTCGTAGGTATTGTCTGTAAGAGTACAGACAATAGAAATGACGTCAGATGTAACATGCGTGCTTTCTCAACATCTCGTGGTTTTTCTGTGTTACTGTAAAAAAACAAATTTTATCAATGCAGGGCACGAAATTGCGCCTGATACAGTCGCCAATGCGCCTAAGTTTTCCGTGTTGGCGACCAAGATTCGAAAGTTAGTCGCCACATTGGCGACCAGAGCCCTTTGCTTTATCCTACTTTTATGTATTGTGCAATAAAATAAAGCTCGAAAAAACATCGGTGCGAATGGCGAGGTTTATTTGTAGCCAAACCGTCACGAACTCTCCGTCAACATCCGCCATCTTGGATAATTTAGACGCTACGTGGTATATTGTGCATTCAAATGTCCCTTTTGCTAACAGTACATATTGCGGGCTCAGAACATGACCGCACGAGACCTCTGAAAATCCAAGATGGCGGATTCCGTTGCTCGGACTTTCATGATGAAAGTGATTTAAATTTAAAATGAGCGTCGACGAGGATTGGGAAAATTTATTTCAAATATTGGTGCGCGTACAACCGGGACCGAGGATGAGGTTTTGGAATTCGCACGGGTCATGGAAGAAAAATATGCTGACAAGAAAAAGTTTTTTCGCACCTTGCCGCTCCATGGCCACGTGGGATTACCGAAAGACAAATTGGCAATGTCCCTGGTGCTAGAGGATATTCCTTTACGACAAGAAATAGCAGCTACAATTACTTCTGCTGATGGAAACTGTCTTTTCAATGTTGTTTCGTTGGTTTTGGTGGGCGATGAGACGAAAATGAGTCTTGCGTTTGCTCATGGCTGTTGAACTCATTTTGAACTGTAAATTTTGAATAATTTCCAAAAATAAAAGTAAAAACTTACCATGTGATGAAATGTTGGTGATGTTCGTTTTTTACTGTGACCAGAATTGTCGTTTGCTATTCTTTAGACATCAACAAAACCGTCCAGGCATTCCTAATGCTAGGAAAACTTACAATCGATTTGATATTGTCATCCATGATAACGCATTTTCAATATTTTTTGTTTTCGTTTTGGAAAAAAATGGTTACTAACTTTTTGGACTTGGCGACCACTTTGGAATATTTAGGAGCCAAATGTCTCCTTAAGAAAAAAGTTAATTTCGTGCCCTGCAATGGCAGTTTTCTATGGTGCCCCTCGCCCCCCATTACCCTAATCAATCAGTCAGGTGCCTGATACAGTGTACTGTAGTCAATGATTATGTGGAACAGTAAAATTCATGTTATTTTTGTTATATGCAGGTCAAGTTCCTCACAAACAAGCTTGGGGCAGCCATGGTGCAGATGTCGGACAAAGTTGCTTCCGAGATGATAATCAGGAACTTGAGTGGTGCCATCCTATTTGATTCCAAAATTAACGTCATGTAAGTTTTGGTTTCTGTGCTCAAGAGATGCATCTGAGTCAAGACCCGTATTAGACATCTTGTTTGGTTTCCCTGCCAGGCCTTCAAAGCTGCTGCAGTGGCCTCAGGACACATGTCCCATTGTACTTCACTCTGACAGGCATTTCCCTACTCCTTTGTGACTTACCTGTCAATAACAAGGACGTTATGTACACTTTAAGCCTGTTACTTCACAGGTGGTTGCAAACCCGACTTTCACAAGTAGAGTTTTGACTCAAAGAGTTAAGCCCGATTAGTGATTAACATCCATTTTCTCCTACAACATCCCTTGATCAAAACATACAGGTCATGAGAAAATATGAAATGATCACAAAAGACAAAATGTCTTTACACAAATTCTCCCAACTGGTACTTAAGAAAAAGCATTTTGGTATTGAGGCTTAAAGAGTTAAATGGTGTGATAAGGAGTTGGTGTCATTTCACAAACCCAAAACGTTATTCTATCAACAGAAACCTAAAACTAATGGTCCAGTTTTGTTACAAATATATTATTACCACTGACCCTAGTATACTAAAACTGTTGGTGAGTGTTCCTGGTTTCTAACTTTTTTAAGTTCTCAAATTTTTGATTTTCGAAATGCGTTAGATAAGGTCATGACTTAATATTCGTTTCAAGAATTCAGTTGATTCCTTTCTCTCTGTGTTCCAGGATCAGTTTGTAACTAAGTGAATTGAGGTATTGCCGACCATTTTCATCCAAAAAAGGTCAAAATTCTCGTGGCACTTCCCCTTTAAGAGTAAAAACAAACGTATCCTACTCTGTAAGTTCCAGCTGAGACCAACTGCATTTTTTCTTGCAGGTTTTCCAAGCATCCGTTTATAGCAGATTCATCTGTGGTTACAGCTTTACCTGACGGCACACCATCATCCATGAACTTTGCAGATAACAGAAACAACCGCTTTAAGTAGTAAGTTAAAGACTTTGTGGTGGATGTAGCAAGAATGTTTTTTTAAAAAAAAAACGGATTTTGAATCCGTCTTGACACGAGTGAGTTTCTGGGATAAACACCCTGCTTAATATATGTGTTCTAAAGGAAGTTGCTCATTTTCTTCCTTTTTTCTTTCAGTCTTCCCGAGGGTCAGAGTCTCAAGAACAGTATCCTTTAGTTTGATAGAAGCAAGTTACCTTTGGAAATAAGTAGAGTTTTAGTTATTCTTCTAAAATCTTGGACAGATTAAAATGAAAAATTAAACCCCCCTCCCCCAAAATCAATGATGAATTTGCGCGCAAAGCAAAACGCGCCATATTTCCATCATTGAAAGGGGGGAGGGGTGGTCTAAATTTTTTTATTTGATCTGTCCAAAAATTGCAATCTTGGACAAATTAAAATGAAAAATTAAACCCCCTCCTCACCCCTCCCCCCCAAAAAAAAATCGCTGATGAATTCGCGCGCCAATCAAAACGCGCCATTTTCCCATAATTGAAATGGGGGGGGGGGGGGGGTGAAGAAGGGGTGGTCTTAATTTTCAATTTGATCTGTCCAAGATTGTAGCAGTTGTTCACAGCCATAAGGCCATAAGACATTTTGTCAACCAAAGCGCAAAGCTAAAGAGTGCGCTTGAACCAAGTCAAGATTGGTTTTCCTCCCGATGGTCTGAAAAGGCAGCATGTTTGTTGGGATTAGCACACATTGCGAGAGCTTTGTGAACCACTTTGGTCAGCCCTGCAAATGCAAAACCAGAGGAAAAACATGAATTATTTTGGAAATTCAGCTGGGCGTCTCTAAATCGGAAGTTGAACTTTTCTTGCAGTTTCTGTATTGTAAGCCATAAATAGAGGGGCAGAACTTTGGGGAAGGGAGTCCTTGTAGTCATGTTTCTTAACCGACTTACAGGATACCAACCGCCTACAAGAATGCTTCACTTCTTTAATGCTCCACCAAACTGTACTGTGGAAACCTTGAAGGAGGTAAGCCTTAGTATAGAGTAGATAGTATGAATTTTACCTGAGTTAATACCCATTTTATCCAAGTGAATTTGGGGTTGTCTGGGTCAATATCAATCTTGTCAAGTCATTGTGTATTCTTTCTAAGTTAATGTGTATTCTGCCCGAAAGCTGCCTTCGCAATCCACCAACATCAAACTTAACCCGTGGAACTTTTTGGAAAAAAGATTTCTCCTGGACGCAGCGTATGTTAGCTGCCTCGCATCAGGACGTCTCTCTTATTATATAAATTAACACGCAAAGGACGATGGGAAGGACAAACAGCGCGCTCTTTCAAATGCGAAGGCCTGTGGACAAGGCAGAGCGTGTTATTATATCCCATGTATTAAACGGAAAAAAGCACTGAACTTGATCTGAACTTGATGCAAATGCTTTCTTCTTTCAGGTGTTTATGACAGCGGGATCTTTGTCTCCCTTGAAAGGAACGTTCTTTTCTAAAGGTAAGACATGGTGGCTAGCTTTTCCGTTGGTGTTTGGAACTTGGAGGATGAATTCCCAGCGGTAAGAAGTTTTACCGAACGGTTTGCCATCACTCAACAAGCGGGTTTTGCAAGGAATTGCCAAGATGTTATTTAGATAACAAGAATTGAAATGTAACATGCCTACTGAGTTATGTCTTAGTGGAGTCGACCAGCCTAGTCCCCGCTCCGCTCGCCGAGTTTCTTTTCGCTTTAATCTCCTTTGAGAGCCTGTCCACAGACGATGAAGCAGCTCTCATAAGGTCTCACGTGATTGGCTTACAACCCTTGTAGAAAACAATAGAACAAACAACAGAACAATACCCCCAACCCTAAAAACAATAGCAGCTACTACACAATTAAAACAACTAAAGCTTGCAAGAGCTGCTACACTACTGCTGCCCGTGGGCTAATACTGAGAGGACTTGTGTTGTATTTCAGCAAATGCGAAGTCTTCAGCAGGATTGCTTGAGATGCCAGATATCCGTTCAGCCATGGAGGCGCTCACTCTCACCAACCACTTCACCATCAACCCACCAGGTAACAGCAGCATGCCTAATATCAACAAACATATTCTCTTCACTTTTCTTACCAGTTTCTTATGATACTAGTTGAGAGAATTAAGTTCAACATCATTCCCGGTAATAATGTAAGGAGAAGTTTGCTGCTGATCACTATCGGGGCTTATAAGGTTAACATGTCCACAAGAGAAGTTCACTAATGACAATAGGAAACGAATACAAAGCAGCCTTCACACTGGGTTTCAAATCTGTGGCGCATGCGTGCTTCTCGCCGAAACTTTGTTAAACATGTGGCAAGCAAAACAAAAATGCGGAACCTGCTATCTTAAACACGCCTTTTTAGGTCGTTTATGACTTTGCCCAGAGTATCGGAGGAAAAGGTTAGCCAACGTTAGTCCTATTCGGTTCCTACCCTCGCCCGTTCGACTGTTTAGAAACTGCGCCTCGGAAAACATTTTGGCGAGTAGTTAGCGGCATTGTCACAGTTTGTAGACATTATAAAAGCTATCTGTGCATTCAGATAATGTTGCACATTGAAGTTAGGTGAAGTGAGAACTAGTCTGTTTTTACGAATTTGACTTAAGCTTGGTTTATTTCAGGCGGCGGTTCCTATACTCTGAAACTCGCCTTCTCTCCAAGCTCCTCTATATCCCCAACGGCTCCAACAGTTGCGCCCGCAGTTGCTGCAGCAGCAGTTGCAGTCAGCAATGGCGCCAATCCCCTGGGTCCCATCGGCTCACCAGTGCACCCAAGGTGCATAGCGGGAAGCCCCATCAGCATTGTTACAAACGGCGTCAAAGAACTAAACGGTGACGCGGAAAGGAATGGGCTGAGTCCTGAAAACCTGGCCAGTACAAGTCCCTAACGAGACTGGGACAGAGCAGAGCACAAGTTTATTATGCACAGCAGGCAACTTAATGTCTGGAAAATGCTTCAAGTAAACATACAGAAAATATGCCCTACCAGGTAACTAATAGTCAGTAGTATCCAAAGAATCAACTTAGGCGTCTTCTGACGCTTCCATAGTACATTATTTAGTCTTTAAATATTCAAATCGTGAGAGAGGTTTGCATTCCTTCGTAACTTTGTCATTGTATAGAGGTAATCAATGTTTAGAGTGATTTTACTTAATCTCTGAAGTGCAAGGTTGAGTTATGAGTAGATTACTGCGCTAGGGTGTGTACGAAAATATCTCAAATCTTTCCTGTGATGCTTTTCTGTAGTCGGAAATACTCGTTTGTCCTCGGAAACTTCTCGGAGGTCTTCGGAATTTTTCGTCACTGGTATTTTCACAGTTTGAGTAAAAGCACTCTACTTTCAGTGCATATTTTATAGGTATAGTTGGGTTCGGTGTTTGGTTAATTTTAGTTAGCATAGTTAATGATATTACACTAGATTAATAATTTTCAAACATTTTGGCATGGTTGAATTTGGAGCAAGTTTGGGTTGGATAACATTTAAATTAATGCAGAGCAGCAAAACGGCTGCAAAAATATATAGACATATATATACATGTTCACAAAAATTGGACTGGTAATTTTCTCAATACTCACCGAATGTGAATTGAGTATAAACGAAGATTTTTTTTCAGTAACGTAAACGTTTTTCATTATTATAAATATTATATTAATTCATAAATCGTGGAGGGAAGTTAAACTTCAATTTCTCCCGAGCAATTGTTACCGTTAAAAGGCGTAATCTTATGTACACCAGATACAATTTTGTTCACTTATTTTACATTTAACACAAAAGCGTTATAAATATATATTATATAAGGTAAAAAATTTTCTTGTTTTCATAAACAATACAATAACACACAAATTCGGTATTTATATAATTCGAGATGTTTTCTCCAAAAATTTCACACCTCTTTGTTCGTTTTGGTTTTAACTCTTTCACTCCCACTAACTTTCAAATTGGCTTCTGGAAAAACAAATCCCATGTTTTGTTTTGGAAAATGTTCAGGAAAACAGGACTAGAGGGGAAAAAGGTTGATTTAAATGGTCACACTTGAGGATTTCATTGAGAGACTCAGAATCTAGGAACATCTTATAAAGCATAACAAACAGCACCGCAGGAAAGTAGTGCTGATAGCTCTCTTTGAATAGTCTTACTTTAGGATTTCATCCACAGACTCAAAAATAAGAACAACCTCGTACAGCATAATAGACCGCGCCACAGAAAAGAGCTTGCTCAGTAGCTTCTAATAAAACGAATGATCACACGTAAGGATTGCATCCACAGATCCAAAAATTTATAACTACCTTGCACGGCATAATAAACAATACCTTAAAAAATAGTGCTCAGTATCTTTCATTTGAATGGTCCCACTTGAGGATCTCACCCACTGACTCTGGTGATAGAGCATCTTTGTACTGGGTGGTATGTGTTCTTTAGAATTTCAACCAAAGATACAAGCACGTATTCTAGGGAGTGAAAGAGTTAACATAGGAATTCTCCTAACTTGTCTCCATACATTTTTTATAGCACTGGTTAGGAGAGTTTACGAATCCGAGAATTTCTTTCTGCGATGATCACTAAATTTTCCTGTCCTCCTTTGTGGCTAAAAAAGGTTCATTCTGTGTCGTTGGGGAAATGAAGCACTAATTCGTCTTTGGCTTATATGATGCTTCGGTAGTTTGAAGGCTCTGTTTCGGACATCGTCCAAGTTTTCTTAACGGATTTAAAATCTGTTTGCTGATAAAATGTCCATTGAATTCAGACATGGTTTTGAATTTGGAATTCGTTTCTCACATGCTGTGTGTACATGAGACTGGGGGAGCACTGCTAGTCCGCAGTCTCTGCACTAGGGACTCGGTCTGCACTCCCCAGTCTGCGCTCCTCAGCTTTGTCGCTTTTGAAAGCAAGGCTAGGGTATTGACGCGAAATTTTCTGAAACAGAGCTTTCCATAGGAGCAGTTCCTCTCCGCAGTTTCGCCAAACTGCCTTCGTTGGAAATGACAAGAAGTTGTGTTATCTCTCTAGCATGAACTTCAACAAATTAAACTAACAGCATTGTCCCAGATGAATAAATTTTATAGAAGCTATACCTGATTGATATTTTGTTTTTATAATTGCTTGATTTGTTCGAAATTATTTTCCAAAAAAAAGAGGTAATAATAATAATGGAGAAGAGAGGTGTTATGATTTGATGTTAAGTTGTTTGTTAACGACCCGACGTGTCTCTTAGTAACCAAGAACAGTGAGCCACTTTAATAAACTCTTTCAATGAAGAAATAAAGAAACCACATATCCGAAAGAAATATCATTTATCTTCCCAAAGGAAACAATTAGCATACATCTTTTTGCCTATCGATTGAAACAAAAAGTGAAGGGATTGTTCCAATTTTTAGATTTAGGTCAAAGTATTTCAAATAACACACCCGTGTGCAATTTACAGAATCAACAGATACTTATATAGAATTGTGAAATCCTACATCGGATTTTTGCTCTCGTGGACTTGCTTCAGCTGGTTCAAGACGCAAATAATTTTAAAAGAAATTAAATGCATGAATTACAAAGAGGTTTTTAATATAATAATTCATGTACAAGTGAAATTTGACACAGAAATCATCGACTTGCAGTGCGTAAATTACATTGTACATACTATAGGTTATAGAAATAACATAGGAAATTCAATGTCTCCTTAAATCAACACCACAAAGTAGAAGAAATATTATGAAGTTAAAATTTGTCAGAAACATATTTTAATGGAATTTGGTGGAGGAATAGTTATTTGATTCATTTGTATTCAAAGATAAGTTACAAACGCCGAAAAAAATATACAAGACGTCGGTATTAATTATTAACTTTACTTTTGTTCAAATTTTTCTTACGGAGATTACAAGTTGCTCTTTCAGTCGTTAAATTAATTGTAACGTCTCAGGTCATTTGTGTTCACCGTTAAACAAGGTATTTTCAATCATCGTACGCACTTAATTTAATTCTTTATTCACAAGTAGCACACTTGTTTTATAAGCTTACGCTAGGGTTTTTGCGTTGATTTCACCAAAAAATTAAATGGTTTTGAATTTTTCAACAATATTTTTGGACTTAAACTTTATAGAACCACAAGGTTTTTCGAGAACTTAAGTTGTGACACTCTTTCAACTTGTACGATTCAGTTGTCCTAGTTTATCGCTTAGTAATACTAGCAGCGTGAATTTTTTAATTAAAACAAACCCTTTCTATAGAATCAGCAATTTTACAGAGCATCTAAAGTTTAAATTTTGTTAATTTTAAATTCGTTCTAAAAAAAAAAAAAAATGAAAAATTGGATTGTGGTGTTGGGTTTTGTTTTCATACTGACGTAGTTTCTTTTTGTAATTGAGAGCGGTTTTCTGCTGACTGACAGAAAACTGAAATCATAATATTAAAAAACTGTTTTTATTTTGGCGGGGGAAAAAGTGTAATGAATCGATCAGAACGAAGCGTGAGCACTGTCAAGCACGTGTTAACATGGGACGGCTGCCAAGCGCGGGAAACATGTAACGGGTGCCAACCGCGGGAAAACATGTAGCGAGCGTCAAGCGCGGGAAAAACTTGTAACCTGTGGAAAGCACGTTAGGTTTTGTTTTGTATCTGATTGGCTGGGGAAGTATTGTACCATCGCTTTGATTGGTTAAAGCATTTTGCCTGTGTGTGAGGGAAAAAAACAGGTGATTATGATCGAAAGTCAGCGTAAAGCCGCTCTTTCCTCAAGCTATGTTTAGTTTCGTTAGACGGAAACTCGTTAACAGAGTGGTGTAGGTTGTCATTTGACAACAGCCTTGACAACAAGGTCTTCCCAATTCTGTTATTTTGTAGTAGTCATCATGAAGGTGAAACCCTAGCCCTTTTTGTCCAAACTTAATCTGCAAAGGTCTGCTTGTAAGCATCGTCGTAGCATAAGTAGTATAAAATGAAATCTGGTGCTTAAAAATACGGCAAAATGGAAGAGTGTGCAACTTCGTCACGTCACACAACATCAAAGAGCACTGTGACTTTCAGAGACGTTTGTTGTTGGTAACACGCTTGACTCGTGGCGCTGGTCGCTAGTAGTAGTGGAAGCCAAAGAAAAAACATTTGTTAAATGATTGGTTTAATTCGTTAGAAAACCGAGAATGTAGAAGACCCGGCATCGAGGCACAGGAATACCAGGGTTGTACCTGCGTATGGTGTTCCTGTGTGAGAGACAACAGAATACCAGTCGCTTTGCGTTTGCCCGACGGAAAAGCTTAGTATTTTCTGACAGAATACTCCGTCGCGGTTTAATGAATTAGTTCCGGTCAGTTAGAATTCTGAAATGTTTACGCAGGCTGCACACTTTTTCATTTTGTCGTTTGCCTCTGATTATTACTGGCTCTTGGCTTAATTAGACGTTTTTCGGAGTATGCATGTCAAGCCAGAACGATGACGCTTTTCAACTAACTGAGGTTTTATATAATCGCTTTGCTCATTGCAAAATGTGGTCTAAAAGGCAATTTCTGTTTGTGCAGTTGGGAATCGATGAATCTTCGCAGTCGTAACCGAACAATTTCTAATGCTTATTGTCCGTTCGGAAAAGAGGACGGCCAGTCTGGAAGAGCGGTTTTTACCGCCCACACAATACGGACTTTTTGCGATAAACCATAAACTGCGTTTCTCGATGTTATGAAGTTAACAATAAAGAGAGCAGGCTAAACTTCATGGCCGTGTCTGTCGCGGACGTAGTTGGCTGTCAAGAATTTTCGTTCGGCGTTTTCGTTTCATTTGTTTGCGAATGAATTACAAAACATCAAGATAACTTAGCTTGAAAAGCGTCTCGTTTGATCGTTTGATTTTTTTGAATAATTTGCAAAGCATTGTTTAGCTAGTCTGTGAAGTCAACAGACTCCGGTGGTAATTTAAAGCGTTTGCTTCTAAGAACGTTGACCAAGCAATTATCACTAAAAACTCGTACATCGTACAAATGAAAGCCAGGCTTTTAAATGTTTTAATCCTACTACAAGTACTAGTTCATTATAATGACTGCTTTAAGCGGTCTTGAGTCTCAATAAAGTTCCTCTTACATCAAATTTTTAAGTGTCCGGCGTCATGTTATTGGAGTGAGATGACCTCCCTCGACCCTTTCTCATTCCCCGAGGGGGGCAGGGATGGCCCCAGTGAGCACTCGCCTCCCACCATTGTGACCCGGGTTTGATTTCCGGAGTTGACGCCATATGTGGGTTGAGTTTGTTGTTGGTTATCCTATCGGAATAAGGAGGGGCATTTAGGGATAACAGTACAACCTAAACGATAAATAGAGTTGAAATGACAAAAAAGATCATAACAATTAACTAAGGCTCTGTTCAGACTATGTACTCGGGCACTGAAAAGGGCCCTGGACCGAGCATGTTTACATTCGAGCCCATTTAGTGGCCACCATTTTGTTCACTGTATCAGAGGGAGGCGCGGGAACTGACAAAATCGTTTAGAACGTGCCTGAGTAGTGCCCGTGCCACCCGGGCATGGTGCCGAGAATTTTCCCCGGACTGACTAGTGCCCAGCGCCTAGTCTGTGAAAGTAAAAAAACCCTGTCGTTTTTAGTTTTACCCCAGTTATCATAGCAACACTGATATTTTGTTTCCGACATTTGGGACGCAACTTCCAGTAGGCCTGTACCTATTCTAAGCTCTGTTTTCGCTGGACACTGTTTTTAGAGTTGGGCGCATTGTTTTGTTGTTCGTTCTTTTGTTCTCTCCACCAATAGTGTGAGACTTTGGAAACAGTGCAGGTCGCCCCGCAACGTCAGCACATTCTTCTGGTTTTTTCCGTGAGCTTTCGTATGTTTTCGGTGATCTTCGAGATTCCAAAGGAAGAAAAGTCGGATTTCGGGCTAAACTCGGAAGTTTGTTGTTAATCCTTCAGAGGGTTATGGGAAGGGTGGGGTGGGTGTTCCTTGAAATCGTGTGTTTAGGGTTCAGGTTTGTTCATTGTAACCCGATAGCGGGGTGGGTACTTTTTGAAATAAAATAGACACGACCTGTAGCCACCATTTTTATAGGTTATAATATTTTGTAGTCCCGTACGTATTTATCCATTTTGTTGCTTAAGCGTCTGAAGAAGGTTTCTTTGCCAAACCGAAATATTGGTCACATTTCTATAAGTATATCTTTTTCAGTTTACTCATCCAACTTGTTTTCGTTTTTCTTTTACTACCGTAAGGGTAATTTTTGCCGTGTAATACTACTGTACGATTTTTTGTACTTACCCGGGACCTCCCATATTTTACTGCATTTTTTACTCGGCCAGATCATAATTTTTCGAACCATTGCTTGTATTTTTTTTTTTAATTCTTCAAACTCCGCTAGGCCAAACGTATTGCTTTTAAAACATTGTCCGAAAATTCACCTGAAAATCAAAGATTGTGATATATCGAGCAATTTGATGAGTTTGAGCAGAAACATCTGCAATTCATCTCGAGCACAATACAATAATTATTAAATGTACGTAGTGAATTCGCTCGACCAGACAATATCATCCGGTCAAACTATTGTTTTAGAACATTGCCCACATGGTTAACCCTTTGATCCATTGTCTCACCATTGTACGGACTTTGCTTGTCTCCAGTCCTCTCTCACGCTTTTGCCAAGCTAGGGTCTCCAAACAAATCAGCGGGTACCTTGGCAGCGTAGATTAACGGGTTACACCCTGATAGCAGCGATTGAATCTAAAACCGTTTTCATAATATATTACTGTCACTGATTTACCACAACCACATTAAATATGTATTCAAGTTTCCGAATTAAACTGTGAAATGGAAGACAAGAGAAGAACTTGGTTAAAACTTACAACAATAATTTGTAAACGTGTAAAAAAAAAAACGGGTAGTCTGGTGACAGGTGGATTGGTTTTGTGAGCAGACAATCTATGTTATTCTTTTTTCTTAATTAACCGACACGCTTCCCCGTTGTTCTTTGTTTCATCAATGACCCTCGCGATCTTTGTTGCTGTCTCAAGTATATTTTTCATTCATGGGGTAAACTGCGATCCCCAAACTCTTCTTGTAATTTCCCTAGATGGCTTCCGGTGGGATTTCGCCAGTAAGGCACACACTCCTTACTTGGATTTCCTTGCGAAAACAGGGGTGACTGTGCCATACGTACGATCCGTATTCCCCACAGTAACCTATCCAGGACATTACACCATGGTCACAGGACTCTACCCAGAGAGCCACGGCATTGTAGGCAACACCATGTACGACCCTGATCTTAAGGCGAAGTTTGGGGGCGCTAATACAGATCCGCGATGGTGGAACGGTGCTGAACCAATATGGGTGACAAACCAACGGCAAAAAGGTAGAAGTGCTGTCTTGTATTGGCCAGGGTACAATGTCAAAATTAAAGGAATGTACCCGAGATACAGAGAATGGTCCCCTTCGCCCAACGTTGACCTTAAAAATAAAACAGGGAGGGTTCTGCCCTTTAAGAAACGCGTTGAGAAGGTAATTGGTTGGTTGACAGGTCGAAATCCGCCTAACTTTGTCGCCGTCTACTTTGAAGAGCCAGATCACGCCTGCCACACCAAGGGGACGTGCGGCGTGTCCAAAGTTGTCGAGCGTGTGGACAAGACGATCGGTTTGTTTGTGGAAGGCCTGAAACGCAGTGAGCTCCTGGACAAAATTAACATCATCATCACTTCGGATCATGGCATGGCAACTTGCAACAAAGTCATCGACATCGATAAATACGTGTACCCAAAAGCCTTCGACTTCTGGGATTCGTGGTTTAATATGATGCTTGCACCAAAACCAGGAAGAGAAGAATATGTGTACAAACGCCTCAAAAATGTTCCCCATTTGCACGTTTATCGCAAGAAGGAAGTTCCTGAGTGTTTGCACTTTAGAAACAACAGGCGCATTTCTCCGCTTGTACTAGTTCCATCTGAAGGTTGGGTCGTGAGTTCAGTTAACGGTCGGCGCGTTAAGAATACCGAAGTTCAAACATTAGACCTTGCTCACGGTTTGAGCTGCAAGTGCAAATCGATGTCCACTGCGTTCATCGCGCGCGGTCCCGCATTCAAAGAACACTTTGTAGGGAAACCTTTTGAATCTGTTAGTTTGTATCCATTAATGTGTAAAGTTTTAGGAATTAATCCTCTGTCAAACAACGGCAGTTTGTCCGCCACTGAGGATCTGTTGGTGCCCGATAATTAAAATTTCTTTTAAATCATGGTCGGAATATTTCGAGATGAAAAATGTGAAAAAATCGGCTGACGTTTTTATGCTAAAACTAAGAACAAAACTTTGACACAAAAAAAAAAAGTTGCGAAAAATTGCGTGCATAACATGGAATAATTTAAGACCTGTTAAAATAATAATTATATCGTTGTATGTTCCTACTTACAGAGGTTTTCTATTGAGTGTCGTAAAGCAAAACCAAAGTAATTGCTCTGACCAATCACAACAGACATACAGCACAATGAACCAATCAGAACTCGAAGCAAAGGCCCAGTCAAAGCTAACGCGCTTTTTGTGGACATTAAAGGCAGGGTAAAAGTGTTGTCAAATAGTGGTTTGACTTGTACAAAGGTACCTTTCACGTGTACCAAAGATACAACACCTTTCATGCACGGTAAGGGACTTTCTCAAACTCATTAATAATTCAAAAGCCAAAGGCAAAGGAAATCATGCACCGTGAGGTGTTGGGATATCTGATGAAAACTCCTCGTTTTTGCATCCTTAATTTCCCCTTCAAATCAGTTTGTTTGAGAGGCTATATCAAACACTTGTCACAGTGTTTCATCGCAATATCAAAAACCTCGAAGTTCGTCAAAAATACTCCGCTACGCGTCGTATTTTCAACTCTCCTCTCGGTGTTTGATATGTGATGAAACACTGTGTCTCATGTTTGATATATTACGTCAAAGTTAATGTAGATTAGCCTGTGAACAAGCACCCAAGTGGGGAATGGGGCGAAAAGGAAAATTGGCGAGCCGGACGAGTGGAGCGCGGTATGGAGGCGCCCTAAATCCCACTTGGGAACCTGTTCATGAGCTACTACCATTGAAGACATGTCAAAAGCGCTTGTTTCGGGCACCTTTGTCACGCCTCGAATCAAAGGTGATCAAAGCCAAAATCAAAGGAAAACAACAACAAATCAGTCAATGTTATTTTTAAAATCTTTTGTCGTATTTCGTGATAACTCTCTCAGTAACTCCAAGAAAACTACTTACAAGCTATTCAACACAACAATTGCCCTGAAAATCTTCAATCAAAACTAACCACCATGAAAAGAGCACTGTATACACAAACTCGAGTCACAATCAACACAAAAGTTCAATTATCCTGTATACAGGCGCTGCAGTGGGGAACCACACGCGCGCCCTGCGCGATCCCCACGTACTTCCCGCGCGCGTCCGACTCCCCACTTCTCTACCGCTAACCGGCACCTGCCACGCAGATTAATGTTAAATTGCCACCGAATGGAAGAATTCTTTTGAATTAAAGTGCGTGTGGTCTATCTACAGCCATCTCTTTTTCTCTAAGTCATCAAGCGATAAAAAAAATTTCTCGCACTCTTTCACGCTCCGCGTGTTTTCGCTTCCTGCGCGCACTTAACGCGCGCGATCT
The DNA here is from genome assembly GCF_977016875.1 of Pavona decussata. Lineage (NCBI taxonomy): Eukaryota > Metazoa > Cnidaria > Anthozoa > Scleractinia > Agariciidae > Pavona > Pavona decussata. The sequence continues at coordinate 1,122,700 of NW_028145494.1, read as the reverse complement.
TACAAAAAAATAAGACTGGATGTTCCAGCCTGAGTGTTGCTTTACAGTGGCCTCAGGAAGCAGGGCGAAAAGAAAGGCGTTGTGAACGAACAGGAAAGAGAGTATATTTTGCTCTTCTAATTCTTATGGATAAAAGGGTGCGTATGAAGGCCCGAAGCGCATATAATCATGCTCGCTGGCAAGGGAAGAGCAAAGTAAGTTTAGAATTTTACGCCTGCTTCAGACCAGATCGTGTTTATATATGCCGAACTAATTTTCAGCAGTGGTAAATACAAAAAATATGCAGAACTTAGCCCTCCAAAAAATAGCATGTTTTTCGCTCTGCCAGCAGAGCTTTCAAGACGTGTGATTTTGTATTCCTTAGGTTGTTCGTGAAATTTGTTTTTCAGTTGTAGGCAAACAGAAAAAGCTTGGTCACGGGGAAAGAAGAAAGACCAATTGAACTCTAATTAAACACCGTATTTAGAATTTTCTACAACAAGCAACAATTATTCCTTTAGCGGTCACCTCTGTGAAATCCTGTTTAAATCAGTTTTCAGTTAAACACTGTATTTACAATCTACAAGAAACGCTTACTCTTCCTTTAGCGATCATCTTCAAGAATCTGCTCTCTGTCAAACAATGTAATTTACAATCTTTAATAAAGCATCGCCGGGTAGTCGCTGGCAGAGGGCACCCAACCCCGTTCTTCTCCCCGTCCCCTGACGCGAAAGAAAGAGACCCCCTAGGCTGGTCTGGTCATGTAATCCCCTCCTTGGGAACGAGGTTCCTGTCAAGCCAAACGCAGTTTCCTTTGCTTCTCTCTGTCTCCAGGGGGGGTCTCCAAAGAAAGCTTACGGATAACTTAACGGTGAAAAACGTGAGTTGACTTGCGTGCTACTTTGAGTTCAATCAAGCTAAACGCAAACCTTGCCCAGCAAATACAAGTGCACACAACTTATGGCTAAAAGTTGCCGCCCGTTACTGTAAGTTTCTCGCGGTTAGTAAATTGGACATGAATTTGCAGTAATGAAGCTTGGATAACTGGCAGTTATTGTGAACTAAAAGAGTCGTGAGCTTCTAACGATTCGATCGGGACTCGACTGAAGCTTACGTGCCATCCACCAAAAAGGGGAGCGATTATCTATCTGTACCTGACAACAAACCTTTTTCTGTAACTAAACTTGTGTACTGAGCAGAATTGGTCTATTTACATCTATATGCGGTATCTACAGAATCTGTCCAGTGAGGAACAAAACGCATGGATAGGGAAGCTCTTGTCTACAGAAATCAAGACATGTCTGTACACACTGGTTGCCCCGTAAACTTGCATAGTTATTACATATTTTCGCCGCCTCTGACGTTACCCTTGTTAATCTATTTGACTCTGACATCAATGACATCTTCTTCTTCCATATCTAAGTCAGCTGGACTTTCACTTCCTTGAAGCACTTCTCCGTCGAAGAGGAACTTGAGTCTTGAACGCGGAAGTTTTCGAAATTCACAATATGCTGTCATGAGCTTCTCTAAGGGGTCGGTCTAGGAAATGGATTAAAGGAAATAAACCTTAAGTGTGTGGCGCATTTGAGAAAAGAAACGGTCAAGTGAATGAAGATGCAACTTTTCCCCGCAGCCAACTCCAACCGAGTAACAGCCGTCGATAATTTTTGAGCCACACGTTGCATTGAGCCTCCCACGTGTGTACAAGCTTGATGCTTTGTGAGTAGAATGAACCTGCAACAGTCAAGATTACCCATAACACCTATCAAGAGTATTCACCCTTTTGAGCCCCAACATCAATATGCAAATTCAAATAGAAGAAAGATCCTCGCAGTTAGTACGCAACTAAAGCAGTTTCGAAAAGAAAGCCTGAAAAAAATTCAGGCTTGAACGGGGACCTCTGCGATGCTGGTGCAGTGCTCTACCAACTAAGCTATCAAGCCAACTGGGAGCTGGTCATATTGTGAGTTGAATATGCAAATTCTCCTTACTGTTAGATCCACATATTCTTATGGGACTTGTTGGGAGAATTTTATTCATCTCTGGTGATCACTTTCTTTATTCTCATGACCTGTATGTTTGATCAAATACAGTCAACTCTCTCGTGAGCGACCACTCTTGGTGCACGACCAAGTGGTCGCTTACGGGAGGTGGTCGCTTACGGGAAAGATCAACAAAATAAGTGTAATACTGGATTGATTAGTTAATTACATAAAAATATTACCTTAGCAGCTAAAATTAGGCAAATAGAAACTAATTTCTTTGATTTTTTCACATCTATTCATTCTTCTGATGAAACTTTGTATATCATTTCGGAACAGATCTGTCCCATTTACCTACAGATCTAATTATAGCCATCTTCTTTGTCTGTAAACTGTTGTTATCTGTCAGCAGTCCGGGGTAGCGTCATTAAAAATTGAACTTTTGTCACTTTTAAGTAATGATTTACTAACGATCATACGTGATTATGTTGGGTGGAAAACAAAAGAATATGTGTAATTTCTGGCCTAAAAGGTGGTCGTGGTCTCTTAAGAAATTTGAGTGGTGGTCGCTTACGAGAGAGCTCTTGAAAAAGTATTTAACTGAGAAACAAAACGGTTGTTTATGAAGTGGTCGCTTACGGGAGGTGGTCGCTTACGAGAAGTGGTCACTATGAGAGAGTTGACTCTAGTAATAATGTAAGGAGAAATTTGATGCTGGTCACTACTGGGGCTTAAAGGGTTTTAACCTGTCCTTCAAGAGACCCACTAAAGATGGTCCCCAAAACATAACTTGGTGAATATTTGGTTAATTGCAGTAAACATTTGTAAACAAGCTATCCACTGATTTGACCTCTTATAACACCCCCATAACACCCATCCCATCATCAAATATTTTTACCTTTGATACTGTAAATGTTTTCTTTGAGTCGGCATCATTTCCTTGTACTTTTATATTGATTTTGTCTGTGTCTTCCTCATCTATTTTGTCTGTCATCACAGGTGTATTTACAACAACACATTCTAGAAGACAAAATCATATATTTTAAGTATTTTTGAAACTTTCACCTCTCATCATCTAAACTTTAAAAAATTAAATGGTTAAAAAAGGTGACTTATTTCAAACTCACCAATGATATCTGCTACATTAAGTTTAACAGAAATAGGTGTGTCAAAACCCAGGATGTTGATATCTGAAAGGCTTAACATGATCTTATCTTCTGTCACACCTTCCTGCTCTGCGAGCTGTGATATAATCTTTCCAAATTGTTCAGCCTGTGAGAAAAACCATGCAAATGTTATTGAAGTCATCATTATCTTTCACTCTGAAGACAAGGAACAGTAATGCTGAAAGCATCTGAAATAGTGACAAACATATTAATTTTAAATAAAGACTGAAAATGAATTCTTGATGGAAAACATGTCACCTTTCAATCAGGGAAAGCAAGCACTTCATGACCAAAATCTTATTAAATGACTGAAAGATAATTTTGTTTTCTGAAGGTTTATTAAACAGGTAAGTATTTTCATAAAAAAATAGGTAACTTAGAATCTAAAGTAGCATTTTTTAGCTGGCTGCTGGCACTTGATGAGAATCCGAATAACTTAGCTCTCTTTAAGGTAGGCACCAATCTAAAGCACACAGAGTTGGTCCTGAGGATGTCCACCTTAAATCATGCTTACTGCATCTCTCACTCCTGTTTTCTCAAACATCTTGTTTTTTTGTTTCCTCTAACATCTGAGAAAAAGATAACAAGAAAGTCAACTGGATTACAGTACTTACAGCCTTCATAGTGAATCTCCTAATCCCAGATCTTGTTCTAACTTTCACGACAACATTTCTCTCTGATGGACTGGGCAGTCCAAAGCTATCATCAAGACTATCAACACTAATCACACTGGGAGGCCTACAGCTGTCTGGTGACGACCAGCTGGTAGCTGATTTTTTCAGGTTGTCCAGAACATTGTCAAGTTCCCTACAAAAGAAATTTAATTCAGCAAATGCTGTTTCTGCTGACTTGGACTACATACAAGGTGGTGATCTCATTCCCTCAGAAGCCTTTCAGAGAAATCAGTGCAATGCCAACAGGGGTTTCATTAAGATTTTGAACAGTTGGGCAAGAGGTTAGTGGACCTGGGCAGGATAGTTAACTTAGATATGGTCTTTTTATTGAAAACATTGGTTGAGGTGTTAAAAGCAGCAAGCAAAGTTTTGTTCACAGACGCCAATAGGAATTAGATAGGGAAGAACAAGCACTATGTTATAAATTATCTTTCTAAAGAGTCAGGCTGGTTTGCTATCATGCAGGTGAGTGAAAGAACTAAAGCCAGGAGTGAACAAATAAGCTGATAGGGAACTGGGAGAGAGGCCTCTCCGCCAGTCTCTTCTTGGTTCTTTTGCTCTCCCCAGGCTTGTCAAATTCAACTCTTCCTTATGATTATTCGGAAAGGGACAGCTAGCAGTATATACAATTTTATTTACATGTGCAAAAAACTCAATTCCATTTGTTTCACTTTATAAATATGCAATTTGAAAATGGCCAATGATGTTCACTTCACTATTAGATTTTTATTACAGTGGTTTCCAATAACACATGACCTCTAACCTTTAACTGAAAGACAGGCATTATTTAGAGGATACCATATTTTTTAATTAAAAATTTTAAATCGTTGCACATGACAATTTGCAAAATCTGCAATGCATGCAAGCTAGCAAACTATTTCATGCAATGAACTTAAAATTTTTAATTCAAAAATACCTTTTCTATTAGCTTGATGGGCTTGGAAATTAATTTAAATGTTTTACTTCTCTTAGCTTTTCTTTGATTGACTTCCAGTAAAACGTAACTTTATCCAACTCTTTTGAACTCAAGGGATTGGTCAGTAGCCCCTATGGTTATTCCTTAGTTACTTGAGGGACTGGTTGTGAAACCTTTCAAGAAAACAATGGTGCTGCAATTTATGTTGGAAGGGCTACGACCCTGCACAATCCTTTGTTTTAACGTTCACACCACAGTTGAATATCTTAACAAAAACGTTTCGATTGGTCAGTTGCTCCAATACATTCCAAATTCCATTGTTGTTTGTGCAGGGTCAAGGCCAAAAAGGCAAACAAAAACATATAACAAAGAAGTATGTCAGGTTTCATAACCATTGCTTTCAATTAACTATGGTTATTCCAGGCAGCCAGTACTCTTATTTTATTTCTAATATTTTGCAATGAACTTTACATAAGGCAAGAGTACAAATAAAGATTACATTGTTGTTGCTATTGGTAACTGTTGTAATACTTACCTAAGCTTTGGATTTCTTGTTTGGCGTTGATTAATCCTCATAAGAGTATCAACTGGGAGTGTGGGGCAGGGAGGTGGTGATGGTGACCTGTTGAAGCTAACTTCTTTGATGTCATTTGTTGAGCTGTCCACTTCTTCAGAAGATTTCACATTCGTTACCCAGCTGGTGATTTCAACCAGTCATAACATTAAACACATGCCATATGGCAATCAGCAATAATTAATTATTCACTCCTTTCTACAATATAAAATTTAGCATAAACTAAGTGTCAGTTGAATACAAAAAATTAACACTTTACCCCAACTAAATATCATCTATTAGTAAGAAACATAGTTCCAAATGAATATGAATATATGAAACATATATGTTTCAACCACCAAAGTGAGTCTTTTGTAGAAATAACAACATGATAAGTTTTTCCATCAATTGGAAACTTGGAAAAAAATTTGAGCTCCAGATGGGATTTGAACCCACGACAATCATCTGCCCATCTGGAGCTCTGATTTTTTTCCAAGTTTCAAATTGATGCAATAACTTATTACATTGTCATATATGTTTCATATATTCATATTCATTTATTCATCCTCCAAGGGTATATTGCAAACTCACAATATGACCAGCTCCCAGTTGGCTTGATATCTCAGTTGGTAGAGCACTGTACCGGCGTCGCAGAGGTCATGGGTTTGAATCCTGCTCAAGCTTGAATTTTTTTCAGACTTTCTTTTCACAACTGCTTAAGTTGCGTACATAACTGCGAGGGTCTTTCTTCCATTTTCATATTTCGTTTTTGACCTTTAGGCTTTTACAAGAAGAATTAGCCCATTACTTTTACCCAAAACCATAGCTACTGAAGCAAGAGAGCATCAACTCCTCTTTTGTGTGAATTACTCAAAGTTAAAGGAAAAGTTAAATAAGTGTTAAAGCTGATCCCTCGAAAATGACCCTGAGAGGAGTGGTTTCTCCGCTGTACACTAAGTGTAGCATAGGTACTGGGGGGGGGGGGGGGAAGGGTATTGGCATTTAGCAGTAATTATCTGTCTATAACAGGGTTGACTTGTTAGTGGACTTTCTAACAAATTTTCAAAGACATTTAGTGATGCTTATCACCATCCATTCCACAAATGCCCTGCAATGGGGCATTTGAACAAAAATCTCAGCTGAGTTCAAATACCCACCTTTACCCAGCCTTTCATTCTTTCATTCCCCAGAGTGGCTTAACAATGACAGATGCATTATATCAGCCAATGAAAAAGGCAACAATGGGCCATTAAGAGTAAGAAATCTGAAAAAGATTTCCGTACAGCCCCATGTCTTAAATAAATGGAGGTTGAGTTGCAAAATGTATACATAATATATGGGGCTGGGCGGAAATGTTGCAAGAATGTGGCTTAGCTATTTTATATTCATTTTGGCAAGATTACCGCACATAATAATAAAGAGTAATAAAGTTGTTGCTGTTGTTGTGTACAGCCCCATGTAGTAATTATACATGCACAACTGAGCCACTGTCATACCCGGGGCGGGGGGGGGGGGGGTACTCCCAAAAATTTTCGATAGGGGTGTGCCGTGAAGGTTCTCGAACCCTGACCATATTTAAGGGTAAAGGAAGGGAAAATGGATACCCTTTTTAAGGACCGAACCCGAAAAATGACACCCTATTCAAGGGACCCAAACAACGGCTAATGTGGCACAAATTTCTATGAAAATCGCTTGTCTAATACTTCAGCGGACACTTTAGTTTTAAAAAGCCATTTTTTTCATAAAATGTGGTGCTTACAAGCTTCAATTTAACTGATTCAATTTAGGTACTCTATCTAAGGAGTACAGGGATGCGTTGCTAAATGAGGAAAAAAATGATACCCTATTTAAGGACTGAGAACCTCAATAACCATACCCTATCTCGCGGCACATACCTATATAGCCCATATATGGGAGGACCCCCCCCCCGGTGTCATACTAACCCTCTTCAAAAACAGTGAGCATGAATAGAGTTTGACTGGCATGGAATAAGTAATGCATAGGGCTGTGCAGAAATTTTGCCTCTTTATTTTTTAATACCCGAATGAAAATATTTCCTGAAAATTTTACAGCTGCTTTCCAAAGATCATATATATTTTTCATTATCTCTGCGTCTTCTAGTTAACAAAAGTAAGGGATATACATGTATTTAACTTTATCTTGAGACTAAGGAAGAACGAAAACATGAAATAATTCACTGATTGTTATCTTTAAGGATCGGATGGAACAACAAGATTAAATTAAAAGGGGGATTAACTTTAAAATATTGGCTTTATCTACAAAGTAAACACGTTTCTCTCCCGCAGCTGTGTAAATTGAATCCTCTTTATCCAAGTAATATTCTTCTACTTTTTACTATGTACGTATATAAGCTTATCTGCTGATGAAACCAGTGTGATCATTAAAATGAAAGCTACGTGCTCTTATTAATTTCCAAATTTTTGCAAGCAATAAAAAATAAGCTTATACATGTACACTGAATATGTAAATTAATAAAGAGTTATCAATAACAAAGGCGATCATGCATCATGCCCATAGAAAACTTACATGTCTTCTTCACCGTCGCTATCACTCTCCCTTGTCTTTGAGTCCTTCCCTTCCATTTCTTCTGCTTGCACCCTGTGAAAGGCATCATCATCATCTTCCGAATCAGAGCTGTCCGGATCACGATCAATTCTAACCTGTTTTGCTCTGAAAGACAACGGTATTTGATTGCGGTACGAAAAGATGTCATCACGATCCTGTCGTTTCCTCAACAGTTTGCGCTTAGCTGGGCGAGAAACAGGCTGCGCATTTTCCTCCGTATTGTCTGTCATCGTGCAAAATAATAACCGGTAATAGAAATTTGACAATTTAAGCTTGAATACCAAACGATCGATTGTGGAAAATCTCAACTCAAAAAACGCGCGGAAATAAGATTTTGTTCATCGATTGTGAACGTGCTTAGTGACCACGCAATGATCTTAGTAACCACGTCCCTATACTCCTGAAAGGCTTCAAGGTTGTACCGTATTTTCATTCACTGCAAAGTTTACATTTTCATCAAAGAAACCGGCTGGCTGGTGAGTACACGCTACGCCTGTTAAGAAGTTTAGGAGTAACTGCAGAATTACGCCACTAGTCTAAAGTTCTTCCCCCCAAAATTGTGGCTACGCGGCTATATATAAAGCGTAGTAAAGTCTCTGCTACTCCCTCTTGATCATCTGTTACAGATCGTGTGAGTCACGCATTCGAGTCCAGCTCAAGCATTTAAAATTTAACTCTAATATGCCTATTAAGTTAAAGTAAGGAAATTTCACATATTATTTGTGATATCGGGTTGTATGAATTCTCAAATTTCGACAAATGGGAACTCCACAAATGGGAATTTTCTGTACTGCATGTGGTGCACACGTACTTCGTGCTAGCTTGGTCAAAGAAAGGATTTATCAGAGGGGTAGAAGGGAGGAGGGATAATTATTATCGATGAATGGATGGACGTCAGTTTGTGTTCCTTTTACAGGGGGCTAGATCCTCTTGACAGATAAGTAGAACTCTTGACACATGATGATGATGATGATGATGGATGAATTGATGGACAGATGGTTAGGTGGAAGGGTGGGGGGTAGTTTTGTGGGAGATGGGCTGGTGAATGATTGATTTTATAAATGACTGAAAGGACTGCTGCATGATTATGTGAATTAATAAGTAAATTAAAGAAAGCTTATTCAGCTTCTCAATTGTGGACTGCCATTGTCTGTTTACAGTGTAAACGGGAACCAAAACCATTTCATTTGTTCAGTCACCCACTCAACTCACTGTGGAATACAAACTCAATGCCTGGTCAAATCACGCACTGACCATTTGTACTCTTATAATTCTCAAAAGTCACTAATTGGTATTTCCACTGGCCCTTTCAATATTTATGTAATTATTGTCCTTGTTGTTTGATCAGACATTTGATCTGTCTGTCACACTGTAAATCAAAACCAAATTAAAATGTCCAAAAATTTCTCATTTCTACAGTGAATGCAGTGAATGGAATGTGATCAGAGTGGTAACAACAGAAATTATTTGCATATACTGCAACCACCCAGCTTGGTGGTGTTAATATTTACATATATCAATTCTATTGCATTTAGTCTATCCAGGGTGCAGAATCATGGTGGACTGTGTCAACATAAGCCGTTTTATGGTCTGTCTTGTCGGGATTGCTTTGTCAGTATATGCCCTTCACGTGGAATTATCCAAGGCACACAATAAAGAATACAAAGCTCTTTGCGACATCAATGAACACATGAGCTGTTCAAAGGTATTTACGTCAAAGTAGGTATACACAGTTTTTTGTGTCTTGGTTGATGTTCCACACCCAAAATGTATAACAGTCACTATTCACACCCGACATGGAAAAGAAGGTAGCTGAGAGAAGAAGGGGAAGGTGTAGGGTACCCACCTTGTTCAAGCTATGACACTTCTACAAGCAAAAAAGAGTTGAGACAGTCTCTGTTACTTTGATACTTTTTAGACACTGAGTATTGTTTTACTTATTCACCTCCTCCCTCCCCTTATTAATGTTGAACAAAATTTGCAATGACATTCAACAAAGCAAGCCTCAACATTGAAAGGGGGAGGGCGGGCTTGAAGTGCAGTACATTGTTTATTGCCCTTTTAGAGTGCATTATGTGCAGGAAATAGGAAAAATGCTGTGAGTATCTCAACTTTTTGCAACTGCTTGTAGCTTGAACAGTAGGGAGCAGGGATGGCGCAGTGGTGAGAGCACTTGCCTCTTACAAATGTTGCCTGGATTCAATTCGCCGTGTTGACGCCATATGTGGGTTGAGTTTGTTGTTGTTTTCTCTTCCCTGCTCCAAGGGCTTTCCTCTGGGTTATCAGGTTTTCCTCTTTCCACAAAAACCAACATTCCCAAATTCCAATTTGACCTGGAAACGGTGGATGAAAGAGCCACTCTGTAGAAGCCACTGAAATTCCCATTTATTTTATTTATTTATTTATTTATTTATTTATTTATTTATTTATTATAATACCCAGTTTGTTGTTGTTGTTGTTGTTTACCAGGTATGGCACTGGGTTTGGATTAGTTGAACCAGTGCTGGGAGAAACCTCACCTCTCAATGTACCCAACAGTATCTTTGGAATTCTCTTCTACTCCTCAATTGTGCTACTAGGTATGTCAAAAAATTAATGTTTTTCATTGTTGCAGTGGCAGATCTAGGCGAGGGCCCCACCCCTTATTTCTTAGACCAAACCAAGGCCTGTGGGACTAAGTTGCTAGGATATTTCATTTCACAAAGAGAAGCAACTTGAGCGTTCGAGAACAGACCTTCCACATCCAATATTTATCTTGATAATGAGGCTAAAAGGACACAAACAAAGGAAATATTAGATAATCAAGTTTATTTGTTTCTGTTGTTTATGTCCCCTGGACCTCGAAATCAAGTTGCATTTTAGTATTTCAAAAGGAGCCTATAAGTTTCTAGTTAGTAGTTCTTATTATGCGCATACATTTCTGTAATAAACCTATTGGTTGCTCATCAATATCACATGCTTATTAAAATAAAGGTTACTTGCTTGCTTGCTTACTGACGAGTATTAAACTGTTTAATTTTGTTGTAGGTGTACTCAAAGGCAAATTTGCAGCATGGATAATGTTCCTGTTTTCTCTGTTATCCTGTGTTGGCTCTGTATATCTTGGTTATATTCTGTTTTACGTCCTACATGACACATGTGTTGTGTGTATATCAACTTATATTGTTAATGCTTGTTTGTTAATCATTAACTTTATAACCCTGAATCGTGCACTTGCTGCGGCCGATGTCAAAAAGAAGAAAGAATAAATAGTGACTGTTGATCCCAAACACCCTATGATATTTACTTGAACATATGAACTTACCCAGTTTTAGTATGCCCCTCAGATTTTGCATGTTAAATGTGGATCCATATTTGCGTTTTCCTTGAAGGCTGAATTTAGAAGGATTTGATCACATGAACCTGCCACTGTGTCAAAGCAGAGGCGAACGTCCTAGTAAATTAGCCTCAGCATGTGCCCTCTTGGCACAAAACCCTTCATATAGTTCTTGGAAATCATCAAGATAAGCTGTTTTGATGATGTGAAGACAACTTTCCCATACACAGTCACTGTTGTGTGTTCTAGTCTTATCAATCAAATAAATTACCGTCATCTTTTGGAAGCAGGTTTTAGTAACTTTTATAATTTCTCTAAAGGTCCTTATAAATAGGCCAGCTATCTTAAAGCCTGTTTTACATGCTACAATTTCAGGGGCACCCAAGGGGAGTTTTCTCTCAGATCCTTTGAAACGCTATTTTAGGCTATCTGGAGTGCCTTTAAAGCTCTGTAGATTCACTTAAAGCTGCGCTGTAATATTTTTATCTGTTCAGTCATTCTAGGGGAACTTGAGTCTTTTCGAAATTAACTAGGGCATTTTTGTCCATTTCCCAAAAAACTTAGGTCTTATTTCCTTTCCGAAAATTTTAGCTGACCTTTTTTCGGTACCCGAAACGACATTTTTATCAATCCGAAGACACCAGGCCTTAAATTTCTCATATCACGAAAGTCCGAGGCGAAAATTATTTTTAGAAAATTGTAGGGGTTTAAGGGCCTTCCAAACAGATAATTTACCAAAACGATCCGTTGGGTGCCCCTGCAATTTGTCAGCGTGATTGGTCAGCCCTTTTTATTAGTAAGGAAAGTGAAGTTTTTTTATTGCCTTACTTGCTTTACATCATGTATTTAAAGGTTTTGACAGACTCAATTATATCAGATTGGGAGATGTTAAGCAAGAGCTCTCTGCTGAGCTTATTGTAAAGATCCTCCCTAATTACTTACTACAGTAATCAGCAAAGCTGTTATCATTGTCAATATACATCTACAATCTGCACTCACAGGTAGCTGGTTCTATCAGGCTGACAAATCATGGCATTAAACTATAAAAACAAATTCCTCTGATACTAAATAAGACCAGTGTTGCTGTTAAAGTCTGTGGCATCGGCCTGAGCCATTTTGTGGACTATAATGGTGAATTTTCATCATTTGAGATTTGAGCATCACTCCTAGCATGGTCAAAGGAAGTGATAGACTGTTCAGATTACAAGTAATATGTTTTATGGTATCTGATATTGTTTATCTCATACTACGTTTTTCATTGGATGAGTTCATCCAAGTAAAACAAAATGGATAAATTAAGTAATGAGACCTTTATGTTGGTTTAAATTAATAAATGAAATGTGTTTTTTGGAAGCTATGTTGTTTCACTGTGCAGTTGTGAATCCATTGAACTTGCCAAGCCTGCACTCATCATGATGAGTTGGGGAAGGGGCTATAGAAAAAGGGACGTGTCAGAAGTTTAATAAAAAAATTTCTCTGAGCCCTGTTGTTTTTTACTGATAAAATGAGGGGTTGCCACCCCCCCCCCCCCCCTCCAGCCCCACCTCTAATCGGCTACTAACATTATAGGGTATCTTGTTTCCTTCTCAGCCTTTCTAAAAGACCCTGGGGGTGCACAGTGGAGTTTTGGGTTGCAGGGTGCCAGACCATGTTCAGCTGCAGTTTGCCATATCCTATCGTAGACTTAATTCTAGTCAATGATACCCTATTCTAGACCAAACCTCTCTGATTTCTATAACCTTTCCCAGACTAAACCATTGGAAAAACATACTTTTCACAGTGGCCGCACATACCTGTATAGTACCCCTGAGGGTTACTCCCCCAGCCCCCAACCCATAATCCACTACTGGCATCTTAGAGTATTCTTGCTTCCTATTCCCATTCTTTGGCTTGTAATAGTCGCTGTGTCAGAGATTAAAATACTCGAAGAGTAACCCTGCAATATTGTTACCATAAACGTGTAAAATAAATTGGGAATTTTAGTAAAAATTTAAGGCAGACTTTGTGAAGTTACATTTGGGGCTTAACTCCTAATTGAAGGGGTGCCTGGAAAAAAGCCCTGTGTGACTTCTGATAAAAAGCTAGATTCTCCTTCAAATTTCATTGTATTCACTTGTGAAACAAAAGGAGAATTTGACCTTACATCAAAAGTCACTTAGGGCCTTATTCCACGCACCCCTTCAATTATTGTTCTGAGGGTGGCCTGGGTCATTTGTCCCATGTAATTTAGCCCTCCTTTCATTTGTGTTTCAAGTCATTTTCTCTTCATGCAGAATAAGTCATCTTCAGTATCATCATTAGAGCTCTTTATTGCAATGATACAACTAGCTGATGCCCATCAGTACATGACAATGTAACTGTTTGTGCATGTAACGTCTCCCAGCAACTCAAATTTATATTGCAGGAACAGGAAGTCCTAAATGCAATCTCATTGTTCTTGACCCAGTTTCTGTAAATTTGATGACTTGCTATTATAGTTTCGGGGTTTTCCCTCACTGTTGTTCCTTTCCAGTTGAATTCTGATTGGCTGTTAATTACATCATCTGTTACTATTTTTATCGTCGTCCGCCTTCCATATAAATGACGGACGTGAGAGCTTGGTAACCGCTCAAACTTTATGGCCTCCTTGAAGAACTGTTTTATTCAGCAAAAATGCAGAAAGATGAGTTAGTTTTGCGAAGTCCGGTGAAGAACGGTCCAACATGGCAACGGGGAAGCGTACATACAAAATCAAGGACAAAAATTTCGAGGTTAAGTTTGAATTAGACACCCGCTACAAGCTGTTAGCGAATATAGGCAATGGAGCTTATGGAGTTGTTTGCTCCGCCATTGACACGAAAAATGGTAACAAAGTTGCTATCAAGAAAATTCCCCGAGCTTTCGACGTGGTAACCACTGCGAAACGAACGTACAGAGAGCTCAAGATCTTGAAACATTTCAAGCACGACAACATCATCTCCATTAAGAATATTCTGAAGCCTCCAGCCGACCTGGAACAATTTAATGATGTTTACGTCGTGCTTGACTTGATGGAAACTGACTTGCATCACATCATTCATTCACAACAACCGCTCACAGACGAACACGTTAGGTATTTTCTCTATCAGATCCTTCGTGGATTAAAGTACATCCATTCTGCGAAAGTTCTGCACAGAGATCTCAAACCGAGCAATTTGCTAGTCAACGAAGACTGCGAGTTGAAGATTGGAGATTTTGGAATGGCTCGCGGCTTGTCGAGCTCACCTTCGGAACAGAAGAGGGTGATGACCGAGTACGTGGCCACTAGATGGTACAGGGCGCCTGAATTAATGCTGTCGCTCAACGAATACTCTGAAGCGATCGATATGTGGTCTGTAGGTTGTATTTTTGCCGAAATGCTGGGCAGAAAACATCTATTCCCAGGAACAAACTATCTGAACCAGTTGCAGGTACAGTTCATGATAGCGTATACAAAGTAATGCATGTACTGTTTGCTTGGTCCAGCAGTTTATTTCAACACAAAAGCTTAGTTTTCCCTCCCTTTCTGTTGATGTAAACATGCTGGAGTTCTGAAATCTGGAGGGTTTTTTCTATTGTTCCCCTCCTCCCCCCAGTCATCAACACAGCCCAATGCTCAACCCACAGATGACCCCCCCCCCCCCCAAAAAAAAAAAAAACAAAAAAAAAAAATTCAACCATTTAGACTAAATCAACTCACACCCCCATCCCCGTTTTTCAACAAAATCAATTGACTTGTTTCCTGTGGTTTGTGTAAACGTAATGGATCGGGTGAAAAATGAATGGAAATTCTCCCTGTATTACAAGCTTGTTTTAGTTCCTACTGTAGAAATATATTGAAATCTCAGCACAGAGCCTCCCTTACTAAAATTTGAGTGCCACCCTTTCCCCAAGAAAGTATGTTAGAGGCTATTGAGGGACAAAGAAACCCACTGTAACATCAACAGCACTCAAGGTTCCAAACACACCAACTATAAGATCTTCCTCTATAGGTGAAGTCGGTCACAACTTCATGGTCTGGGGTCAGAGCAGGAGGGGGAGATTTCCACGTAAATTTTAATAATTGAGTCAAATCATTCTGTTCTTCGAGTAAATAATTTTACAATTCTCTGATCCACCATTTGCGTCTCTGCCGGCAGCACAACATTCATTTGTTCTTCCAAATACTTCTTTTTCAGCTTATTCTTAGTGTGGTTGGTACCCCATCAGAAGCATTCATTGAGCGTATGGGTGCAGAGCGAGTAAAGACGTACCTCAGACGACTACCAAAGAAAGAGCCTGTCCCATTGGACAAACTTTATCCCAAAGACAATTTACATCCACGTGCATTAGACCTCTTGGGAAAAATGTTAAAACTTGATCCAAAGGAACGAATATCAGTGGAAGAGGCATTGGCTCACAAGTATTTGGAAAAATACCATGATGTTGACGATGAACCCCTGTGTTTTCCACCTTTTGAATTTGACTTTGAGGACATTCCTTTCACCAAAGATGACCTAAAAGCAAGGATACTAAAAGAGATAGAACAGTTTCACAAAGATAAGGTTTTAATTTTGTCTCCCGTTCGTAGCTCTCAGAATGAAGTACAATCGAGTCAAGTTTCATCTACCCAGTTAAACTCAAGCAGTGAAAAGGGCTCAGCCTCTTCGAAGAAAGGTACCTTAAATTTGTAAAAGTTGTTTTTGTGAATGTGACCAGTTAACAGATTTTTGAGGACAAATCCCAGGTCATCTTTCTGGTACAGACACCTTGTATAATAGAATTAACCCCAGACTTTTAGAAATGTGATTGGACAGTGTTCTGACAGTGCCATCTTTTTTTTCCATGTGAATGAGCAGGTACTTTGAGCTCAAAATTTTAACAAACTAATAAGATATTACAATTGGTGCAGTTTTCTGGTTACCTGAAAATAATGGAAATGTCAATGAGAACAGGGGGGGCCTGGGAACCTAGGGGGAGGAGTCCTTACCAGGTGGAGAAAGAGAGGAAATAAGAAAAACAGGATTAGAAAAAACAAGAGGGTAGGTAAATTTGTTTTGCACACAAGCCACATGGCTGGAGCTTAACCTGATGTTCCTGTGACATGAAGTAACTGGGAGTATTGCTCCCACCTTGCATGGGATGCTAGTCAATTGGAGGGTTACTCCCAGCACTAGGGAAATTTAGCAACGCGACGTCAGCAAGAGCATCACTATCAAAATGAATTCACTTTTTTTCAAACATTGTAATTATTCCAACTGGAGATGAATTCTTGGAGACCGTGCCCAAGTTTAGAAAGAGAGAGAAAAATCCTTTGTCATGTGTTTACGTCCTCCATAAAAGGTGCCATCAGGAAATTTTATGGCCTAGTCACGCAGTGACGGCAAAGAAATGTACCAAAAAGTGTAATGCATGTGCAGAGTTGTTGTTTTGGCTACAAAACCTATTGCCTTTTTGACATTCTTGTTGCCCTTGCCGTCGCATTGCTAAAACTCCCTACCATGTTGTTGGTAGCCATATTTGTCCCTAGGTGAAGAGAGACAATGTGGAACAAAGTTTCGTCTCTACCAAAACAACACAGTGGCATAGGCCGGGCCTCAAACCAGCAACCCTCATGTGTGGTGGGTATGGGGCACAGGAAATTGCGAGCGATGAGTGAAAATTGGTTCAAAATAGGAAAGAAGTTTGGTTCTTCAGTACTATTTTTCTATATATGCATGTAAACAAACTTGGGATTGGTGGGAGATTGGTGGTAAATGCACAGGTTCCATATTCCCCCCCCCCCTCCCCTCATGCAGAAATTTTATTCACCTAGTAACTTGTTTTTTTTCACTTTTAGTGGTGTCGTCATTAACTCTGGTAGATGTTCGGCAGAAAATGGAGCAGAACTTGAAAAGAAAAAAGGAAAAAGCTGATTGCAAAAGCAAGAAGACCAAAGCACCCAGACGACAATCAGAAAACAAGGAAACAGAACCAAATAAATCCACAGGTTTGAGTGACAGTGACAGACAGATGTTGGAAAGATGGGAGAAAATGAGAAAACAAACAAAGCCTTTCATACATCCAATTAGAAAGTACATGAAAGAGCTTCATGAATTGAAAGAGGAGGTTTTGAATGAAGGTTCAACATCTGGTGTGGTGTCTTCACAGCCACTCCTGCCTCCTGGGAGTCAGATTCCACAACAGTTCCAGTTTACACAGTTTGTTCCTCAAAACCAGAATGGGAATGTGACAGGATTGAAGGCTGTTAAAGTGCCAAGTAACGCAGTGCCAGTGGTGACGCAGACTCCACAGGGGGAATGTACTATTGCACAGACAGGTACATATGTATGTCAACTTCATTAATGGTATTTTTCTGACTACAGGGCTTCTGATAATTCGCGGGATTTTTGGAGACAAATTCGCGGAGAAAACGGCCGATTTCGCGGGAATTTTGCGGGAATTTTCGGGGCAAATTTTCGCCGAAAAACAAAGAAGAAAGCCAAGAAGAAAGATTCCAGAAAAAAAAAGATATATTGGAAGGATGTCAAATTCAGGGCAAGAAAGAAAACACAAAAGTTTATCCAACACAGTTCTCAAGGCAATTGTGCTTGTTTCAAGCTACAAGAAAAACATAAGCTGTACCGAAACGCCCGGCCGGTCTCTTGTGTTACTTTGCAGTTTACAAGGCAAGATTGTTCGTGATCGAAGGTTCAAATCCATTTGTGAAGTCAAAACATTGTTGTGTCTCGCGCATGTCCTGCACGTACGATTAAACATGTGCCTGCATTACTACAGACAGCAGTTTCCTTTCCCAATCCGTATAGTGTCACCGAAAAGTCTTCTCATTTCTTGTGCCCAGTTTTTCGCAACATTAATCTAAGAACGCCTGGTAGTTATGGTTTGTTATGTTTACTCGAGGCAGTGACGAAATTTCAAGATAAATTTGCATTTATGGAAAGTAAACAGCCCCAGTAGCCAAGATAAAGTTTCAAATATGTTGTACTGACGTGTATTCGGTAGGATTTTCAACGAATTTCGTGGTATTACGCGTTTTTTTTTGTGAATTTCGCGGGATTCCGCGGATATACCTGAATTTCACGGCTCCGCGACCGCGCGAAATATCAGAAGCCCTGTGACTAGAGAAAAGGCCATTTTCATGATAGTATCATTTGGCAACAACTACCAGAATTCATTTGTTTTCCTTTTCAAAATTTCAAATTTGTAGTCGTAGTGGGAAGAAAAGAAAAATAGTGCTTGTTAGCTTGAGAAAACAAAAACTGAAGGATTCTTGTAGTTGTAGTTATTGACACCAAAATTAAAAATGTTTTACAGCAAGACATTTTGTTGGCTGGAAGAATAGACTACAACACCAAAACAATCTGTGAATTCAGCAATTCTGAATCAAATTTCCCAAATATATGGTCCTAATAGGGGCATTTTAACCAAACTATGAATGATAGGTTTTTTATAGATATTATTAATCTGTCACTCTCCTGTGTTTTTATTAGTTGCAGGGAAAGTTGTTCTTCTGGCACCAAACCAGCTTCTTTCACTGCCTCGCTCCATGTTAACAAACTTGTCTGTTCCAATGGCAACAGCACATCTGGTTCTTACCCCTCAAGCTTCGACATCTCAAACCCCAGTTCCACAAAGCATGATCACTAGCACAAGTAATCAAGATTCTCAAGAAAAAGTGACATGTGCTAACAAGACTGTAGGAAGTTCTGTTAGGTTGCCACTTGTTTCAACTGCTGTGAACGTGGGTGTTCAAAATTCTACTAGCTGTATTGCAAGCAATAAAACAGCAGAATCAACTTGTGCTGCTGTTTCATCAATGCCGCTGCAAACAAGTTCCATGACTACCGCTCCCTCATTGCCAGTGCAAACAAATTCAACTGCGTCCATTTCCATGCTGTCTTCACAGAAGTCTCCCAGCAATGCACCACAGATGTCTTCCTCTACTGTTGCAACTCAACTCACTCAACCTTCAGTTTCGTTTAGCAGGAGCATAGCAATTACTGCACCAATGACTAGTAAACCATTTAGCGATCTAACAAACTCTTCATTAAACATTTTAGTCCCTCAGCAACAAGTCCCATCAGTCAGCAGCGTCATAAATGCAGCAACTGGTAGCAAAAATCAGTTACCTAATGGATCATCATCTCTTTCATTAAATGCTATACACAACACAGCTTCAAACAACCTCCCACCAAACCCATCACTGCCCTTACCCATGATTGTAAATAATGCATCACTACCAACCTCATCATTAAATGTGTCTACTCAAGTTTCACAATCACCAAGCAGCTCTGTTCTTTCTACCACAAACATGGGAGTGAATATTCCTTGGAGTACAATGTTACAGACATCAACAAATGCTAATGTTTCACCATCACAGACACAATGTACAATTCAATCAACTGCAGTACAGTCAATGGACCTTAACTTTCCTTCAGCTTCAAATTTCGATACAACTTCAGCACTTGCTTGCTCATCCATGTCGTTGGTAGACGCGGTCACATCAACAGCTCCAGTAGATGCAAGTCTGGATATCAATGCAATGACATACGACACAACAGCACCATCACTGATGAGCCCACAAAGTCTTCAGTCCATGTTACAGTCAATGCTCAGCCAGGCAGATGCTCAGTTGCTTTGGAATACAATGCTGAGCTCACCAATGATGACGTCTCCAATTTTTAAACTGGCCGACTCATCCAACAGCACTGCCACAACAACATGTACAGTAACAAATTCCCATCCCAAGACATCTCCTGTTGAACAAAGATCAGACCAGTTTGCATCACAGCAAACGCATCAAATTGCACAGCAAAGTGAATCAACAGAGACAAATGCTGACATGATTTCTGATAGCATCCAAGATGCTTTCAGTGACCTCAACGTTCCGCAAGTCTCTGAGCAAGATAGGTTAGCAGAGGAAGTGATTTTCTCTGCCATGTTATCTTCCAAAGCAAAAGGAGCTGGCAGTGGCTATGGTTTAGGAATCAACATTAATGAACTTCTTAATGATGTTGGAATTGTACAAGATGCCTTTAATCCGTGAGTATCAGGTCTTTGCATTACCCCATATGGTGACCAAGTGTAATTATGCTTTTAATGTGCTAAGAGTTATTTAAAAGCACCATGCCTAAGAACTCTATAGTGTACCAATGGCTCAAGCCAAAACTCTTCTTCTATCGGGTTTAGAACCTGAGATGGGTGGTGCAGAATGATCAGAATTTTGGACCCAGGGTGGGGCTGGGGGATGATCAGAATTTTGGATTTGGTGTGGGCATGCTTAACTTCCAGTACCTTTTATTACTAGTTCTCAAGCCTTGACAGAAAATCCAGCCACTCCCCCCTAATTTCATACTAATGCAGTGTTGGGGATCTTTTTCTTTTTCTTTCCCTTCAATGTTATCTCAGGCTTCATCCCAATACCTTCTGCCCTATTCCTAATATTATTTGCTCCCTTCCTTTCTTCTAGGTTGCAACCCACACCCCTTCAAATTGACACCCCTTCCCCTCCACTCCTCAACACAACATTAGAGTTAATAGACCAAGGGCTGGTTGTCTGCTTGAAAACACATCGATTGCATAAATGTATACATTCTGATCATTCTTCTGTTTTGTATTCATTCAGGTCTAGCCCTTTCAAAGACCCTTGCATCACACTTCCTGCCAGCTTACCAAACAGCCCATCCCTGTCAGCATCACTGCTATCTGATTGGCTGGATGGTAAAGATATGCTTCCTACTGACATGGATGAATTACAGAAAGAGCTGGAGTCCAACTCTGTGTTGGAACTCTTTCAAGGGATGGATGATACATAGGATGTTAATTTCTACAAAGACAACACGATGCTCTAAGAGTGACTTGAGAGCCTACAATGGGCTAGTGTGTACTCTGTTATTCTGTGCAGTCAAACTTGCAAATTAAGGTGGCTGAACAGAGATTTTTGCACGCGCTCTGCAGTGAAAGCTGATGATACATGTCAGCTGAGAAAAACAAGCATGGTGCTGATAAAACATTTTATTTTTCAACTCGGTCAGTAGTTTGGGAAAGCTAGTACCATGAGAAATATATGGAGAACAGGCGACCCATTAAGTTTCAATATCAGCATGTAAATTCTCCTTATTAGACTCCATTATACTTCTTAGTATACTGGTTGAGAGAAGTTGTTTTTGTCATCAAGACAATTGGGCCCACTTGTTCAAAGCCCAATTAAGCTAATCCTGGGTTAACGTGAACTTTGATTCAAGTTTAATTACTTATGTAAAAAGATTCTTCCAAATGAGTTTTGTCTCTTAGTTTTCATGTAGACTTTTCTTTTCATTAACTTAAAATTGGCTTTTGAAAACATTTTTTAAGGAGCAAGAGGAAAACTTTGGTTAAATTTTAGTTGGGGAGGAGCATTAATCGACTTTCAACTAACCGGGCTCTGGTGAACACAAATTTTTTTTCTCCAGATTATGTTAATATATGGCAAGGAGAGATTAGAAGTTTATCACTCAGAGAAACAGAGTTGAAGAAAAAACAACCCTTTGCCTAAATCATCTAAAAGCACTATTCATAATACTCAATAAAACAACTTGTCATGTTATGCAGCCAGAATACAATCTTCAGCGAACTATGCCAAAACTGTGACTGTAGACAAAGTTATCTGTGGACATTATTATCCTGTAGATAAACCAATCCGTGTAATTTTTGATGATTGATTACAGCTTCAAAAGCATGATTTCGAGGATAAACTGTTCTGCAGTTTTACTACAAACGCTGGGCCAGCAATTTCAACCGAAACTGGTTTTGTATGATACACATGCCATAATGTAAATTACACACTTCTTGATAGTGCAGATCCTATTTATTCAATTCCAATTTGAATTTTACATCTTGGTTTTTCTGGTGAAGAAAAACTAAGAACCAGAGAAAGCGCTCAACGCAGGGCAGGACCCAACGAGAAACTCAACGCTGACAAGAAAATTAAACCTGGGAGGCAAGTGCCTTCGATTCAGCACTGCACCAAACCTACTCCACTAGAGGGAGGGGGGAGGGGTGGAGAGGAGGGTGTAGTAAAGTGAAAATTGTCCTAATGGCCGTGTATTGTCAAGTCATAAAAAAAAGTACTTGGAAAGGAAACATTTTTTTCATCTTGAGTGATTCACAAGAGAAAAAGAAACTTCTTGCAGACTATTGTGTAAACATTTTCTTCTAGAGCTTCTGGGATGGAGGATAGCAGTTTCTTTTCCCACAGGTGTAATCAAAATATAAATGTCAGTTCGGCTTTAAATAAAATAGTCTGTATTTTCCAAATAACATTTAATGTTTTAAAAATAATGAAATTGTACAAAAAGTGTCAATGGTAATTAAAAGTTATTTTGTAGGAGCTGTGTTTTCTTTCTTTTTCTTCTTTGGTCTCGCCATCGGAAGCGCTGGAAGTTTAAATCGTGTCCTGCAAAAGAGGAAGCAAAATTATTATTTACGACGCAATAACATTTTACGAGTAGTCAGTACCAACCATCGTTTTACTTAATAATAGACACTTTTCGGGAGAAGAAGCCATTTTTTGGAGAGTTCTTACTTAAAAATAAAAGTGTAAGTGTCAATGTATTTAGCGCAGAGCACTAATTGGAGACACTGGCTTTACAGATCGAAACAGAATTTGGAAATGATGGTATTTGCGGAGAGGGGAAACCAGAGTACCCGGAGAAAAACCTCTTGGAGCAAGGACGAGAACCAACAACAAACTCAACCCACATATGAAGCCGAGTTCGGAAATCGAAACCGAGCCACATTGGTGGGAGGCGAGTGCTCTCACCACTGCGCAAATACGAAAACGGTTTAAGGCAAAACGAGAATGGAATTTTGAACTCCCATCAAACGTCGTTTGCATTCGTACGCGTCCAATGAATGAACCTTTATCAAACTCTAGCGCTGAAGCAGCACTAATTGAGGACACTAGTACGTATAGATCACTTAAGATTGTACATCACTAATCTAGTGAAGACAAAGTCAACAATGGAGTTCTTAAAAGTTGGAAAAGTCCTTGAAGTTGAAGCGTAAATTCAGTGCGAAGGAAAGGACTCTCAGTGACTGTCTATATGTCCAGAAATGAACGCTAATGAGATTCATGAACTGTATGATTGACATCACAAGATGTCCCCTAACCTTAATTCTCACTAAAACATATATAATTCTGTCAAACATGTAGTCATATGAAAATGACAAAAAGGCCTGTTTTATGTGAAGTACCCAAAATCAGGGTTAGTTGCATTTCTGGGCAGGTTCAAAGATGTAGTGACACCAAAACTCAGTAGGGCATTTGATTGGTTAATAGTTTATTGAGGGTACAATGATTGTTCATATTCACATTGCCGCAACTGCCACCATTAGAACGGTTTTCAATTGAGTGTCGAAGGTAATTCGCGTTTGCTTTGGTTTTGTATTACTACGCTCTGTGATTGGTTAATAAAACTCGCGCCACTTTCTCAACCAATGGGAATCCAAACCAAAACCAATCGTGTTTTCGCCGCACGCGTTTTCCCGCGCTTGGCGCCAGTTACATGTATTTGTTTCGAATTCTGATTGGATTGGCTCGTTGTGTTGTTTACATCTGCTGCGAATGGCCAGAGTAATTACTTTCAATTGGTTTTAGTTTTACGACACTCAATTGGAAACCGCTCTATCATCCACGACTTGCTCCCGTCTGGCCTCGTAGCTCGGCCGGTAGAGCAACGGTTGATCAAATTCAAATTCGATTCCCGCCGAGGTCAAAGATTTTTTCTTTGCCTCATGCGGTCTCGCATTTCCTTACTAGGGCTAATGCTCAGAAGGAAATTCACGGGTTCACCTTAGCACTTCAATAAACCCTGGAGAGTTAGTTCTCTGATCCATCATTTTGTAAAAGTTTATTAAGAGAGTTTTAGAACACAAAACCTTGGGATAAAAATACACTTACTGGCAAGTGAGGCAGAGTGGAATGAACTGGCAATAAACTGCAACAAAAATAAATTAAAAGGAAAACCATTACGGAATGTCTTTAGATACGTGTAACGAACTGAATAACACAAATGACTCGTCTAATTTGAACGCAGAAACTTCTTGCCAGCCAACAAATTTCAGAGCTGACCATACTTGCACATCTGAGCCCGAGGCCCGTTTCTCGAAAATCGCGATAAATTACTGGACCTGGCGTGCGCGGGCGGCTTCTCAAGCTCCCGGAAAAAATCCAAAATTCATTATCAAAAAATTCAATTTTTGGTAAATTTTGAAAGCAAAAACATTTTAAGTTTTCCAAGATTAAGAAACACATTGAGTTAGTATATAGGAGAAATTACCGCCGATCTGTAGAAAAAGGATAAAAACAATTCCTTTCAGGCACGAAAGGTCTTCAGAAACGCACAGCGGAAAACTGTTTGATGCACAGAATACTGCTCAGCAGATATCGAGTTTTATCAGTGATTTTGAAAGTTGAATTCTATTGGAATTTATGGAATGCATTGAGCAAGTTTGGAATAAACCGTTAAAGACGGATTTGAAAAACAAACTATATACATGTATACAGAAATGTAACTGACGCGATAAAATGTCGCGATTTCAGTGCCTTGCAACGATGTAAACTGCATTCCAGGTTGCACGAATTCCGCAACTGATCGTTGCAGGGGTGGGGTGAGTGGGTGAAGGTGTATTGTCAGTTTAAATATAGTGGTCTCTTGTCAATCAAGAAGATGATACGGTGTACATGATCTATGTGGCCGCACGTGCCCTGCGACACACGCAGACGAGTGCATGGAATACCTACACAACTATAACAATGGTCGATACATACTTGATAAACACACTGAGCACACAAATCCTATATCCACCAGCCGTCTGTGGCAGAAGCACGCTGCTCTGTAGTCAATGTGCATGGATGAAGGAAGAACAAGCTGCTCACGGACAGAGGGCTCCGGCAGAAATACCCACTGAAATGATCAGTACAAAAAAATCCCATGTGTGTTTAGTGTGCCTTTGAATAAAGTAAAAACATTTGTATTGATGCGAATGTTAACATAATGGTTCAGTATTGTTAACAATTGCCTTACAAGTATAGATAAGCTAGTATTTGTTATCTTTTGCCGCGGATGGCTTGGATGGAAATGGATTACAACCATTTTTTTCAAGTTCTTCCTGTGTATTTTGGAGAAATTGCTAAAAACAGGTTTATAGTTTGTTCTTCATCGGAGAAATCAGTTAATATTTTCCTCCCGGTGCTCTATGAACAATTTCATGTTAGAGAAAACGGTTATACGTTAAATATTTGAGTAGTTTTGGTCAAAATACCGCAAAATCTCCGTGACAGTGTTCCTTTAACACAAAAACGAGGACTTAACTAGAAGAAGAGGGTACGGGACGTTCAAACCAACTTTCCAAACGCTGACATTGTCTGCATTGTTTCCTATTTTTTCCACTGTTCTGTGCAAACCGGCGGAACAGTTAATTGTCACTGTTTGTAGGAGTTCAAAAACAAAAAAGATACGCAAACTCGAGTATTACGTTTGTAAGGAAACGGGAAACATTTGGAAAATGCAACTCGGCATAACCAATTCCGAAAGTATATTTTGTTTGGGAAGGTGCTTCAAGCCACTGATTGCGCACAGGCTTTTTCGTT
The DNA here is from genome assembly GCF_977016875.1 of Pavona decussata. Lineage (NCBI taxonomy): Eukaryota > Metazoa > Cnidaria > Anthozoa > Scleractinia > Agariciidae > Pavona > Pavona decussata. Next base: position 1,096,920 of record NW_028145494.1, on the reverse strand, counting down.
ACCGATTGCTTCAAAACCTTCGTCTTACAATCGCGTTTGTATGCCGAACTAATTTACAATTAAACGTTGAGAATGGTATATTAATCAGTAAATGACACAGGCATACTCGGAAAAAAATCCGAGTGCTCCTATCAGGAGTCGTACCTAAGCCCTTCCGATTACTAGTTCGGATGCTCTTCCACTGAGCTACAGGAGACTCGTGGGAGCTAAGGCCATTAAACTAGGTTCATAGGACAAACATCCTGCATACTGCTAGGATTGGAATGTCAATGTGTGGCATATGCGCAATATAAATAATGTGATGGAATACGTTAAGCCTGGTAAATAAATGAGAATGATGTAGTATTTAGTAAATGACACAGTAATCTTGTTTCTTGAGGGAGAAAAGCATTGGGTAGGCTTTCGGCTTCAAAAATAGAGGCATGTTATGTTGTATACGAAACAAAATCGCTCACCAATAGATACTGAAGCAACGCAGGAGTCTGGGGGACTTTAAGGTACATTCCACCTGTTATATCCGCTGCCTGAAAACAGATGTAAGTTCTATAATACCGATGCAATTCAAGTGACAGATAAGAAAAAATAAGAAAAAGAAAGGATGACAAGTAATTGAAAGGACCATAAGGATGATCTGTAAAAGAGCAAAAGCCCCATCTTAAGACAGATCGCCTACTACTGAACTAACCTTTGATATGAAATACACTATATATACAAGAAAAAATGACAGTATGTTAGGCCTGTTCCAAACGTCGCGCTACTGCCGTGCGGAACTAAATTCAAGAATTTAATTCGACTTAAACACGGCAGTAGCACGACGTTTGAAACCATTTAGTTCGGCAGGCTGGATTAAGTTCGGCACGACTATTTAGCACGGCAGTAGCACGGCAGGCCCTGTCGTACTGCCCGGCAGTAGCGCGCGCGACTTCGTTTCAAACTGCGTGCCGAACTAAATTCATAAATTACTTTTTAATGTATTTTGGGTTAATTTGCTCGTTCTACGCATTTCTATATTTTAGAATTTGGCGCGACTAAATTAAATTCGACGTTTAAAACCACTGCCGTGCTACTGCCGGGTCAAACTGATTTAAGTTCGGCACGGCAGTAGCACGACGTTTAAAATATAAAATACTACGATAAAAGATATAAGATGCATAAAAAAAATATGTCGCCTTGGTCTTAAAAATACTTATTTAATGGGGAATGGACCTCAAAACACAGGGAGTTCCGAGTTCCAGAGAAAATGAATAAAATCACTTTATTCAAGTGTCAATGTATTTAATGCAGAGCACTAATTGGGAACTCTCTCCATATCGAATTGGAATTTGGAAATGTTGGTTTTTGAGGAGAAGGGAAAACCGGAGTAACCGGAGAAAAACCTCTTGGAGCAAGGACGAGAACCAACAACAAACTCAACCTACACATGACGCTACATTGGTGAGAGGCGAGTGCTCTCACCACTGCGCCATCCCTGCTCCCCATACCATTCTTGTGGACAAGAATCGACTCTCAGTGTGGATAAGAAGCGACGCTGTGCTCTGCTCGACTTTAATTTCCTTCATCTCTCCAAAGAGTGTAGCAGTTGTTGTTCTTGTGAATTTATTCACTGCAGGACTGATTTAGTGCGATTTTACGCAGTTTTGGCTTGAATTTCATTTGGTGCAGGTGGGTTGCAACGTCTTATACAAGACTTGAAAGGAACTTTTCATGTCTTGTCTAAGCTATACTCGTCAGTAGAGGTAGTCAAGTATTTTAAGACATGACGTATTTCTTGCACAAATGTTGCTAAGTTAAACGCGCTTTCAAAAAATCTCTGTCAACCTATTTCATCACACCTGTTGCAAGAAGCCTGAGTGTTCATCCAGTACACAAGCGTCAATCACAGTATTCTGCAAAGGAAGATCAATGAGCCAATGTGAGAAACGAATTCTTTGCAGTGAGTGCAGTCCCTCCATTTCTTAGCACTGCACAACTTACCGGTCAGTTTACAAGTGGAGTGCACCAACTTGAAGTCCGCCTTCAAATTCCCTTAAAATGATGCACACCTTTTTGTGAAGATGGTGACGCGTTTCAGTATATTAACCCTTTCTGTCAAATAAACATCGAGCAGGACATTTTTCTTTACATTTTCATCGAGTAAGAATGTTTTCTTGACTCTTTCTAAGTGGAACGAACTGACTATATTGGGTAACGATCAGACTTATTCGTGGAACAATCTGACTTTATTGTGGAATGATCTCACCGTAAACCAGAATGTGCTACTGTGAACAAGCCCTTGAAAATGAATTAATCATTTCACAAACTGATTGGACTGATGGACCCCTTGACTGAACACACAACAGGCTGCCAATTGTCTTAGGCTATGCCTTTGGCCTGGTTCTCATTATCGACATAGTGACATAACGACATAAAGGAAAGATCAGTTTTTTGTTCATGAATGTCATCGTGGTTATGTCATTACATTAAATTGTTCAAACTTGTGACATAAAACATTGACCTAAATTTTTGTTTTGCTTTTGCGTGACTTCATCTGGATTTCATTATGTTCCTAACTAGTGTGAACCAGGCTTTTTTATAAAAAAAAAAAATTAAAAGGAAAGAAAGCAAGAAACAAAAACAAACCAAGAAAGAACAAAGATGAAGCAGCGGCAACTTAGTAACGTTTCACTTACACTTTTTTGAGCAGCAAATATACAGTTCATTATTGGCATATATTGAGTTGAGACATCTGGTGCAGCTTTCAGTATCTGTGGTAGAACAAATTTTGTCACTCAAGAACAAAATGATAGTTAACAAAGGACCATATATAAATAAAAAATAAATAAAATAAAATAAATAAAATAAATAGGAATTTCAGTGGAATCCACAGAGTGGCTCTTCTCTCCACTGTTTCCAGGTCGAATTGGAATTTGGAAATGTTGGTTTTTGTGGAGGGATAAAAACCGGAGTACCCGGAGAAAAACCCTCGGAGCAGGGACGAGAACCAAGAACAAACTCAACCCACATATGACACAGAGACCGGGAATCGAACCCGGGCCACATTGGTGGGAGGCGAGTGCTCTCACCACTGCGCCATCCCTGCTCCCTATATATCTTAATCCAGCTCTTACACTTACCAATATACGAGATTTGAGTTTCTGTCCAACTAAAAGAGAAAATAGGAAGAGTTATTTCCAAAACTGAACAATTACAGGTAATAAATAAACCACAGATGATTCCATAAATATAAGGATCATTCTATAACCCTTGTTCTCTCAGAGCCAAGACAAAGCCCATATCACATGGTTTCGTTATGTTAGCCATAATACAGTTAATTATTAAACATCTAACATGATTATGTGTGAATGCAGTACTATAGGAATCTGCATCTGACCCAACCTCGTTCCCAGGCCTAATCGCACTTATCGAGCAGGCCAAGCTGCCTGTCTGGGGTTGGGACTGAGCACTCTTCCCATTCTACTTCACATTCAGCTGCTCTCCAAGAACAACTGGGGACGAGGCTACATCTGATGCAAGGGCACAATACATGCCTATTACCTGGGCATTCTTTTTCTGCTCTGTGAATATCTAAACCAAGTGTTAAGTCAGGTAGGCACCTTTGCAAACATAGTATAAAGGGAGCAAAAAATCACATGTATTTTTTTTGATTAAACATCTTTCCAGCAGGCTTTAATCATCACCAATGCCTAGATCTAGATTTAATAATAATGAAAAAGTTTTTATGAGTTTCTTTCAGTGGGATGTCATCTCAAACTTGTTTTTGGAAGGGACGAATATGTCCTTTTGATTTTAAAACAAGAAGCTGTTTCCAGCTTATACTCGGGCCATATTTGACTGTGTGGTTCGTAAAGCCTACAATCTTTTAACAGTGATAACCTTCAGCAACACCAATTCCCCCAAATAGATAGCCTGCGGCGGGCAAGCTCTCTTGGGGGTGGATCCTCTTTCCCCCTTCCGCCCCCCACAGGCTACTTTTCTCACAGGCTACCAAATAGATAGATACAGAGATATAGTGAGGCAATAAGTAACCACCAGATAGAATTGCATTTCTTGCAGTCAGAATGAAATACCAGGGAAAACGACATTTGTCATACAAATGCTTTTTATAATCCCCAGGCTTTAATCCTTACGTTTTCACCTTTCGTTTAGAGACAGAAACCATTTGTACGGTCCTAATATGTATGTGACGCCGGGTTGATGACGGATTGTTATTTTCAGTATGATCTAGACCGGGGGGGGGGGTACTCCCTTATGTGACCTTAACGGGGACGTGTGGCCCGATAGGGTATGGTTTTCAGAGTGTTTTGTCTTGAACGGGGTATCTATTTCATCACTTTCTGTCTTAAACATGGTATCCCTATATGACCTAATGGCTTAAACAGATTGTGATTGCCAATGCATTAAAATACGTTACGCATCACGCATACGTTTATATCCTTGTACGTTTTTCAATGTTTCGCTGTTTATATTTTTAAATGAAATTCAGGGGAAAGCATTTGTTATTCACCTTTCATTTGAAGGCAGAAACTATTTCTACATCGATTGTTTTTCTATAGTAGACGTGAGACATCTTTATCTATCTTGGCCCGCGAGGTCATAGACTGATTTAGTTGCCAAATTTTCGGTTAAACAAAACTAATTTTGAGGCACTCAGGTTAACCTAAAAAACACTACGGTTAGCCTAAAGAGCACTCCAGTTAGCCTAAATAGCACTTAGGTTAGCTTAAATAGCTCCCCGCTTAGCTTAACGGTTAGCAGTTTATGTTGGGGTTGTTCATGCCTCGCATGCCTCGCATGTTTTGTTCATGCCTCGCACGTCTGGCTCGCATATTGTAAACACTCCTCACGGCCCGAAAACAAAGAATGCGACCGGGAATTTAAAGAATTTGATAAGACAACAGAAAATGTAACTCGTAACAGCCGAGTACAAAAAACGAGACCGAGAACATTAACTCGCGGCCCGAAGTCTTATCTCTCGGCCCATCGTGGCCCCAAAAAGAAAAAAGAATTTGATAATGCTACTGAAATCTTAACTCGGTCTGCCTTACGGCCCAAGTAATAAGGGCAGCTAGGATTCTGATACCTAAAATTTTTTAATTAATAGATATTTTAGCCAAAGAATCTGAACAGACAAGTAATGTGCATAAGTAAAATACACAGATGTATGCAGTTTCTATGGTAAAGAACTATCATGACAAAGGATACAGCACAAAGCCATGGTTAAGGCACTTGCAAGAAGAGTTGGAGGAAGTTCTGAACTGTGGTCATCTACAGAGATTAAGATGGGGTTATTTTGATTTTGATCATTTCTACATCATAAAGGTTCCTGTCATTTGCCAAGCTCTGCTCCATATAAACCCTTTTCTAAATTGTTGAATCTTCTATATTTAAAGGGACAGTGCTCTAACCAAAATAACAAAATTTCACTCACTTAATTTCCATGTTATGTACTAAAATGCCAAATGCCACCAAGTTCAAAGAACAGGTAACTTTATCCAGTGGATAAATCGCTATGCAGCAGATAAAAAGTATTTGATAGAGTACATTAATCCACTCAACAGCGACTTACCCAATGGATAAAGTTATCTGCTCTTTCAACAACTGGGGCTTAGTAGGACATGTTAGAATTTCTTGAAATAAAAATCCTTAAAATAAGAAGGGAAAATTATGACCCCTGTGGTGGAGTGAATACTTATATTAATTCTGTGATTGAGTAAAAATGAGGGAAAGCATTTTATTAGTACTAAGTTGTTTCTAAAATTTACTCAGTCTTGTGGAAAGAGCAGAATGACAATGTAAGAAGGCACGAATACATGAAATAGTTTTACTGACCTACTGAAGCATCTGCAGACAACAAAGTTTTTAGTTCCGCAATGATAGCATCATTGACCTCAGCAAAGCCTTCATATTTGCCATCTGCAGGAAGATCTTTTTGGCCAGCATCTGTAACAATGTCAGTGTCTTCTTTTGGAAAAACAAACTTGCTGTTTTAAACATGAAAAAATACACCAGTGTTTAATCAAGGTGTGGATGGCTACTGAAAGATTGACTGATCAACTGACTGACTGACTGACTGACTGACTGACAAAGAGCGAATGAGTAAAGGAAGGAAGAAGGGATGGAGGAAGTGAATGAATGAACAAGTGGAAGGGGCATAGAAGCAGGAACATGGGATAATGTGGTAATTGTGAGGGGATGGGAACTCGAAGAAATGTGAAAGAGTTTTACAAAAAAATATATTTTCCCACAGAAAAAGTGCACAGGAGAGATCCACCAAGGAATGGGTGATAGCCAGGGGTACAGGGTGGGTATAGGAAACTGAAAGTTCAGACCCCCCTGCCCAAGGAATAAATAAACATATGGGCCATCACAATTAAATGACAGAATGGAATAATGAAATAGGAAAAACTCTCTAATAGGACATTTTCACTACTGCATCATTTTACTATAACTACCAGAATCCTTCTGGTTTTTGTTTTCTCATGCTAATATCAGAGCTATTGTTCTTTGCTGTCCACTGGGATTACAAAATTTGAATTTGAAAAGGAAAATGAAATGAATTCTGGTAGTTGTAGTTAAATGACGCCATCATGAAAATGGCCTATTGACACTTTGATGCTTCTCTTATAAAAGATCTTACCTTGTGCTTGTGTGAGATATGATGAAAGAGAGACAGTTGTTGTGTTTCATCATCAGATGTGCATTACAAAATACCATAAGACTGTCTACACATTGTGTCAAACTGATCTGTAAATAGAACATATTTCCATAAATTCTTGATTCTTGATCATGTGCCAGAAGTAATAGATCAAACATGAGGAAGAGTGTTTCCTCCGATTTCCAAACACTGAGAAGTAGGTTGGAAAAACGAGGCGCAGCCGACTTTTTTTGACCAACTTCGAGGTGTTTGGAAATAGAAGGGAACACTCTTTCAAGTGTTAGATATAGCTTCTCAAACTATTGATAATTCTTGGAGAAATTCGAAGCAAAAGTTCACAAAATTTTATGATAATTAAGATCACATTTCAAACCTCCTTCACGGTTTTGATTTCCTTTGTTTTCTCTTCGTGAATTATTAATGAGTTTGAGAAAGTGAAAGCAAGGCCTATTGCCTGATTTCATACTGTGGGGGTCTGGGTACGAGTCTGTGTATTATGGGTTATGGGACTCAACACCCACATAGCCGGAAAGAGCACACCGCACTTTACAACATTTCCAAGTTTGGTGTTAATCAAGCTAATATTAGGCGAGATACAGCCATTCAAAAACTTAAAAATTTACTAAGAAATGTATGGAACGCCGGACACACGTCCGGCGTTCCATACATTTCTTAGTAAAATTTGGAGTTTTTGAATGGCTGTATCTTTCCTAATATTAGCTTGATTGACACCAAACTTGAGGATGTTGTAAAGTTCGATGTGCTCTTTCCGGCTATGTGGGTGTTGAGTCCCATAACCCATAATACACAGACTCGTACCCAGACCCCCACGGTATGAAATCAGGCAATGCATCTTAGCCTACACCATACACAGACTATTACAGGGGCTTATAGTGTATCTGCGGCACAGGCTACTGCATCTGTACCTTAGATGGACTATTATTGGAGGGTTATAATCCATCTACGGCACAGGGTACTGAGTCTGCACCTTCCTTGTTTTTGTTTCAGTGTTGTTATTGTCTCCAAAAGTATACCTCCATTAATTAAAGGTGATAGAAAAAGGAAGGAATGATTTTTAACACAGCAATGTTATGTTGCATTAAAAATTGTTAGATTCACTGTCACTATATCAGTGTCCCAAAAATCAGATAATTTCACCTGATTTGACTCACATGTTGGTTCCAAGAAGAGAATTTTGAGGGTAGAACTTCTCAGAAAAGTCAAACGTACCCCATCTGCACAGCCTCCCCTCCCCTTCCCCAATGCGGCTTAACATTGATTTTCTGTCCGTCCTTACTGTTGCTGTGATAGAACAACTAACCTTCCACTTACACTATTTTCAATGCATCATAGAAGGAAGCATACAATGACAAGCAAATAAATCACTGGCATTGTTATTAAACATTGCAAAGATCAGATATTATATATATAAACAGCTGTTTAAAAACTACAGAAATTCATCAGACATTAAGCTTAAATGAACATAGCAAAATATTAAAAAAGTAAAAAGGAGATCTTCCTGTCAGGATGAAACATTTTTTCGCAAGTATAAGCTAGCTGACCTGGTCACGTTCATCGTGTGCTTGATTTCCTTCGCTAGCAATTCTTCCCCACCACACGGGATTGGCATCGAGAATAACCACTAGGAGATTGGCAATGTTTTCTTAAGGAAAAAAGAATATTGTGTGTCAAATATTTCAGTGAAACGTTTGTGATTAGATACAGTAAAGTCATTACGAAGTTCGAAACAACTTTTCTCTTTACCGTCCGCCATATTGAATCTTTAATTCCCTATGTCATGTAAAAAGTCACGCTACGTCTCACCTCTAGCCTCTGTCCCCCACCCCCAGAGATTGACACCTTGTTGCTTTTCCCCTCTTTAGTCTCTTTCTTCTCGAACAACTGTCCTGTCTCAACAACCTTGAGGCTCTTCAGAGAGATGAAATTAGAATTCAATAATAAGATTTAAGGCTCACTGTATTCATCTCCAACCTAACTTGCATCCTAAACCTAATTTGTTGAGGGGGTGGAGGAGTGGAGGTGGGGAGTGGACTGGACGACCTCCTTGCAAATAATTGGTTGTATTGTGGAATGAATAGTTGATTATAAAAATTTTATTAATTCTTTGGAACTTTGTTTGATATATGGGAATGCTTTTCGATTTCCATGATTTTTTTTTAGGACTTCAGGATCAGGTCAGTTTGGTCCATTTTCGATCTTCAGAAGTGCGGTCCTTGACCAGTCCAGGACAGGCCGATGAGAGGCAAAAATGAAACCCAAACCACTTTCCGTGGTTCGAGACTGAAATTTTGCGTGACTCCATGCAGGAGTCCTACGTCACACGTACACGCGCGCGATTCATATTGGCGCGCGATATACATTGAAGCGAGGCAAATTCAAAGCTCAGCAAAAAGGGTGCCATGTTGACCTTCACGATGATCTTTCCTGCACCACATATAATGAACAGGAGATGATGACTGCCACGACAGCTGGCTCTGATGCCTGGTCCTCTGTTACTGAGCAGAGCATTTTTCTTGACGATGGCCTTAAATTTGTCGTCGAGGTTCTTCAACCACCACCCGTCTCCACTCAACACACTGCTTTCATGGACTGCATTTCAGAGCATAGGTTTGATACATCTTCAAACGCGGAACTCAGTAAACGCCTTTTGAATACATGTGCTCTGCAGCATGGCTCTTACTACAAATTCTTCAACTATCGACAACGTGCTTTGCTGGGCCTCTGGCACTCACAGAAAGCAAAGTTAACAAAGTTGTCGTTGAAAATTTCTCGCCCTCCTGTCGCTCCAAAATTTATATCCGCAACGGGCGATAAAACGAAAGGACAACAAACGGATGTTTCGTTTTCGTCGCACGTTAGTCTTCTTCTCTTACTTCCTATTTTGCAATCTCAAAGCCGTATAGATCCTTCGTTAGCTGGACAGTGTTCAGAAGTGTTGTTGCAATGTCTTCAAAATTGTCCTCCAAGCTCTCTTGCAGTTGAACCTGTTAGTGGCATCAAAGGTTTAGCTGATTTGCTTTGCAGTTGGCTAGTGCAAGCAGAAAATAGCAGTGGAGAAGAGAATGCAGGTGTATGTGTGGTGAAACGAGAGAATTTGGTGGCAGCACTTATCGCACTAGCTTGCGGAAGGTAAAAAATTATAATCAAGTTAAATTATGCATGGACGTCCCGAATTAAACCCTACATAAATTACTTAGGCCTAATTGTGTACTTAAAAAGCTAATGTTAGGCTTAATTATAATAATACTGGGCTCTGATGGGCTTTAATACTATAAACATACTCTGTAGCATATTGTTTTATGCAAACAAAGGTGTGGATTTTTGGATTTTCGTTCTCAACACTTATCACTTTGATAAGACAAATAATGGTGAACTGCTAATTGGTGCCACTTAAAACTAATAAAAATAAACATTCAAAGAATCCTTATTGCTGAAAAGAATTGCCTTTGTTTTATTTCACCATTCTGGGAAAGATGCAGTCAGTACTAGATTTAATAACTGATGGAGCACTGTTCAAGAGCAGGTTAAAATTAATGTCTTAAATTTTGGTTTTCAAAATTCCCTGAAAAACTGAAACTACAAGTAGGTATGGCAAACAAACTTATTTCTTTTTTTTGACAGGGAGGGGACATGAAAAGCACCTTCAAAAGGTGTCACAATATCATTTTGTCCTTGTGGCTCCATATAAGGGGTTTGAAAAAGTTTCTGCAAATGATTTTGACGTGCAATGCAGTTCTGGGGGTGGGGGGTGGGGGGGAGGCGGGGCAGACTCTGCCCACAGTGACTTTGAACCTGAATAACATTTTTAATATATAAGCAACTGCAATGAAACCTTATGACTTTTTATCTGGGAACAATTTGATGTGGTCAGTTAGTGTTTATTGACTTGGATGTTACCATGGCAACCAAACTTTTGACAGGCATGTTTTTTAAAAAATGGAAAATTGCTTTTCTTCTGTAATTTTTTATGCTTTTAAGGATTCCTAGGTAAGTGTTACTTTTAATAATAATAATAATCTTTGCTGCTCTCCTGAAGTTTTGGGGAAATCCAGCAATCCAAGATAGCCACCATTTTAGCAAGCATGACATAATTACCATAAGATTTCATATGTTGTGATCACTTCTTGTTACGGACCTCAAAGGAAACATGTATGGACATGCTATTTATCCTCCAAGTGTAAATGAAATGACAAAAATTTCAATGATTGCAGTTCTCTCTATCTTACAATTTCTTATGTGCAAGTTGTTTTCTAATGTCACAGTGTCACCTTTAATCATAATAATATTATATAATGATATACTTTTGTGTTCTCTGGCAGACTTTCTATTCAGCTGTTTGTTCAAGTTCTTGAAGTTCTTCTCATTCAAAGGACAATGCTTGGCAAACTTCCCGTTGGCACTGTATTGAGGAGAACTTTTGAGTACGAAAGGAAAGGTTCACTCAGCGATCTTAGTCTCCTGCAGACTTCTCGTTTTATTAACAGCTGGCAGTTTGAAACTTTCCTATCAGACTCTGATGATTCTACAAGCTGTAGCCACATTAGTAGTCTTGCTTGTGATGGGAAGTTCCTTTATCTTATCAGTGGAGCTAGTAAAGGTCTGCTTAAAATTGGCACTGGTAAATACGGAACAATAAGGTAAGATCTGAAAATCAGTTTAGTAATTCATACCTGGATGTGTTGTCTTCTCTCATATTTCAGACCAAAAATGTATAATTTCCAGTACCCTTTCTCAAACCCAGACACTAAAAAAATGCTAAAAAAATGCTTAAAATCTATATCATGCAGTTTTCCCTTTGGGGTGGAAGATACCCATGTTGATAACATAAGGAGTACCCCCATCCCCTAGTGCTACAGTGTAACTCGCTAGCAGTCCTTCTGTACATTGTTGAGTAAATGGGTGTGCTGCGCGTGCAAGAAAGTTAACAATAACAAAAAAACTAAAAGAGACTGGTGAGGCAACGGGCGAAAACCCAGTAGGAGTGGCTTGTGAGCAGGCTCTCTTGGCTGTGACAGGGGTGGGAGGAGGAGAGGAAAGAAGGACCAACTTTCAATTGGTGATTTGAAGGGATAGAATGTGACATTACTGGCAACTGTTTCTGTCTTCTGTTACTGTCATTTGACATTACAGTTGAACCTCTCCAAAATGGCCACCTTGGGGACAGAAGAAAGTGGCCGTTATGGGGAGGTAGGGGTGTAATATGACACCTTTTTTTCAGGAAGTAAAACATGTTTATTGTGCCAAGTTCATGCTTACTGTAGCCTATAATGGCAATCCAATGTTAAATAGTATACATAGTTAAAAAAGATAATAAAACGTAAATAATGTTTTGAATCAAAATGTTAACAAGACGAAACGAGCAAGGTTCGCAACATTTGCTATATTATTGTAGACAATTTATGCTTACTGCAGCATATGAATGGAACACAATCAAAATACGTATATCATTAAAATGGATACAGAAACGTAATGTTCCGAAGACAAATGTCGATTACTGCATCAGTTTATAAAAAAGGTTTTTACAAAATAGAACTGTACTGGCTGTTGTCGAGAGGTTATTTTGGCAGTTGGGGACGCACTTTAGTGGCCGTTACTGTTGTAGAGAGGTGGCTGTTGTAGAGAGGTTTAAACAAGAGCTAATGTACGGACTGTCTGCCGGGACAAAAAAAAGTGGCCGTTGTAGATAAGTGGCCGTTGTGGAGAGGCGGCTGTTAGTGGAGGTTTGACTGTAAATGAATGAAAGACAGTTTCTGTACAATGAATTAATGACTTTAATCTGTTGTTTTTAAGAGGGGCTGTGTACAAAAGAAACACCAATCTGAAGGAGGGATGGCTTGCCTTTGTACAAAGCCGGTTATTATTTCGACCAAAAGAGTTTGACAGTGAACCTACAAACATGTGCTATGTATTGGACACACTTTCTCTGCAGGTAATATATGCACCAGGAAGAAAGGGACTCCTAACCTTTTGGTAAAAGTGATGTGGTTGATCTTTGTTAATTTTTAAGGAACCCTCAAAAGGTGCTGGAATTTTGCATAAAATTGAAGAACAACTCCCCACAAATCTGTTGGCCGACTGTTGGTGAACTGTCGATATCCACCAACAGTTAGCTGAAAGATTACTTACAGCCCACCAACAGATTACTGACAGACAACTGGTAAAAAAAAATTATCAAGGGAATCAAATTGACTTTTGGAGAACATAGTTGAAATGTAATCAACAATCAGAGGGCTTGCAAAGTAACATCCAACTGTAATAATTATTATTAATTTTTGTATGCTTGCTTTTCCAGAAAACTCATCTTGTCCAATCCACCTAAGTCATGAATTCAAAGTACTTTTTGTATTTTTACTTGGGTTTCTGAAAGAAAAAAAATTATGATTAAGGTAGACAACACCAACAGGTAACCCACAACTCACCAACAGTTCACTGGCTTAAAACGTCTTACAACTTACACAAGTGTGCGCTTGAAACATGTAGGGCAGACTCTAAGTCACAACATTCTTGACAAGTCACTAGCCATCTCACCCTCCTTGTGTTCACCAAGCTCTTCGGTATATCATTTTGGTGGTTGGAGGGGCAGATCACATGAACCTGGCTGACACAAGTTGGTTTGCCAAGATCAATTCCAGGCCAATATAACACTAGGAGAACCAGTAGTTCAGTGCTGCCAAAGTTAGAATGTTTATAAATAACGTAACATCTATTGTGTTTTCTGTTCAATTAGATCACACGAACAATTAAGTTAAGAAACCCAATCAAAACTGAGGTTGATGGGTTGCAAACACAACAACACAAAACCCTACAGATGTTAAGTGATGGAGTTCATCTCTACTGGCTTTGGCTTGTTAAAGCTTCCGAGCCTGCTGGGAATGAAGTCTCTGGGCCTGGCCAAGAGAGTAAAAAGATTGATTTGTTCTTACAAGAATTCAAACTTGAACCAAGCGATGATGAACTGGATGTGCTGGCTTCTCCTTGTAGCGATGGAGTTGTTGTGATGAAGAAGGAAGAGCTACCATCCTCTTTTGCATCCCCTCTTCCAGTCAGACGTTCACCAACAACCCCAATGGCTCAGAAAGACTCAGATGGTATGTCTGAGTTGTGCAGTCAAGTTCTAGATAGAGCCAGAGTGTGTTCTTGCCTCTTACAATAATAATTATTAAACCAAAAACATAGTCCTGGAATAACTGAACAGATTTTGCGTGTTCAAAGAATGCACATCTGTAGGCATAAATTTGACAATTAAATGAAATAAGCATGTGTATTTTGCCTAAGAACTAAAATAATGAAACATGAATGATCCTCTGAGCGTCTTTTCGAACCAAAAGGAGTCAGCGACAGTGGTAATCCAAATATAACTCTATTTTGAATCAGTGCAAAGCTATGTGCTATCAAAGGTCTTTGTGAAGACAACTTGTAGAATATGCAGCACTCCAACCTCACGTCTTGAACTTTCTGTTTTGTGCTCTCTTAATTCATTTAAAGCCATTCAAAGTTTGTGGACAGAAGAATGTGACTATGCAGCACATGCACCTGAAACTGTTTTCCTTTAAATTGCAGAGATGGTAAGCTGTGGATTGACAATGAGTACTCTCAAACAGACAGCCATGTTTATCAGTGGTGACATGCTAGTGATGGTGGTTCCACAGCTTTCAAACTCAACTGCTCCTTTGTTGCTGTCATTAAGGGGTCCTAAAAGTATGTTCCATTTTGATAACGTTTATTGCTAGCTTAAGTATATGCCAATGTCTTTATAACCAGTTTTGTTGGTGATTCAAGTCTTCATTGTATTTCTTTAAGTTTAGACTTACAGCAGTACAGTAAACTGTTGCAGCAATCCCTGCTAAAATAATATTATAACTACACGCTCAGCATTACAGACAAGAAGCATGTAATAAAATTTGTTTGTTAATAATATAATAATTATATTATACATGTTTCTGGTGCAGGTCCAATGAATTATTGTTTTTCAACTGTGGATGGCTGTTGTGTAAAACAAGAAAATGTAATCAATTCAGCTGTGGCAAAGCAAGATCTAATCATTCCAGGTCTTAGTAAGTAAACTGTTTTCTTGATTTTTTCCCATCATAATTTTCCCTTTGAAGTAATAAGTAGTGTATTTTAATTAAGGAAAGTTCTTTTTTCACTCAGAAGACTTACGTGTATAACTGAATTTTCTAGCCTCCCTCTAGGTTGTACTTTTTCTGTCGAGTACTGCATGTAGTGACCAAGTGATTTCAAAACTCTTTAAACCCTTGAATAAAGTGACACCTTTTTACATCTTTCCAGTTGTGTGCCAGGATTCTGTCAATGGCAGATTGTGGAGTTATGATAGTAATCACATGATCAGGGAATGGGCTGCAGGTGGATATCCATCTTACAATCAAGTATCCCAACTTCTTAAAACTCCTTCAGGATCTCAAGAAGCAGGTTAGAGACTGTCTGTTTAAATAATTTACTTGGTACCTGTATGCTTGCTTGACCACTAATGACTGTCATGTTGACAAAAATTTATACAGTCATATAATGCAAAATAATGTATTGTGAATAATAATTATAATTATAATTTAAAGTAAACAAAGTTGTTCATGTGTATGATGCTGAGTTAATTTTTTCCTTCATCAGCTTTACAGTATTCCTGTCGAAAAACATTCTGTTGAATAACAAAATAATACTTGTTGTGTTCCTTCTCCCTACACGCATATCTTACATTTACCCTTTCCTTTTTGATTGTTTTAGTATTTTATGTTTTATGTTTTTGCTGGTTTTAATTGGTAATCTGTTTTTTTAAATTTATGATTCAACATTTGCAGTTTATCTATCCTGTAATTGGTAAAAACAAAAACCTTTGCAACGCTAGTTCTAAAAAATAGTGATGTGTGCATTAAAATTTGCAGTAAAATCACACTGGACAGAAGTATTTGACTGTGCACTTTGGTCACTTAACCAAAGATGCAAGTCTATGTTTGTTGAATGTGTCTTTTATTTGATCAATCATGTCTTGATGTTCCCCTTTAAGTTGATTTTACTGCTTTTGAAGAATTGTGTCTCCTTTTCTTTTTCATGCTTTCTCCTAACATTTCAATAGGTCAAGATCTCATCAATCCACTGGATGCCATGTCTTCATTAGCACACCACATAACATTCCTCTGCAAACGACTTGATGCCAAAATACAGGTGGCTTCAATAGAAAATGGTGAGATTCCCTTGTCTGGCCCTTCTGACGATTCACATGACATGAGCCGTATCTGCAGTGTGCTGAATACTGCCATA
The DNA here is from genome assembly GCF_977016875.1 of Pavona decussata. Taxonomy (NCBI): domain Eukaryota; kingdom Metazoa; phylum Cnidaria; class Anthozoa; order Scleractinia; family Agariciidae; genus Pavona; species Pavona decussata. The sequence goes on along the minus strand of NW_028145494.1, from coordinate 1,080,971 downwards.
ACAGAAGGGCATCAAGACATGACAGCGGCCATGTTAGCTGCACTACAGACTCTAATGAGGCGTGTATGTGCAGGTTGGGCCAAACCAGATGTGAGTGATGTTACTAAGACAAGACTTTTGCTGTGGAAACTGATCTGCTCACCTGCTGATTCTGTTGGAGCCGAAGTACTACTGGAGACTTGTAATGTGTTGAAGGCTGGCCTGGAAGTGTTTTATCCAACTGCAGTGGACAGGAGTGCTTTACTTATGCTGTTACTGTCTGAACAGGATCCCACTCCTGGAATGGCACAGCTTTTGGATATATTACTTATTCATTTAGCCGACACAATTTTGAACAGTGACCCAGGGGTATCTCTTAAAGGAAGGTAAAAAATAAATACACCTTTTGAAGCTAAGAGTGGAGTACCTATAAAGGTCAACTCCTTGTTCTATAAAATTTCTGATGTGTCTTTCCATACCATTATTTCATTTTTCAACTCGTTGAACTGGACATTTTGGCTAAGTGGAAAGCGGCCCTGGATTTCCAAGGTTATGAGAATTCCGACAAATAAGAGAACAAATTACATCTCATTTTACAATAACATTTCAAAATTCCCACTCGCTTATTGGCTCATAGCTATTATCTATAAGTTAGAGTACAGAAATTTAAAATGTCGTCAGATGTAACGCATGCACTTTCTCTATGGAAAACAAAGCCAATTCTTCTGATACTTTTTACATGTTATTGTAAAAAAAATTGAGGGCAGTTTTCTAAACCATAAAATGACACCATAAAATGTTCAAAACTTGGCAGTGAAACCACTCACCAGACAGTGTGGCTCATGGTTCCACTTGAGTTTTGAACATTTTGTGAGGTCATTTTATGGTCTATGGGAGTATAATCCATAGAAAACTGTGGTCGATTTTTTAATTATTCATTGTTTAATGTGCTGTACAAGACAAAGCACAAAGAGGCTAGAACTTCCTGAAGCAAGGGTGGGAAAGAGGATGTAAGTTTGAGAAAGAGTTAGTTCTGACACTGACCTTTTTTCATTATGTCAAGTGACTTTACCCTTTGTTTTCATGTAATTTATTCTTTTTAGGTTAGCTGAAGATGTAGTGTTTGCAGCTCTCAAGGTTTGCATCAAAGAATCCTGTAACACTATCCTCCAATGTAGCAGTTTGGATGATGAGGTCTTTTGTACATTGGTGTCCAAACATCCAGTAAGTTGTCAATCCCAAAACAATTCCTTTCACAATGTAAATATAGCACCCTGTTGGTATGGCCAAGAACCACACAAAGCCCTGAGGTGAACACCAACAGGAAAAATAAAGCCTTGTTCTTATTGTTCTCATACATGTACATGTATGATGTAATGAAAAAATTGTATAATTTTTATATTCACAAGTATTTTTCTCTGAAACAGGACCTGTGTCCAGTGCTCCAGTATCTTACAGCTGTCTTTGTCACTGGCTGGAAGGAAGTTGTCGTGTCTGACAATCAGGAATCATCTCTCATTGTTGATGAGGTTGGTTTCCTCACAGTGTCACATTAACAAATTTGGTTTAGTCCTCTGACTTGAGGAAGGAGGTCACCTTTGGTTACAATAACATCAAACGCTCTGTAAAGTATATTGAAGGGCTGGGGGCATAACCAACCTTTAGTGCTTTTTAGATCGTTTTCAGTTGTTTTAGCTCAGATTTGCCGGATCTTTGGAGTTGGCTCTCAATTTCTTTTACGGTAATTAGGAAACATTACCCCAATATTTTTTTGCTTTTTTGCAGTTCATTTGGAGTAAAAATCTAAATTACTGTCTGATCTTAATATCTTTAAGTCTAGGAAAAACCACGTGACTCATCTCATGAATCAGGCTAGACAAGCGTTTTACACTAACTTTATTGATGAGAATAGTGCTGATCAAGGAAGGCTATTTCAAGCTACCAAGAAACTCCTGTCAAGAAAGGATGAATTATCTTTTCCTGAATATCATGATAAAATGGTCCTGGCTAATGACATCAATGTCTTTTTTGTACGTAAGATCACCAGAATTCGTGCAGATATCGATGCGACCGATGTGGATGCTGCAGTACCCATTGACTCTGAAGTGGGAGATGGTAGTACATTCAGCGCCTTCCACCCTCTCACTGAGAGTGATGTATGTGCTCTCATTCAGAAGTCAGCGAAGAAGACTTGCCCCCTGGATCCTATGCCAACCTCACTGGTTGTTGGTTGTCTCGACGTGCTCCTCCCTGTCATCACACACATAGTTAATTCATCGCTGTCCTCGGGCTACTTCCCCGTTGAGTGGAAGGTAGTCCTTGTAAACCTTGTCCTTGGTCTTGATCCGGTGTTCAAGAACCTACGACCTGTTAGTAATCTTCAATTTCTATCAAAACTGACAGAACGCGCTGTATTTGATCAGACGTGTAATCACATGATGAATTTTGGCCTGTTTCCCCTTTTTCAGTCTGCATATAGGAAATTCCACAGAACTGAGACTGCACTCCTAAGGGTCCAAAATGACATACTAATGAACATGAACCGCCAACATGTGACACTTTTAGTTCTTCTAGATCTCAGTGCGGCTTTTGACACGGTAGACCACAAAATCTTACTTCATCGCCTACATTCAAGTCTTGGCATCACAGGAACGGCTCTGAAGTGGTTTGAATCGTACCTTTCCAACCGATCACAACGCGTGTTTTCAGGGGGCTGTCTCTCTGACAGTATCAAGTTACCACATGGTGTCCCTCAAGGCTCATGTTTGGGACCCCTGCTATTTACCATCTATTCTAGCAAGTTATTTGAGGTGATAAAAGATCATCTCCCTGTAGCACACGCATACGCAGATGACACACAACTCTACTTGTCATTCAATCCTGACACCTCATCAAGCCAATCTGAAGCAATTGAAGCAATGGAACTTTGCATAAAGGCAATCAGAGCATGGATGACTACTGACCAGTTAAAGTTAAATGACGACAAAACTGAATTCTTAATAATTGGTACACGACAACAGCTTAGCAAAGTTCATATCGAGAAATTATCGGTCGGTGGTGTCAGCGCGGCTCCTGTTATTTCTGCAAGAAACCTTGGAACTTGGTTTGACACCAACCTCAGTTTAGTGACGCACATCACTAACATATGTAAAGCTGCTTTCTACCATTTGCATAATATAAGACGCATCAGGAAGTTTCTTACGATGGAGTCTACCAAGGTGCTAGTGCATGCCTTCATAATGGGACGCATTGATTACTGTAACAGTCTCCTCTATGGTTTACCGACCACTCATATTAATAAGCTGCAACGCGTGCAAAATGCAGCTGCCAGGCTGATTTGTTCAACTCCGCGCTTTAGCCATGTTACTCCCGTGTTATTTTCTTTACATTGGCTACCAGTCAAATTTAGAATTGATTTTAAGATTTTAATAATTACTTTTAAAGCCATACATGGCCAAGCACCTGATTACATTTGTAATCTCGTTAATGTTAGGAATTTTTCCACGTATGGTCTTCGCTCAAATTCTGAACTTTTATTAGTACCACCATCCACGAAAACGAAGAAGACACTCGGTGACAGGGCTTTTACTGCTGCTGCACCATCACTGTGGAATAAACTGCCGAGCGCAATAAGGGACGAGGATAATCTCACATGTTTTAAGTCCAAATTGAAGACATTTTTATTTAGAGTTGCTTACAATACGATGTAAGGACTGTAAGAATTGTAAATAACTATTTTTAATTAACTATTTTTTATTTTTATTTTTTATTTTTTACATATACAATTTGTTAGGCGCATTTGATCATATACACATACTAATTTGCACCATACAAATATTAATTATTATTATTATTATTATTATTACGGGCAAGATTTTTTTTTTTATTAGAAAACAGAGTACAAAACAGCAGACAAAACATTGAGGCAATATTTCCTGGAGGAGTTAAAGGCCACATGGAAAAAAAAAACAGTGAATCTGAGCTGAAACGACAAAAAGCAGTGAAAAAAATTACTATGAGTTGGTTATGCCTCGAGTTATAAATTGCCATGGAAAAACAAAGTCATTTGCAAGTCAACAGTTGGGTCATGTATGGAACCCTTTCATATCTTAGGTTTTATTGCCTTTTGTTACAGCCGTGCTGTAAATTAATAGAATGATTTTCTTGTTGTTATCAGGTTGTAAGTGATGTGGTGAAACATGTTGAAAGTCAAATGCTGTCACTAAAAATTATAGAGGCTTGCCAGCAGGTGGGTGCACCAAAGATTTGCTGAAATTACTTCCATATTATATTGCTAGGTTTCTTCAATACCTCATCGAAAGTCCAGCATAATCCAAAAGATCTCCATTATTTTGGTTTAGCTAAGATCAGTATTTCCCTCCTTAAACTTTACATGTACACGTACTTGAAGTTATTCTTGTCCTCTAAACCTTGTTCAATTATAAAGGACCCTCAAATTTTAGTAATGCATGTTTGTATTTGATTTCCTGTGTCCAGATTCTTGATGTGGTGCTAGAGGTTCTTTCCAAGCTTTCAACGGAATACAAAGGAGATATTAGATCAAGAGTTGAAGGCCTAGAGCATGTGATGAAAGCTACTCTTGTGGGACAGACCCTACCTCTACTTGCATCTGTTGTGTCTTCTGAAAAATGCCTTCAACTTTCTGTGGCCAAACGTTTTCTGCCTGCTGTAACAAATGTAACAGTGATGGCAACAAGGGTAAGAAGAACTGTAATTAACAAACAACAAACCGTGTCTTGTCCTGAAGAAGTATAATTACAAGATTGTTTGACAAGTATAAGTAATATTTAAAAGCTAAAGCCATTTCAGTATTATCATTGCACTGAAAGTACATTGAGAAAGAGAGCAGGGTACCAATCTTTTGACTTGGCTGTAAGTCACCATGGAAGCCTGGCCATAGCCCATCTGTAACCACCTGTCAACATGACCCTGAACCAGTGATGTGCTGCAAGTTATACCCACCTAAGAATGCTTACAAAAGTGGACTTGACGCTGGAAAGCAATTTCAAATGCAGAATAATAGCAAAGCAAATTTTTTACTTAACCACCCCTAGACTCCACCCCCCCCCCCCCCAACCCCCGAATCGGTGGCCCCATAGGAGTAACATTAATATTATTTCTAATTTGTTGACAATGTGTACTACCTTTCTGACTGGAACTGTTCAGGTGGCATACCTCACATCTAAGTTGAAATCTGTTGGAGAGGATAAAGCTGAAGGAGTCTCCTCTGCTGTTGCACCTTCACCATGGTCAAGCCCTCGCAGGGTGGAGAGCCTCCATCCTGTCCGGGATGAATACCAGTACTGCAAGACAATGGTGCTGCCAGGGGCCTCGTGTCTGTTCCTCAAGTTTGACCCCCGGTGTGCTACTCAGTATGAATACGATAAGGTGAGGCAGTCAGGCCATTAGAAAATGGTCTCGTTAAAAATGGTCCTTACTTGCATGACATGCTGCTTCTAGTAATACCCTATCTTTATCTTTCTCTTTCTCTTATTTTTCCGTTTTCTGTAATTTTTGTATTGGTCACCAACCCCAGACCTCCAAGTGTAACTCAGTCAAAAAGTGGTGATCTGGTGGTCACAAGTTCAAGTGCTGGCCAGGGCAGACAAAAAAATTATTTGTTTACTTTTATTTTCAGGCTTTGAACAATTTCAAAAACTTAAAAATCTTTTTTTTTTTCTTTTTTTTCCAAAAGCTATAAGAAAAGTATGGCAAATTCAAGGTCATACAAAAAACGCTAGGCAAAAGGGTCTTCACACAGCGCATTTCAGGAAAATGGGAAAATCGCTTGTACCTCTGTGAATTTGAAGGTACTGGTCAAAAATCCTCAAAAAATTTTGGCCAAGCCGAAAGCTGGTTCTTGCTCACTTCAGACAAAAAAAAAATGAATCATGAAATTGATTTATGGTGAGGAAAGAGCTGAAACAGTTTGTTTGACTCTGTCAGGTGATTATTTATGCTGGTAAGACCACCACCAGTCGTAAAGTTGCAGAATTTGGTGGTAACTCATATGGGGTAGGTGCGAGAGGCGTGGTGCGGCTAGGCTGGCCCAAGGAGGCTGTCAAGGTGGAGGGTGACTCGGTGACCATATCTTTTCAAGTGAAGAGTTCTCGAGAGCGTAACACACCTGACAATGCAGTGTGGGGATTTAGCTGCATTGTGAGCACCAAGGTAAGGTAGAATCATTGGTTGTATTGGTGTGGAATAGAATACATGGGCTTGTGTTTCTTTTCATTACAAGTGTTTTTTATTGTCAGATACAGTCGAACCTCCACTAACAGCCACCTCTCCACAACAGCCACATTTTTTTGTCCCGGCGGACAGTCCATACATTAGCTCTTGTTTAAACCTCTCTACAACGGCCACCTCTCTACAATGGCAACGGCCACCAAACTGCGTCCCCAACTGCCAAAATAACCTCTCGACAAAGGCCAGTACAGTACTTTTTTGTCAAAAAACCGGGTCAAAAACACATTTTTTATAAACCGATGCTGTAATCCACATTTGTCTTCGGAACATTACGTTTCTGTATCCATTTTAATGATATACGTATTTTGACTGTGTTCCCTTTATATGCTGCAGTAAGCATAAATTGTCTACAATAACATAGCGAATGTTGCGAACCTTGCTCGTTTCGTCTTTTTAACATTTTGATTCGAAACATTATTTACGTTTTATTGTGTATTTCACCTCTATATATCATTTAAGATTGGATTGCTATAATAAACATGTTGTACTTCCGAAAAAAAAGGTGTCATATTACACTCCTACCTCCCCATAACGGCCACCTCTCTACAAGGGCCACTTTCTTCTGTCCCCAAGGTGGCCATTGTGGAGAGGTTCAACTGTATTAAGTAAGCATTATTGAATTGCAAGGGTCAAGAGTAGATTAGTCAAATGCTTGATCCTCCACACTCTGACCACAGTTGGATGCTCTGCCAACTGAGCAACAGGGAGCCTCATGCCAAGTTGGGTCATATTTACTTCAATGCTAATTTAAAATGATTACACTCATCACCAAATCAGTAAACTTGGGGGCTGGTTCTGGAAAGGCCGGGAAAGCTGTGGGACATTTAAAGTGAGCATAACGCATAACCATGGCAACCCTATGTACAGCTACGTCTAGACACTGCTATGCCATGACTGATATAATCAGTTGAAAAGAAAAAGGGTGCTTACCAAGGACATGCCCTCTACTACCCTAAAAAGCAATGGGACTGCCCCATGTGCCAGGCCACAGGGAGAATCACTAACTACCACTGCCTCCTGATTAACGTGGCCTAAATTGAAGTACTTAGTGATGTTTTGGAAGTAATATATCAAACATGAGGTATGTTTCATCAGATATCCAAACACTGAGAAGTAGCTTGAAAACACGAGGTGCAGCCGAGTTTTTTTAAACGACTTTGAGGTGTTTGGCTATCTGATGAAACACACTTTCGAGTATTTGATATGGCTTCTCAAATGATCATTAATTCTTGGAGAAATACAAGGCTCAAGTGGGCAAAATTTTATGGGAATTAGAAACACGTATCCAAACCACGGTCACAGTAGTGATTTTCTTTGTTTTCTCTTGATGAATTATTAATGAATTTCAGAAGGATGTTTGACTACCCAAATAATCATGCATTTGGGTGTCAGTGAACTGTAGAGAAACCTAATAAAATTGCTTATGGGTAGCCTTAAAGAGAGAGGGTAGTTTCCAGTCAAAGGGAGTATTGATACCAATGTATGCTTTGTGCTACAGAGACTGATAGTCACTGTTTGCCTCGTAGGAGCCAATAGTCATAGCAGTCATGTTGGAAATAGTTTTTTTGTACATTACTATCTTACCTTTTCAGGAACATGATGAAAAACCTTCCAAATTGCCATTCTTCACTGACTTGTGCCTAAGCCTCTCTCTGCTCACACACAGCTTGCTAAATGTTAGATACCAGGGCCCAGGCAACACTGAAGCTGAAGATGCCTGTCAACATTTATTTGATTCCAAACTTCTACAAAGGTATGACACTATTAATTTATTCGTTTTGACTTTGCAAAGGTTTTTGATATCTTATGAGTCGCAGGAAAGGGGATACAGCAAAGAACCTATGATTAAATTCTCTGCATTCGTTTGTGGGTTCTTCAAGTGCCACAAACAAGATACAAGTCATTTAAGCACTCTACCAAACATTCCTTGTAAGATCTTGATGGTTTTAGTATTCTACAAAGGGCAACAAAACCTTACGGAAGTCACCTTCTCAAACTCATTAATAATCCAAAAGTCAAAGACAAAGGAAATCATGCAGTGTGACGTGTTTGGATATCTGATGAAAAACTCCTCGTTTTTGCGTCCTTAATTTCTCCTTCAGAATCAGTTTGTTTGAGAAGTGATATCAAACACTCGTCACAGTGTTTCATCACAATATCAAAAAACTTGAAGTTCGTCAAAAACACACCGCTACGCATCGTATTTTCAACTTTCCTCTCGGTCTTTGATGTGTGGGAAACACTGTGTCTCGTGTTGGATATATTACATCAACACTGCACTTGTTAATATATGGTTCTAAGTTTTCAATCAGTCAGCAAAATCTCAATGTGTGACCTTTGAAGAGATGACACCTCCAGCTCCTTCTTGACAACAAGGTTTAAAAACATCAAAGTGTAAAGGAAACCTACTGAGAATTAAAAAACCTTGAGAGCTAGGGGAGTGTCAACAAAAATCAGCCCACATATGAACGCAGTCAGGGATTTGGAACCTGGGCCACATTGGTGAGAAGTAACTCCTTCCATCCTCCTGAGACAAAGTTAATCACAAATTGATCGTCTTTACCAATGAACGTATCATTGAAAGGAGGTGACAGTCACAAGGTTGTCAAATGCCCAAGGGTAGACTAATGTCTAGTACCCAAGACAGACAAGGAGGAAAAAATGCCCTCCCCCCGGAGCGATGGAGGGGTTGGGCACTGCTGGAATTGCCTGATGTATTAGCCTTTTACATTGACAAGGTTAATTTTTTCTTCTCTTTGTTTTGTTAGATGTGTATGGCCAACCTCAGCTGAGACAGTGTCAACATTAGGGTCTTCTGGTATCGCCATTACCATTGAATCAGAGAAGGATACTGTGTCCAGTTTTGACAGCATTGTGACCAAATCAAGCTCGAAACTTTCTCCTGAGCTTTTAAAACGTCTCAGAGAGGCATCAGGTAATAATCCCTCCCAGTGCCATGCTCTGTACATATGTTCATATTTTGTATTAGAGAAAGATCTGCTGGACATGAGTGAAAACCTGGGAAGAGGCAGCAACTGCTGCGGCCAACTTGGAGATGGAGAGCATGAAGTCCACCAGCATAATTGGATGCTGCTGATCCTAGCAGTATTCAGGGTTTGTCACATATAAAATAAATAACCAACCCAGCTCACCCTGTATCTCTATCAGAGAGCAACCAACTGTTGGTTTGACTTTCGTTTTGGGCTCAGATTGTCTTTGTCTCATGATCGTGACATGCTGGATGCTGCATCTCTCTTATTTCATGACCAAGCTTACAATTAACCATCTTACTATTATACTCAGGTGTGACAGCCCCCACACTGCGTCCAAGCCTACGTCAAGCCCTCCAACCCGACGCCATTGAGGAGGTAGTGGTACGGTGTGTCATCAAACACTTGGGACTCACCAAGACTGTGCATGGGCTGGAGCTTCTTCAGGCAACAGAGACAGAGGGGGAAGAGTATAATTACCTCTGCGATGTGATGAGGGATGTATTTAGTCGGCTGAATGGGCTGATCAGACAACTGCAGACGATGGCTGAGATGGAGCAGAAATGGGCGCATGAGCTGAATGACGTACAGGAAGGAGTCCTACAGCCAAGTGCTGCCTTCTTCAATGATTTTCACTTACAAGAGGTACATTAAAACTGACAAGTTAACTGAGAAGTTTGGAAAGTATCAAGGCTCTTTACTTTTGGGTTTAGCTGGCTATGAATACCGTTTCATTTGGGTTCTTTATTTCACGTTGGTACAAAGTTAACGCTACAATATAAACGTGGTTCAAAGAATTCGTATTAGTAATTTAACAAACCTTAATTTCTTGGAGCTTTTACCGGTGTCTTTGCGATGCTTTTTCTTTCATTTTACCCCAATTCTACATTTTATCGTTAGGCAAAAGAAATTTTCACAGTTAACAGCGGCTCTCAATGTTTATCATATTTAGACCTTTGAATAAATTGTTCTTATAAGTTAATTTTCGCTCTCATCAACATACTCTTCCTTGACGAAATACGAGACCTCCACACTCACGTTAATTTTCGTAAGTTCGAGTTTAGCCTTCTATTTCACGTTAACTTTCTTTGTTAGATATTTTATGTCAACATAAATCATGTTTGAAGTATTTCCTATAATACAGTATGAAGTGTGACTTCATTGTTTTTTTGTCTTGTAGGCCAAAAGCAAGGAGCTTGAGTTGCTATGTTCCCTCAAAAATGTCCAGTTCGACCCAATAGAGCAGGAACAATCCATAGGGAAGCTCATGTGAGTATTGCCTTTGCTGGACATTTAATTGGAGCATTTATTTCAAAAACGTAACTACATGTACATAGAAAATCAAACAGGTCTTACCCTCAGCTATGGCTTAAAAAGTTTACGTCTTAAGCTGTCATAAATAATATTGTGCCATTTAGATTGTTTAAACTGAATCTAAGCCGACAAACTTGGAAAAGCAAGGCTAGCTTCTTGATGGAGTAGCGATGTTATCGATCATTTTCAAAGATACCGGCAACAATCTTAGGAAATTTTATCGTTGTTTCTAAAAATATTACGTGCTTGTGTGAATATGCTGATTGTAGTCATAATTGATATTGTTAGTCCTCATTATTTTGTCAATGTTTTCTATTTTGGAATCCAGTTATGCCTGGTAATTCTGGTTTCTATAATTTCCACTGTTCACGTGGTTATTCACTCTCCGTAGAGAGCGTCTGGAGATAGAAGCAAAAGGAGAACGCCAACAAAGTGACAACACCTTAGACCTGATGCCAGTCTCCAAGAAGTTTCTGTTTTCCATCTTGGACTGTGCAGAGCTGTTGTGTAATGTGACAATCGAGTCCAACAGAAGCAAGCCCACCCCAGAGAGGAGCGTGTCTCACTGCAGTTCTGCAGTGGATTGTGGTCACCAAACACAACAAGGTGTGCATCTACCAAGGAGTGGCTAAATTTGAAATTGGAAAAAAATACAAATCTAGCTCCGTCTTGCTAGAATTATACATTACATAGCATGCTACCATTAATATGAACCTTTGTTCACTCCTTTCATTTTCAAGAACACCTAATTCAAGTCACAGAAAAAATCAATTTATAAAATACTGAAAATGAAGAGAACCATGGCTACCACTCGATGGTTTCTATTTGAATAGTCACACTCTAGGACTTCATGTGTATCACAGACTCAAAAGTTAGAATGGTTCATATAGCGTGGTACATAATACCACAGGAAAGTACTGCGTGATTGCTTTCCCTTGAAGATCAAGGTTTTAGGATTTTATTCTAAGACTAATTAAATGTTAGAGCCACCTTGTACAGCATAATAAACAGCACCATAGGCGAGCATTTCTCAATAGGCTTCGCGTAAATGGCCACAGGCACTTTAAGATTTCATCCACAGATTCCCAGAAGTTTATTTTCGGACTTAGGACGGTGCCTACTTTAATTACTGCACACACGTTCTGCGCATCTCAAGATACTTGGGTTTCCCATGGGTGGTACCTACTAATACAAGGATGTTTTTGCGCGGTTTATAATTATGCGGAGAAAGCAGAACTAAGCAAGTGCTCTTGTTATGCAAAAAGAAAATTTGGGGTAACCATGCATTTTTCAGAGATAATAAAGCTTCAGTTTAGAAAAAAATCGCCATGCATTGCTTTGTATTTTACTGCTTTTTAGAATAATTGTTGCTTAACTAGCTTAACTAAAAAAATGCGTGGTTCCCCCCAATTTTCTTTGTGGATTTCAATAGCCCTTGCTAAGATCTGCTTTCCCCGCATAGTCAGAAACTGTGCAAAAATACTTCTCTATTAGTAGGCACCGTTTTTAAGGTTCAGCTCTGGGAATTAAAATGTCAGTGCCAAAGTATTTCATTGCATTCTGCAGTCTTTTAGTCTTTGACAAAATACCTCCTGCTCATATGTTTCAGCCGGCACCAACAGTCAGCTCCAGTCTCCTCCTTCCCTGCTCCTCAATCGCTCTCTGTCGGCACCACCCAAGCTGGATCGATCTTTGTCAGTTCAGGAAGGCATACATGACGTGCGTAGGTTGCAGCGTTGGAGAACGAATGTTCAGAAGAAACACAGTCGGTCATCTCCCGAAGATCAGACAGATGCTGATGTGAACAAAACTTTCTCTTCCACTGTTGCAGAAATATTCTCATTTATTGTCGGTGATCCTGATAAAGCTGTGAGTGGATATTTTATGCTACAAGAAACTCTAGTGAAAATTCTGCCCCGTCCTTCTATCAGAAATCTCCCTCCAAAATAACAAGTTTACACTCTTTAAAGTACCTCACTGTTACTGCAACTCGTTCAAATTTCCCTGTGCGACAGAATTATGTAGCAGATGAATACGTAGGTACAGTGTTCATGTTCAAAATGAAAAGTGTCTACCTGCATTCTTTACAACAACTATTTTCCCTTTACCAAACAAAACTTTTCTTACAGGTGACTTGCTCCAGTTTCCTGTCTGCTGCTCGTGTAAGGAATGAGCGAGGTCTGGACCGAGTACAAGCTCTTCAATGTATGATTGAACTGGTGACAGTCTGTTCCCGGATTGGAACTCATCACGTACCTCACCTGTTGTCTGCTGTAGCATCTTTACTCGCACAAGGGCCAAGGTTGGTGTCCGATACTGCTATGTATAGAATTTAATTTCCTGTTTATCAAGTTAAGAAGGTTTTCAGTTGCTCCTTTTATACATTGAAATCCACCATACCGAAAAAGATAGCGACTGGGACATTTACCCATAATTCTTTGCGTACGAAAACCCTAAAAACGCTTATTAAAATGGACAGAAAAGTTCTAATAACTTCAAACCTAGCATACACAATGTTGTTAGTACAAAGACGAATCTCGCCAAAAAATATGGCTTTCTACGTACCTATTGGCTGTGTAAGGTTTGCAAGGTATTGTGGCAAAATGTACAGCCGCCATATTTTTCGTACGCTGGATTCCGTTTGACCTGTTTTGTGAGCGTAGTTTGGCTTGCAACTAGAGTTTTAACTCTCCCCAAACCCACCACGTTTTGAAGGGCACTCCACTCGTTTTGTACTAAGTCTACCATCACCCACTGAAATAATTTATGAGCTGACTTACGAACATTCTGGTTAATTAACTGTAGCTGCAAATTCCATGCCTAAGCACATTTTTCACATTTCTAAGCGGTTACTGTGCAGTTATGGGGTATTCCTCGAATTTTTTTTGTAGGGGTGTGGGGCTTGGTTCTCCAAACCCTGATCCTCTTTCAGACCAGATTACGTCATTTTCTGGTACCCTTTTCTCATACCCATTTCCAGACCTGGTCTCTAGTGTCCATACCTATTTCTGTAAAATTCATACCCATTTTTAGACTTTCAGACCCCAAATCGTTAAAATCCATACCCATTTTCAAACCAAAGCTGCTCAAAGACCATGCCCTTTGGCGCCGTACATACCTATTTATTTTGCTTATATAGGGAGTACCCCTAGAGCAATTAGGGACCTTCAGATCAGAGTACGAGATTGAGTACGAGTACGACTTTTAATTTCAAACCTGTCGAATCCCCAAAACTCTCACTCCTTCCCGTTGTTAACCAACTGATATGGAGACCCTAGAAACAAGATTGGTGTGACAAGTGGTTATCTAAAACATGCAAACTAGATTTTAAAAGGTGTACTTGTACTCAATCTCGTACTCGTAGTCAAATCTGAGGGTCCCTATTATCAACTTTAAGGACGGTGCCTACTATTGTTACTGCGCATACGTTCTGCGCATCTGGAGATACTTGGGTTTCCTATGGGTGGTGCCTACTAATACAGGAATATTGTTGCGCGGTTTAAAACTATACGGAGTAAGCAGAACTTAGCAAGTACTTTTGGTATCTCAAAAGAAAATTGGGGGTAACCATGCATTTTTTAAGAGATAATTCAGCTTCAGTTTAGGAAAAAATCCCATACATTGCTTTATATTTTGGCGCTTTTTAGAGATGTTATTGCTTAATTATCTCTGAAAAATGCCTCGTTCCCCCCAATTTTCTTTTTGGATTTCAATAGCCCTTTCTAAGATCTGCTTTTCTCGCATAATCATAAATCACACAAAAATAGTTCGGTATTAGTAGGCACCGTCCTTAAGGAAGATTATCCTTTGCTTTATGTCTCTCTCAGAACGGAAGAGCTCAAGTGTGGTGGCATGGTCCGTGAAGTTCGCGACATGTTCTCAGCTGTGGTATCAGCCGTGGTTCAACAGGCGTCAGTTGATCCTGCAGTATACCGTGACAGTGTGCTGGTACTTTCTGTCTGTCCGTTCTCCTGGCATGAGGAACGTTGTGTCATGCGCAGTAGTCTTGTGTATCTACTGGATAAGCTGTGTTGTTTGAGGAGTGAAAAGACTGATACAGCTGTAAATCTATCAGCGATGGCCTGGGCCGGCTTTCAAGTGCTCTTGGACCGTATAGTACAGTGGGAGAATGACAAAGGTTAGAATATCAGTGATCCATGGTCCGGATGTGAATAAATTGTCATGCACACCTAGAGCAGTGAATGAATTTCGGAAGTAATTTTGCGTTTGCTTGTGTTCCACTGTACTACTCTCTACGATTTGTTGAATAAAACTCCTGCCAAGGGCTCGAGACTAACGTTTTAGCTCAATAGCCCAGTGGCTAGCAACAGGTCTGATTTCACTACTCGGCTTTCGAACAACCAAACACTGAACCTCGCCCTGGCTACTGACACTCATGGTTTAATCCCTTTACTCAGTTAATTCTCTGCTGTTTATTGATCAGATTTCCGTGCCGATGCGATTGAATGGTCCAGTTTGGCTCACCAGGTGTCCAGTCTCTTATCAAACTACTTGACGTGTGTGTTAGAGGAGAGCCGTAATAATGGAGTTACAGCTAAAGACGCCCTGCAGTATGTTATGGAACTACTGCATGGTATCAGCAGGTAAAGTTTATTCCCCAGAGTGCAATGACTCACTGAATTTAACCTCTCGCCATGCGGACTGATATTAAGTTGTTATCAACGCAACCTCGGAAGTTGCGTTTCACTTTGCTGTTATAGTGCCCTTCACAGTTGTAGGTCGCTTACGCAGTGTTTTGCGCTTGATGTTGAACTTGTGTTGAGTCAGGGTAACTTAAACTCAAACTTCTATCAGGTCATCCAAAGTCCATAAAAGTAGACTAAAAATAATCAAAGATTAGGGTCTGCGTCCGATGATCTCGAGCCCACGCACTCTCTCCTTTGTCAAGTTGATGATGATGTCATCCGCCCCTGCAAAATCCGCGGGTGATACCAGATATGCGTCCCAAGATTGGTTGATTGATTGTCCCATACAATCTCGACTCCAATCTGTATTAGGAGTGCGTTCTTTCTACGTCGAACGCAATAATCAGATGAAACAGCTTCAAAAACCCCCACGTTAATCAGTTCACTTCCTAAAAGCGTCATGAATAATTCAGAGCTCTGAACGAAAGTGAGAAATTAGTCAGTGAAAACTAACAGAAATGCCTCACGCGGAACCACAAACGTCTTTGATTTCAAATTTGATTGTCAGTAAAAAAAAAATGTCCGTTTGATTGGCTGGGCAGGGGCAAGTTTCGCAATTTTTTCATATCCATGAAATCACAACCAAATAAAATAATTGTAAATGGCTTGAACCCAGGAGTCATGTCATAAGTACGTAAATTATGATCATCCGGGTGAGTGTAGTCCTGAGAAGGACTGTTTGTGGTGACTTTGACTGACGTTTCGACAACCTGAGCGGAAGTCATCTTGACTCTTGACTCTGAAGATGACTTCCGCTCAGGTTGTCGAAACGTCAGTCAAAGTCACCACAAACAGTCCTTCTCAGGACTACACTCACCCGGATGATCATAATTTACGTACTTATGACAAATAAAATAAGTGTCTAAGTAAATATTATACTCAAAACTTATTCTATTCTAAACCGTCCAAAATCACTTCGCTACTCGATAACATCAAAAATTACACAGCAGGTATCAAAATGAAGCCTTTAGTTTATGTTGTACTGAGAAAAACCAAGGACGGAAGGAGAGGCAGGTAATTACGGTGCTGACGTCAGGGGGGTAGTGCCGGACTTGATGTGTCTTTCCCTTACCTCTAATTATCAGGAGCAGGCTTGGCGAAGGAATCCTCCGTGAGCCACGCACCATCTCCACCCTCCTGTCCCTGCTCCTGGACAGACGAGCCCCTCCCAAACTGGTGCTGATCGTACTCAAACTGTGCCGCTCAGCTCTACCACTGATGAGCGCCAAGAGCTGTGAACAAGTGACCTTGCCCTCCTCCGCCAGGCACTACTTAGGAGGAAAACACAAGCACCATCAGGGTGGGAGTTCTGTGGTCAGAGTGGCTAACCTGTTGCTTGCCAAGCTGGGAGATTTTGTGCTGCCGTCTGTAGATGCCGGAGACGAGAACGATCTGGAGAACGAAGCAGAGGATTATGAGGAGAATGGATTCAGTAACAGCAACGAGAGCACAATGTGTTTGTATTTACACAAACGAGATGACCAACCGGCGCATGAAGTTGTGCAGAAAGTGCTGAGGTATTGTGTGAAGTAACTGCGATCTTTCATCCGTTTTTTCCGTTTTGTGTTGTGCTGTTGTGCTACATCTTACATCGGGTGGCTACTGTGTGAATACACTCAGGACGGTGCCTCCTTTTGTTACTGCGCATACGTTCTGCGCATCTCGGAATGGTCCGAGATACTCGGGTTTCCTATGAGCGGCGTCTACTAATACAGGGATATTTTTGCGCCGTTTATAACTACGTATCTTTGTATTAGCCGGCACCGTCATTAAATTAACAAGTAGACAGCTAAAACGAAGAACATTTTTCCATCTGATATTATGGTGAAGAACAATTCCAATTCTCTGACGTATCACGTCAAAAGAATGTTATGACTATGTCGTATTATAACTTAGCAGTATTATGAATTTGCGACTCAATTGAGTACACTAGCCAGCACTTTATGTCCAGAAATGCACCTAACCCTGAATTTGGGTTCTTCATATAAAACAGGCCTTTTTGTCGTTTTCATATGACTTCATGTTTGACAGAATTATTTGTGTTTTAGTAAGAATTAAGGTTAGGGGACACCTTGTGATGTCTACCATACAGTTCATAAATCTCATTAGCGTAAGTTTCTGGACATATCTCAGTCACAAACAAAAGAGAGAGATGGAGAACGAACGAACGAATCAGCGAGTGAACGAACCAACCAACAACCTACTTTTTGTGGTGTCAGTACCGCTAAACACAATAAATTAATAATTTGATTTCTTAGCGGGATATCAACAGTATTCATTGGCCCTCAAAATATTATTACTTGTCACTCCGTTTCTCTACCCAGTACCAACGGAACACCATTCATCTTTCGTGTGGGTCAAGGCTCCGAAATGGAACGCGCAGTCAAACTTGACCGAGAGCTGACTGAGTACGGACGAGGAGTACTCCTTACTGATACCCTATCAGCGTGTCTAAAAAAGGCCGCCGAGTGGGCCCAGACGGGACTGGTGCTGAGTGTGGGACCTGTAGACCAGCTGGACTGGGGTGGGGACGGGAAGAAATTAGCCGAGGGATCAGGAGACCCAGAGAGTGTCTGTAAAGCAAGGAACAGCCGTCTGTCCAGGTTTGTTTACTCATTTATGTGTAGTAGGTGCAAGTAGACAGCACAGCTTTGCGTACAGAAAACCGGATACAACTATCGTCTAAATTTCAAAGATTAGTTTAAAAATGTGAAGGTAACATTTTAGTGGTTTAAAAAATCGATTTTACTACAGTGGAATCTCGATTTTACGATACGGCAGAGACAGCAAAATCATATCGTTAAATCGGGATATCGTTGTAAACGAACTCCGGATTTATAAATAACTTTTGCCGGGACACAAAATGTTGATTGTTAAATCGGGGATATCGTTAGATCGACAATCGTAAAATCAGGGTTCCACTGTATCGCCATTTTTCATCTCTATGTGTACGAGTATCGCCAATTTTCGCTCTTAAAGGCCAAGTAACACGTGTAACATTTTCTTGCAACTTGCCGCGCTACAAATGTTACGTTACAAGTTGCGATTATTTCTAGCCCCTCGTATAACCCCGAACGCGCGCAACAAATTTTCATGTTGCAAAAAATAGAAGCGAACTCTACTTTCTGTAACATGAAAATTTGTTGCGCGCGGAGTTGGTAACACGCGGGGCAACAAACAATCGCAACTTTTAACGCAACATTTGTTGCGCGACAAGTTGTAAGAAAATGTTGCCCGGATTACTTGGCCTTATCAAGCCTCCCGGGCGTGGCCATTTTGGATTTTATGACGTCATTTGGTTGATACAAAATTGTGCGTCCTGACAGTAGTGGGAATCCTATGACGTCATACCATCCAAAATGGCGACGCGCGGGAAATTTAAGGACGGTGCCTACTTTTGTGACATCGCATACGTTCTGCGCATCTCGAGATAATCGGGTTTCCTATGGGTGGTACCTACTAATACAGGGATATTTTTGCACGGTCTTAAACTATGCGGAGAAAACAGAACTTACCAAGTGCTCTTGGTATCCAAAAAGAAAATTGGGGGGTAGCCATGCATTTTTCAGAGATAATAAAGCTTCAAAAAAACGCCATACATTGGTTTGTATTTTACTGCTTTTTTGAAATATTGTTGCTTAATTATCTCTCAAAAATGCATGGTTTCCTCCAATTTTCTTTTTGGATTCCAATAGCCCTTGCTAAAATCTGTTTTTCTCGCAAAAATACTTCTGTATTAGTAGGCACCGTCCTTAAAAGCGAAATTCAGGGACGATCGTCATCGTTTCCTCTGACAAAGAAATTTTCCGAAATTCCTCTCAAGAGTTCCTTTAATTATGCTTTGTTTCTTTTGCAGAACTGAAAGCAGCCGTCCTTTTATTAGCGGCCAAGTGGCACACACCATGGCCTCTGAAGTGATTTCTTTGTTGCATGGATTGTTGGCCTCTTCAGCCTCTGAGACCGCTAAGATTTGGGCCTCAGCCGTGGGAGATGTGCTTTGTGAGGCGCTAGGTAATGTGCCTGACCTGATGAAGACCCTTGAAGCAAAGGGAAGGGCCTTGCAGAAAGGGGACCAGACGCTGACTCAGGATCCAGAACCCGACGAGGATGGGCAATTTTCAAATGAACATGAGTGGTATTTTAAAGCGAGGAACGTTGTAGCATCTCTGTGTGCTTTGGGAGGTTTTCATCAAATTGTTCACTCTGGATGCACAGTTCAGGTATTTGTTTTGATAATTTGTAACGCACTTTCGTGCGGTTTTCAGTGAAGTTCAGTAGAAGCAGGATGTCGATTTAAATTGCTGCACTTGACGACCAGAATTAATTCAAAGGTAACCTCCACTCTTACAACAAAGTGATGTTAAATTGTTGGAAATAACATCTAAATTTCAAAGCTTACTGTAAAAAAACCATTCTACACAAAATAACTGCTTTCTGGCAATAGCGGCAACCGTATGACGTCAAAAAAGCGCGCGAGAAATTTAACGCGGGAATGGGCCATAATCATATTCAACTTTTATAACACTAAAATGCTCTCCACTTTTTAAACTAAGTTTTGTAATTAAGACACTATTTCCAACAATTTAACGTCAATTTGTTGTAACAGTAGAGGTTCCCTTTAAAAAATTCACAATTCACCCATTTCAATAATGTATGTTTTACATCCGAAGCGAGCCAAATTTACCGCATTTCGTTTGAAATGCGGTTAATTTTTTGACAGAGGCACGCAATTGGCTCTTAGAGTAGTTTTCAGTTAAGTGTTGAAAGTAATTTCGTGTTTGTTTTCGTTTTGCTTTACTACGCTCTGTGATTGGTTAGCAAAACTCGCAGCACTTTCTCAACCAATAAAAAACAAAAACAAAACCAATCGTGACTTGCTCGTGATGCAAATTTACCTGTCAAATTTCTGTTTATCTTTGGCCACAAACATGTTATTTATCGAAGCACTCCGTGAACAATTGGAAGTTAGTTGTCATTGTCGTCCGTTTTACCAAAGCACTCTTGTCAGTGTGATGTTATTTCACTTCACAGATCTGTGGAGAGGACATGGTTTATACCACTGGTGATGTGGTGAGTGTATCTGAGAGACAGGGCGTGGCTACAGTGTTACTGGACAGAGAGGGGGAGACCTACAGTGACAGGGTGCAAGAGATACCACTAGCACGGCTGAAAGTCGCTAATCCACAGGTACAGGCTGAACCGAACAAATAACACTTTGCGTTGTAGTTTCACTGTTTTAATCCAAACTCAGAACTCGGAACTCACTATTTTGACTGGTCGTTCTCAACTAAGTCCTCGCACGATCAGGCGTCACACAACATCGCACGACTATGGAGGGGAGGGTAGGCTACAAAATTTCGCACAAGGTCTCAGGGTACATCGCACTTAACCGGTGATATAAGATCTCTAGGCATGAGCATTGAAGTGATAATATTCGCTGTAACACGAATTCTTGAATTTTGGAAGCAAAATCCTTTTGATTAGATCATACAGCAATTTGTAGGTGTCTGAGAAAGGGTGTGGTAGAAGCTTGATGCAGCCTTCAAGTTTATTTAATCAGATAGTCTTGGTATTTTGCAGGTGGTGTTCCTAAGCGAGTTATCCATGGGTGATCAAGCTATGGCTGCTTTGCTTTCGATTTTAAATTCAAACGAGACAATTGTAGACCAGCCTTCTACAGTGGATCAGAGTGAGCAGATTATTGTACCGTCGGAAGCGGCACGAATCCTGGCAGAAATCAAAACAAGGTAAGTTTGTAATGGAATTTCTACCTCTTTGCTTCTGTTGTTATCCATTTTCATTTTCCTGTCGGAGATTGTGTGACTAATACCTACATTTCAAGATAAATTTTCCAAGCGAGACCTTTTAAAACATGCGATAATAGGATATTTAGATTATATGTCAATCACGGTCAGAAATCAAGGATGGACACGTTAATTATTTTCATATTGATTGACAGCTTGATCGACTAACTTAGAAACAGGAGGCCGTTGTTGACAGATCGTTAGTTTAACATTGTATTGTATGACATGTTTAGTTGCCTAGAGAGAGTGAAGGAGTACTGTACCTGAGAACTGTGAACTGTAAATCATCTAAAATCAAGTTTATTCTGTGATATCGTGAAGTTCGGCCATAGGGCATTCGCGACATTCCCTTACCGCAAAAAAAAAAAAAAAAAAAAAAACAACTTGGCATAGAAAATCACTTTCTTCATACAAAGGCAAATCACCCACTTGGAGAATATTTGAGGTTAGCCACGATGAAGCATTGAATTAGTAAGTCTTGAAGTCATTGTTCAGGTTTAACTCTTTAACCCCTAATATCAAAGAACAATTTCTCCTATCTTGTCCCCATACTAATCTTATAAAAGTACTGTGGAGAAGTTATTAATACATCAAGATAATTAAATTGGGTGATCATATCCTCAATTCTCATGACCTCAGGTGCTGAATAAACATTGATATTACAAGGAGAAATTTGATGCTGATCACTGTAAGGGCATAAAGGGTTAAGCGGCCAGGAGCGTTGGTATTAGTTGTTTAACTGTTAGAAGGACTACTCTCACCCGACGATCGCACCAGACAAAACTATTCCCTTTCTTTACAGGGCAAGCATGGTGCTTTCCTGCCAAGTACAAGACGCCTCCTTCAGTGACACACTGCTGGCAGCAAACCCATCACTAGAGCTAATTTCTAAATTAGCGGGCGAGTGCGATCCCGGCCAAAGATTAACGGTCATCGAGACCCACTGCCAACAGCTACGAAAACTCTTCAAAGACTTTGTTAAACCTGCTGAACTACCCAAGAAAACAACCAAGACCAACAAGAAGATAGTGCTTGATGGTAGCCGCTCTTTTCCTCCCGTACGGGGATGTGTTTTTACCGAGGGGCATACGTGTATTCACTACATGGCGGATCCTGCGGCAGGCTTCGGGCTTCCGAGGGGGACATTCGTGTATGCTAGCTCCCCTTTGCCGCAAAAGGTGGGAAATACAAAACCGCAATAATTGCTTAATTTGAAGTTGATAAAAAGTACCCCGACCAGCTTTATATCTTTCTCATTAAACCCCTGCACGCCTGAAAATTACCGTTTTGGAAGAACAGTTCTTAACAAATGGCCGAATTAAGGTGACGGTTAACATGGGGAGGATGAAAGTGTATTATGATGTTAAGCCTGGTTTACACGTACGACGCAAGCATAAGCATAAGCACAAGCATAAGCATAAGCACAAGAAACCTACGTGTAAATCGGTGCGACGCAAGCGTAAGCGCCTTGTGCTTGCGCTTTTGCTTATGCTTGCGTCGTCCCGGTTTACATGTACGACGCAACGACGCAAGCATAAGCACAAGCACAAGAGAATGGAACGATTTCCATTCTCTTGTGCTTGTGCTTATGCTTGCGTCGTTGCGTCGTACGTGTAAACCGGCACGGCGCAAGCATAAGCATAAGCGCAAGGAAAGGAAACTGAAAAAATGTGACAAGTTGTCAGTGTACAGTCTAGTTACTCATGCGTTGCCATTTTCCGCCATGTTGGAATCAAATCTCGGCTGCTTCTGCGCTTGCGTATGTCACGTTATGCTTATGCTTATCGCACGTGTAAACATCCTTGTGCTTGTGCTTGTGCTTATTCTTATGCTTGCGTCGTACGTGTAAACCAGGCTTTACTAACGTACACATGACAGCGAAGAGGTAACGTTTTGTAAACATTTTATTGCAACATGGTCCTCACAGTTCATAAGGCAACAGTTCCAGTTCTAGAAAAAGATACTTCTTTCAGTTTAAGCCCATCGTGTTTGCGCGTATTTTAAATGTGTATTTCTTTTTTCTAAGGCACCATCCTTTTACTGGGAAGTGGAGCTTTGTTCCCTGGGGGATCCGGAAGATCAAGACCCGGGGCCTTGTATTTCCATAGGGTTTGCACCATGGACAGATCCGCTAGCCAGTGGTTGGATCAATCCTGTTGGATCGTGTCTCCTACACAGGTTTTTTTTTTTTCTATTTTGTTTGTTGTTTTCAAGTGTTTTCCTTCAGTCTTGTTTCTGGTAGTCGTGTTCCAAGGACGCGTTCTATTTGTGCATCATATTCCTGGAATACAATCTTTAACAACAACAGCAAACTTAATTCGAAGAATCGTAGAAAAGTGAAAAACACGTTGCCCATCCCAGGTAGAATACAGGCAATGAGTAAGGGGGCCAGTGCACATAACGGTTAAAAACAGCATAGAGCAAAGAAAGACCTGCGGTGATAGAGCCATCTGCTAAGAAGTAAGGAGCCCTGTTTTGCTTGACATGTCTCGAGACACTGAATCAGTATGGCACGGGATTCGGTTTTTTTTTTTTCTTGCCAAGTATCAATTGGACTCATGAGTCATTTCTTTTAGATTGTTCTTCAGTTGAGCATTATCAACCGATTTCAGTAAAAGCGGGCAGAATTACATTCAAAATTTGTTCCACTTCTCGAAGGAGAGTTCACATTAGCATTAGAGCGTTTTATCAACGTAACGAACCTTTCTTTCAACGTTATATTCACGTCATAATTTTTGCTTGTAACAGTAATGGCCGTGCAGTGCTTTACAGATCAGGAGGCTTCCTTCAGTGGAAGACTGTGTCCTTAAATATCGTAATGAAAGAGAAGGATGTGATTGGTTGTGGATACAAAAGAGCCGAGGATCAATCTGATAAAGGACTGGTTTATTTCACCTGTAACGGCGACAGGCTGGCAGAGGAACTGGACGGTGTGCAGTCTGGACTATGGCCAGTTGTTCATATACAGAAGAAGGTACAAACTTCATGTGCAAAATACTAAAACTTGACAGGTTAGGGTTGTGCAAAGAGTAGTCTGAATTACGTTAGAGCGCCTCGGGCACTGTGGGACGCTACGTTGTGGCTGAGTTGACAAGACCGGACATTCGGATCCCTCCGCACAGGGAACTGTGACTCGAATGACAACCAAAACAAAACCATGAGCACCTTAATTCGACATGAAACCAGACAATAAAGAAAAGCTAATACAGCTGGTGAAAGCAGCTCCGCGTCTGTAGTTGTGAAGATATATTCCTCACTTTTCTTGTGGATTAATGTGCTATGATTGGTAGCCACGCAATGGACATATCAAAGTCAACTTCTACTGCTCACGGTTTTCTTATTCACACAGTTATTTTTCCTCTTTGATCAGTGCTATTTGTTTAGTTACCCTGGTTATGTTTTTCACTTTACCTACACTTCCTTTCAGAACGTGCGCGTTCGCGTAAATTTCGGTGCTCGCATGTTCCTGTATGCAGAAGGCTCCAAGCATCGCGCGGCGGCGGACATGTGGAGCGACTCCATGGAGGATCTCAGACAGGCATTTGAGGAACTTCCTTTTGCTTTTGAGGCTGATGTTATGGACGACAGCGTGATGGATGGTCAGGTGGTGTCTAAACCTTCAACGGCTAAACCAGCACCTCTCACCATACCAACAGACGCAGGAAAAGGTGCGTGCACCCAACTGCAGTATAAAGGTCTGGGGATTAAAGGAGCACTCTTTCGGTTTGCAGAAATAAATGTATCGTGGTTTAAGTTGGCGTGAAACTTATACTTCCTAAAGGAAATCGTGCTTCTCAGACGCAAGAAGGTAGCGTCAGGTTAAAAAAGGTTGTCCCTTCTCGGATGTATATGTTACTTTTGGAATGTGTTTCACACGTGAGGAGAAAATGTTTTCCGGAACAACTATTTCCTAATTTAGCTAGGCCTTTGTAAGGCTTTTCACTTGTCCCATCAAATTGCTCACGCCCTACTCACTACAAGGAGTGTTTAACGTGAATCAAAGCTACAACTTGTCTACGACTGAAAAATTACAACCAACAAGAACTTTCCTCTTATAATTACAGAGTACGACCCGCTGTCGTGCCTCCAGTACAAGTTGTCCAGCAGTTATGACAGGATGACAGATGTGGGTCCTGCGGCGCCTCTGCGTGTCACAGAGGAGGGTACCAGCCAGGCGGGTGAGGCACCACCGATGGACCCCTCCCGTCTGTTGGTCAAAGCCTGGGAGGACAAAGTGTTTCCAGTTATCAGAAGACGGTTCCGTTCAAATACTGACCGGCAGTCAGGACTCGAACAAATCAGGGGGGCGCTCCTGGCAGGTAGGTGGGGTTGGGTGTGAGGTGGAGTTTGTTTCACTGTAGTGAGGAATCGTTTCAAAGTTTTGTTTATGGTGTCGGTTTGTTAGGCATGATAGAAATCGCTATTGCTACAGTGGCGGATTTATACGAAGACAACGGTGGTATCCCGTCATCCCTGCAGTTTCCTAATCTTGATGACGTAAAAGCTGACGTCAACAAAGTGAGCGCAGGAGGCCTGAAACCGGGTCAGCCTGTTATCATAAACAGCACCACTCTGAACCAGGCTTCCTCTCTACCGGGCTTTGCAGTGCCGGACATGAAGAAGACATTTGGTCTCACGGGAGTGGTAAAGAATGTTGACAAGGTAATTTATTTATAAACGTTTTTTAACTGCCAAGTCTCCGTACTTTTTTCTTGGATGGTAGGAGATTCGCTCACCTTTTTTTAGTGAACATGGTAGGTAATATTTGAGGGGTTTACTTGCATCCAGTTCATTCCACAGTTTGTCCATGAAGCTGTTACCGCTTATTACGAACGTTAAGGATAGGGCCTCGGCTTACTCCGAAATGAACTTTATTTTTGTACAGGTGGAAACTTCCAGTTGATGGCTCAGAGGGGTTCAGAAACCCCTCATAGAATCTTTTTTAACTTTGCGAAAGTTGTATCTCAACATGCTAATTAAAATTCCTTAATAAAAATTGGGGGTCATCGAGCTCGTGTTTGAGTTATAACCACTTAAAGGTAAAATTAGGGGTGTTTTTAACAGGTTATGCTGTTGCTATGGTAAACTTTTATGTCGAGAAAAGGCATGTTAGTAAGTTGAGTTGGTTTCTTTATTTGTTTGTACAGGCTAAAGGTTTAGCCGAAGTGGAAACGTATAACCGTGAGGAGGGTACACTTATGAGATTCTGGTATCCAATTACGGCCTTGGAGCGGCCCACTGCTGGCCTAGCACGCTCCTCGTCGCTGGCTCTGTGTAGCGAGGACCGCATGCGTGTAGACATTTATTGCGAACTACTCAGAAACGAGGCTTGTCTAACCCGGATGTACTGTAGAGAGGCGCACACCAGGTTGTTGTCAAGGCAGGCTGAGAGTCACAACCAGATAACAGGTAAGAAAGGCTAAGAAACCCAACAGGAAGTCGTCTGAAGCGTAAAGGTGGCCTATACTAGTGATGTACGTGGTATACGAATCGGAAAAAAAAGTTATGATCTTGTGAAAATTTTCACAACCGAAGCAGAAACCGGTGCCATTCATTAATGCTATAAACATGGTAATCGCGGTGTATTCTGCTCTAAATTGCTTTATGAAGGGGCTATCTTTTGTTTTTGTTTTTTTGTTTTTTTTTTTTAAGGGGGACTACTTTTGGCTCGAGTCAACAAGAAGTTAAGGTTAACGTTGGTTCGAGTTATCGACTTTTTGCTCTAAGGAAAAGCTTTTGCCTTGTGACGCTACAGCATTTACGATGCTAATGTGGCAACTTATAAACCTCAATTCTGTTACCTTACAGACATATTGTCCCTCCTACAAACTCTTGCCACTCAACTATTGGCTCCACCACAGAATGATGGCACGATCACCATGACGTCACCACACTCAGCCCCAGATCCCCGTCATTGCCTCACGGCCAACACCTTGCAGCCGAGTGCACTGTTTTTCAGCGACCCCGCGAGCCTCGTCTCCCAGCTTCGTTACCTATTGTCGCTTACAATTGAACAGGACGAAGAAGAAGTGTTGAGGATAGTGAATACAGTATGCGAGGTGTTGAAAGAAGCTCCCCGAGGGGGGTACCATCAGGAAGTGTCGGTCAGCGCGGGAAAAACGGACGAAGAGGTGCTTATACCTGGTGCCGCTGTAAGCGTGATCTCTTGCAGGGAAGATACAGGATGTCTTAGCGCTGGGTGAGTGTAGACGCTTGATCTTTGTTATATCGAGTATAACTTTTCCCCCCTCAGTGTTAAATCCTTTTAACAATCCAGAAGGCTTATACCACGGTATCACATGTGTTCGGCTAACATGCAGGGGCTCCTTGACTTTACAAACGACTAAACATTGATATCCAGTACAGTCAACTCCCTTTATTGCGGACACCCCCGGGGACCCGAGAGTCCGTAATAACGGGATTTTATATTTCAGTCGAACGTCTGTAATATATTTTTTGCGGTGACTTAGCTGCTGTCCGTATTATCGGGGTGTCCGTAATAGCGAGGTATCCGCAAGGCGAGAGTTGTCTGTATTGTTCGTCGCCCAAGTTGTTCAGTGGCTTTACGAGCAAACATTCACCAAACATCGCACAAGGTGATTCTGTACAATGTTATTACCAATTTATTAACTGTTATGTCCTCGCAGGAGGACATATTTATTGATTTTTCCTTTTTTATTTTTTATATTTTATTATATGAAATTATTCATATTTTTAAAAAAAATTTATTTTATTATTATTATTTTTTTTTTGTTTTGTCTGGGTCTCTTTCCCCTCTTGTAAGCAGAGGTGGTTTGAATATGAACCAATTATTTGGCGTCCAACTTGAGGTTGGATGAAATTGTCCGATAGTCTATGCTTTCGGTACTTTATATCCTTGTATTTCCTCTCTGAAAAGAGTATAATGCAGCACAAATGAATATTGGCTCAATGCAGTTCTGCTGTTTCTTTTCAGGGGTATGTCCAATCCTCGGTCAGCTTGTGTAACGATTTCATGCTATCATGGAAACCAGAAACTAAACAAGAATGGCCAACAAGCGCGGTACAAAGTTGTTCAGTACCCTAACACCGCCGATTCGAACTTGTCAAGTAAAACTAACCTGTATCCTGACATGATACTACCTTGCAATCGGCTCTACTTGCAGTTCTCTCCCTTGGCTACTGAAGGGCTTGTAGTGCACCTGAACGCGTTCTCTGCAGACTTCTTCCTCTCGCTCGTATTCATTGAGGTTTTTATTCAAGTCTACTTGGAAACCGCCGCAGAATTTTCACGGAATTCGGAGAAGACCTGTGAAGACAATGCTGAAGACGTCGAGGAGAAGAGAAGAGCTTTGATTCACAAGACAGTGGTGTTTAACTTGACTGATATTCTCAGTTCGTATTTACTGAAATCGAACTTACCCGCGGTCATCAAGGAGATTATCTTCCACCTCTTGGCCCAGCTGATAAGATCCTGTCATCATGTGGAGTCACAGGCTGCCCAGCCGCATACTCCCGATCACTGGGGTACATTTGACTTGTTTATCTCGAGATTGGGGCCCTTGCGCAGTGAGCTGCAGAAGCTCTTAGAAAAAGAGCTTTCAGCCACAAATACTGCAGCTCTGGATTTTATTCTCAACTGTAATTTCGAACACAGCGAGTTTTCATCCTACCTGCAGGCCCTTCTTGGGCTTGTATCAGCAGCTCATGAAGTTTCTCCCAGCCGAGGCAAGTCAGGTAGAGGGTTGTCACTTAAGGATATGCAAGAAGCCTTGCAAGTAAGTATAGAGGCAAGGAGTAAAGCATGTATTCTCTAAATCAGTCACACGAGCCACTGATGGCCCTGTTGTAAACGAGTAGGATCTGGAACTAGTCAAAATTGCACGTGATTATTTGTAATGTGATTTTTCGGATTTGAGTGTGACTCTCGAGGGACAACTAGGAACTTAACTCTGGAACATTAAGTCTAAATGTAGCGGATTTTTATCTAGTACGATGCATCTCGAGTAGCGGAATTCTTTCTCAAGGAATTTTGTCATGTAAATTTCGAGTTCAGCTGCTGTTTAAGAGTTTGGTCAAAACGACAGGCCCATTCAGCAACTAGGAACATTAGTACTCTTTCCTGGATAGGATACCATTTCATTGCACGGTTACCCGCAGCAGTATGTCACTGGTACCCATTTATACACCTGGGCAAAGGCTTAAGGGAGATAATGTGGAGTAAAGTTTCTTTGAACCAACGCGCAGGCAGAGGTTTGGCCGCGAACCCTGACGTCGAACTAACTATTTACAGCATGAATGTTGTGCCGCTTGTACTAAGGACGGATCCATCATTTGTGTCCCTGGTCAGCGAGCGGCACAACATTCATTTGTACCCTTCACATTCACATTGCCGCAGTTACTACCGTGATATTCCACGACTTGTCCCTGTCCTACCTCATAGCTCAGTCGGTAGATCAACGAACGATCAAATCCGCAGGTATTAGGTTCGAATCCCGCCGAGGTCGGCGACTTTTTTCTTTGCTCTCGTGCGATCTCACATTTCCTTACTAGGGCGCACACTCAGTGGGGAAATTCATGGGTTCATATAGGACTTTAACATACACTGCAAAGTCAATTCTCTGATCCATCGTAACTAACTACACCATCTC
Source organism: Pavona decussata (assembly GCF_977016875.1). Classification (NCBI taxonomy): domain Eukaryota; kingdom Metazoa; phylum Cnidaria; class Anthozoa; order Scleractinia; family Agariciidae; genus Pavona; species Pavona decussata. The sequence continues at coordinate 1,051,278 of NW_028145494.1, read as the reverse complement.
GCTTCCACAAAGCCCTCTGTATAAAGGTAATTATATGTAAGTGGCCGCATCAGTCGTATATTCTCTTTTGCCTCCAGGCAGCTGTCTCTGATTCAGCCAACAACGAGATGAGGTCTGCGCCGCCAACCAGTGGTGGCAACACGTTTAACTTCGAAGCAGTCGTTCCTCCTTCTTCCACGGAGGGAGTCTCCTCCTCTGGTCCGCCGTCACCCAAGTGCAAGGCTAGTGAGAGGCGCGGCAGCGTACGGCGAAGGAAACGGGGTTTTGGGCACGGCGTGACCTCCCCTACTGAAAGCATGCCTTGGTTTGACAAAATCGTGGACACGACACTGTTGTTGAGGAATCTTATTCATGGAGACCCGCGTGGATCATCGCAGCTCAAAGACAGCTTAGCTTCGGTTATTCCCACAAAGAGCACCGCTCTACAGCGGCTTCTGGTCATCACGAACATTGCTCCCACTCTGAGCAAGAAAGAAGCCGTGGATGCGATAAAAAAAGCCAGTCGACCAAGCGGTGGGATTCGCGATGATGTTTACATCCCCGCGGTCGAGTCACGTGTTACTGCCGAGAAGACGCCTCCAGCGGATGGCAGTGACGGATTGGACTCTAGAGTAAGGTCAATGACTGAGCTTTTACCAAGTGCGCAACAAGATAAACCCGAGAAAATCCTTGGTTATGCTGTGGTTCAATTGAAGAGCGCAAGTCAGCTTGATTTGGTGCGTCAAGCTATTGCATCCAGTAAGACTCTAAAGGATCCATCGTCAGCTGAATCTAGTGTTGGCGTTGCTAAAGTCAACTCTGAACTTCTTATGGAAGGAACTAACGAGCTTGCCGCCTTCGCTGTGTTTGATGAATTTTTAAACGTGCGAATGTTAAGTGGTGAAACTGAGAATACACTATCTGATTCAGCTAAGAGGGCACTGGCTGAGATTTTCTCAAGTTGCGCTCGAGCTGTGCAAACTGATGTCAAGGAAATTAAATCAGACAGTTTTAAAGAAGTTCAGTCCAATGCTGATTCAGAGTCTTCTGACCCTGCTAAACAGGGTAAAGAGTTAACAACGGAGGAAGTCAAAACTCCAGTTGAAAACGTGGCGGAACTACGCAGCGACACAGCGACCTATACCAGCAGCAATACCGATCGCAATTCAACATCAGGACAAACTGATGAAAGTGCGTTATCAGAACCAATGTTGACAAAGGACGATATCTGTAGTTTGGCGCCCGGTAACCTTTTGTTGTCGTTTTTGAATGCGGTGCGTCACGCAAAGGAATCAACCTCGGAGCTAGTCACGCAACTTTTAAGGGATCACGGAATCTCTGGTGGGAAAAGCGATGACAGAGTGCTTGGACTGGAGGGGTTTTTAAAGTGGGCCTTAATTAGAGGCTGTCAGGATGTTCGCGCGATTTGGAAAGGGGTTATAGCTTGTGGATATGACTTGCAGTTTCACAGGTACGTGCTGCAGTAACATGTTAACAGTTGTGGGCTTAGTGAGCTGGCCTTTGACCGGAAGTGAGTCTGAAGTTGACTTTGTTTGTTCAAACTTCAGTGTATTTCGTATGTAAATGCAATTAGTTAGCATAAGAACAACACGATTTACAAATCAACAGTATTGAGGTTTATATTGAAACAAGTCAACTGCAGTCTCACTGTCGTAAATACGTTAGCCACAAAAAAAACCCGTTGCGTTGTGGTTAGTTGTATTTTCATAATGAAATACTGTATTAGTTTCAACTTCAACTGGCTATAAATGTTGATAAAGCCCTGTGCACCACGTAGCCGGGGATGATGATGTTCACAGCAAGTGCGGTTTTCGATTATAATTAGGTTGCGAGTGACAGGTGGAAGCCTTGGTTTTACTTCAATCGTTTATAAGCGATTCTGAGATGGGTTTTGTACAGCTGACCTGCAGTCTATCCTATTGCTTTACATTACGGACGTTCTGTTCCCTGGAAACCCTTTTCTTCAAATACTTAGCCAAGGTTTCATTTACAACAGTATCCGTTCTGAGAACGTGTGTGGGTCTAAAAGACAACTTTTTTAGGTGTACACATTTCTTGCCGTCGGATATGGAATCAGACCATGCTGACTGGCCTGTGACTCGAGACCACGCCCTTGTCCTGTACGTGGATACCCTGTGTCGCGCCTGGTCCACCACTCCATCCCGCCTGATGCCTGACGAGCTTCTTCTCTCCGAGGTGGATCTCACCAGTGAAGACTTTCATCAGCTACAAGGTGAGCTTACAGTTTCATACGAGCTTTACAGCTATGGAACTGGAATTACCGCTTTTACTCGCACAACCAGACCGCTTAATGAAATCCTACGGTGTAACCGTTCAAATCAAGTAACATTTTTCATTAGTTTGTGCTGTATATGTTAACAGTGAAAGTTGCTGGGCACAGGTGTTCCATCCATATTCAACAGCGCGAGTGGAATAATTGTTTTATTAAAAACAACCAAGACATTTTGCTAGGACTTACTAATTTCATTGTCCAAGGAAGACCTGAAGACAATTTAATGGCCACTGTTTCTCGGTATTGTATAATGGCTGATATCCCAAGGCCGCTAGGCCAATCAAAACCCTGGAATTACATTATCCAATTACAGTTGAACCTCTCCACAACGGCCACCTTGGGGACAGTAGAAAGTGGCCGTTGTGGAGAGGTGGCCGTTATGGAGAGGTAGGGGTGTAATATGACACTTTTTTTTCGGGAAGTACAACATGTTTATTGTGCCAAGTTCAGGCTTACTGTAGCGTATAATGGCAATCCAATCTTAAATAATACATATAGATAAGATACACAATAAAACGTAAATAATGTTTTGAATCAAAATGTTAACAAGGCGAAACGAGCAAGGTTCGCAACGTTCGCTATATTATTGTAGACAATTTATGCTTACTGCAGCATATAAATGGAACACAATCAAAATACGTATATCGTTAAAATGGATGCAGAAACGTAATGTTCAAAAGACAAATGTCGATTACTGCATCAGTTTATAAATAAAGGTTTTTACAGAAAAGTGCTGTACTGGCCATTGTCGAGAGGTTATTTTGGCAGTTGGGGACGCACTTTAGTGGCCGTTGCCGTTGTAGAGAGGTTTAAACAAGAGCTAATGTATGGACTGTCCGCCGGGACAAAAAAAAGTGGCCGTTGTAGAGAGGTGGCCGCCGTTAGTGGAGGTTCGACTGTATTCAGTTTTTAACATCTTGGATTATTCCTTAGGACTATCACTCCGTAGTCTCAGGAGTCGGTTTGCCTTCCTCAAGTCGTTAAACTCAGATGTGGAGCGTCTACTGTTACCAGTGACCGACCTACGATCCGCTGACTCCTACAACCTAAGCACTGCTACTCTGCTGAGGGAAGCTCGCGGGCTCCTGTTTTATCACACCAAGGTAGCGCTGCTGAATCACGTTCTCAACCACACGGCCCACCGCGGAGCTGAAGACTCGCCACCTGAAGTCTCTTTGGATCCTTTAGAAGCTCTAGAAGGTAACTCCACTGTGCGTGCGATCAACATGTGATTTCTCCGCACAAACTGAACATACTGGCAATAAAATGGATAAAAGGGAGTCAAAAAAATCCTACAGCAGGCGTAGCGGGATTTTAATTTACGTTGGCGCGTCAAATGTGAGCACCAACGTTTGCCAAAGCTGCCCAATGTCTTCCATCGAAAAGATCAATTAAGAACTGCAAGATATTTGTCTGTTGTTCAAAATCAAACTTTTCGCGGGAGAGACATTGCAAAATTTAGACATGGGATCCTTTAGCTCTCCAGAAAGACGTTTAAATGCATTCGCCCCCTCTTGCTTTAAAATGGGCACCATAAAGAAGAAAGCAGAATGGGGGACAGTGGCCTCTCCGATTTTTTAGGAGAGCGGGCCGCTGTGCATAGGTTCCCTACAGGGTTAAATGAAATGCGTGACAACCTAACATTTCAAGCTTACGTGTAAACAAGTTAAATTCCCTTATCAGTGAATTTCCTTAGACATGATTAACCCTTTAACCCCTATTAGCAAAGTACACATTCTCCTATCTTGTCCCCATACTTTTCATATAAAAGTACTGGGGGGAGTTATTAAAATATCAAGAAAATTAACTTGGGTGATCATACCCTCCTCATGACTTCAGGGGTTGAATAAGCATTGATATGCTGATCACTGTTAGGGCTTAAAGGGTTAACTGAACTTTCTGTACGTGTGTGGTTTTCAGCTGACAAGGTGTCATCAGCCGGACCTCAATTCTGTCAGGCCGCTCGTCATATCGCCAATATTTCGTCCAATGGTCTCAGGGTTAAGGTCGCCACCGGAGGGGACCCAGTCTTCCCGCTCAAGGTTCAACTGCGAGGAGAGCAGGTCCTAGGTTCAGGTAATACTGCTTGTAAATGGAACTCAGCAATTTAGTTTTGTATACTGGGTTTCACGCAGCTTTTCCCTTTTATTCATAGGAAACTGGTCCGAACAGCTTTGTTCTTGCCTGGGGTAGGGGGGTTATCGAAAACACTGATAGAGGGGCGACTATGCAATGAAGACACCATCTTTCGAGGTAGAGGAGGGGGGGGGGGGGGGGTTGCATACTGAGGTACCACCATCTATTTTGTGGTGGACCCTTTTCGAATATGGTAGTTTTGACCACTTCCCCCGGCAAGATTCAGTCCTCGGCTCTTGTAATTCCATCCTGGATGTGGTCCTGTTTATTTTATAAACGAGTTTGGTCTATCAGCCAAGTGTTCTATAAACAAAACATGCTTCTTTAATCTCATGAAAAACAAATTATCACATCAATCATACTAGTTAGTAGAGATTCAAGGAATAGTCGAGAGGTGGTTGATTACATTACAGTGGTGGTTGGAAAACTACACACTGGGATGGCCTGGCTAAACCCCTTTTACTGGAAATATACCTTTGAGCCAGCGATCGCAGCCGTTATCGCTGTTATATTAATTTCATATGTGTTGTTTTCAATGTGGTGATATTTTCCATCCTCAGGAGGCTCGTTTCGTCACTTCATGTGGCTGATGGCTCGTGAACTCCAGGGTACCCACGTGAGGTTACTCGTTCCATGCCCCAGCTCTGCTGCAAACAAGAATAAGGTCTGTCTGTGTTTTGCAAGTACGCGTTAACGTGATTTTAGTAACAAGGGTGGTGTGCTGTATGGTACTCATGATGGACAAACCTTAGAGAAGGAAGAGGTGCTGTCATATTCAAATGGTTAGACCCTCACTTGGCTCGGATGACCACATAGAAATGGCGGTCTCCAATTCGGTGATGCACATGAACCATTGAGGACGGTAGGAACTCGGGCTGTGACCACCCTCAGTGCTAGCATGTGGTCTGCTTGGCGTGATTCTTTGAAAGTCTTCTGACCAAATTGGACCTTATACGTAAATTTTATTTTTTAAAAAAAGCTTTATGTATGGTTCATGTTATTTTTTTTTCTTTGTGGCTTGTGAATTGTAGGGTAAATTTATCATGAAGCCTGGTTCCATGACGTACGCTGAGGAGAAATTGCTGATCTTTTTTGGTCAGGTAAAAGCTTTCATTTCGGTTTTAAACTTCCATATTTATTGCATATTGTGAAACGAATGCTTTATTTGAACGGCTGGCTATACGATTTTTTAACGGCAAAACGGTGCATATTATTTTCAAAATGTGCCATTTTGAAGAATGGTTAGAGGCAGTACTGTTAATATGGCGCAGTACATAAATAAACTGCCCGGTCAGTTCTGACATATGGAAAGCACCCTCTGTTAATTCACTTCAGTTGTCGTCTAACGACTTTCAATCTTTCTACAGTTACTGGGAATTGCCCTGCGATCTGACATTCCACTCGCGTTGGATTTGCTGCCTTCCTTCTGGAAAAGCCTGTTGAACCTTCCTCTAGACACACACGAAGACCTCAGAGAATCTGATGTGCTCACCTACAACTACTTACGACGCTTTTCCGAGGTAAGATCGTTAAGGACGGCACCTCCTAATACAAAGGCGAGGGGGTGGGGGGGGGGATACATCATAACAGACACAACCATCTGGAATTTCCTGTTCCTTTATGTGCACTCCCATCTTGGTACTCTTTTTTAATAAGAACCTTTTCTGTTACAAGTTCGTTTTATTTCTGCAATGTTTGGGATACCCTGAACATTCATCAGTTACAAGTAAGCAATAATACAAGAGGTGAGAACGGTTTATTGCTACGGACAATGCTTGCTTGAAACTTAAGCCAGTTTTTAATACGAAATTTGAAATAGGCGCCCTTGTCATTTTTTGGAGGAAACACCGTGGCATGAGTTTGTTGTGCACCCTTCTATTTCAACCTAGGATGGCAACAGTAGTTGGGACTTTACGGTTGAGAGCCCGGGCGGCCTCCATTGGCCTCACACAGAGTTAGCTGTTTCATTTCATTTCATTTATTTGTTTCTCCACTCCTAATACACAAGTATTTAAAAATAGTTACTTGTGTTGTAGGTGGAAAGCGTAGAAGAGTTTCAGACATTGTGTTTTGAAGCGGATCTTTGTCCGTATCGATTTGTTTACACCTCTCTTGACGGCGAAGAAGTGGAGTTGTGTAAAGATGGTGCTAACATCCCTGTAACGTAAGTGTTGTTTTTTCTATAACTGCGACCTTGCTTATATAATTTCTTTTAAGGGTGTTCACCACCCCAATTCAGTAAAGTAGGTTTTTGGTGAGTGATATTCTGTAAAGTTCGTCTCCTTTTGTTGCAGATGGGAAAATCACAAATCGTACGTAGAGGCCATCAGGGAGCTACGAATGAAGGAGCTCCGGTGTGAGTCCCGTATGGCTGCCGTGCGTTGTGGTCTGTCTTCAGTGGTTCCGCTGCACGTGCTCACGGTCATGACACCGCTGGACATTGAGATTCGTACCTGTGGTCTTCCTTCTCTCGACCTGGGGTTCCTAAAGGTTTGTCCCTTTTACCCCACATGTTTTCACCTGAGTCGCGATTGACTGGGTATAGCTCGGGAGAGCTAGAAAAATAGAACTTGGGTCTAGTTCAGTACAAGTTTTACTAAGAGTATCTGACCTCATAACAGCTTTATTCGGACTAGGTAGTACTCATTATCAATTGCGGAGGGACTAATCTGTATAAGGAGGTTAGTTTCTGAAGAAACTGGGGTGCTGCGTTGGTGGAGAGTAGAAACGAATGTTTGGTTTATCAACAGAGTTGATAACTCAAGGTAAATTGGCCACCGTACAGAGATTCGAGTGCTGACATTTCAAGCATTAGCCCTTCGTCAAGGAGGTGTGGGTTGTATGTGTTTTTATAGTGAGCAGTGTTGCTCACTTTCGAGTACTGTTCGAGAAACTTCCTTCTCTTTCAACCTCGTTCATTCAAGCTCTTTTAATAATAAACAAAAGGACATTATTTGTCACTTTGTTTTTGTACCGGCATAAATCGAACTAATGTCCGTTTCCTTCTTTGTCTTTTCGTCAGGCTCACACAGCTTACGTCGCTGGGGTTAAAGAAACAGACGTACACATCGAATACTTCTGGAACTCCATGGAAAGCTTTTCTCAGGTATGTACTGTTGGATTTTAAAAGCATATTAGCACAGATAAAACGCGAAAAAGTGACGTCCTTGAATTGTAAACTGTCGTGGTGAGCGAGATGTCCATGGTAACCCCTCAAGGTCGAGATTGCTTTCTGGAGGTTCTTCGCATTTCCCCTGTCTTGGCGTAGCAACGTCACATCTAGAATCCGCACACCAGAAAAGCGGTTTATCGTTGAGGAAAAGAGGAAACTTACGGCCGCAAGGCGAGAGCTTTGCCCCAGTTGTTCAGAGGCCGGATAACTTTATCCGCTGGATAAGGCACTATTCAGGGTCTAAAATATACTTCACGTAAAACGTTGTCCAAGGTTTTCGTACACTCCCAAACTTAAATGTGGTTAGAGTGTGCATATTCGCTTGTGCAAGAGGAAATACTGAAATCTTTGCACAGATTGAAACTGACGGATAGCGACTTATCCACTGGATAAAGTTATCCGGCCTTTGAACAACTGGACCCACATAGGCTAACTTGTTCCTGCCTCTTATCTCCGGGCCCTAGCCATTCAGAACAATAGATTAGAAGCTACTACAGCGACGGCAACGAGAACGTTACAAAACAATAGGATTTAATGAGAAAAACAAAAGCCCTACACTTCCGTTATAATTTTAACAACGTGAAATGACCAAATTTAAGGTTTTGAAGAGAACGTGAGCACATGATGGTAAATTTTTCATTTTCTGTTTCAACTTAAACGCCGTTCCCACCGGTTCTGTTACTGGATAGTTAGGTCACACTGTACAAGTAAAACGAATTGGAATAATCGCGAAGTAGAAAAGTGACGCGAACTTGTATTTTCAAGCGACGTTTTTGTTGGCGTTGCCGTCGTGGTTTCTTCAAGACCCTATTGAAGCTATGGCCTTCATCGTCAATGAAATACTTAAACATGGCTGCCTTTGTTCCCGGTGTCATGCTCTGGCCACTTGTCAAGCACGGCAAGGCTGGGAGACTGCAACTCTCAGCCACAGCAACTGAGCAAAGTCTGACTGCAGCATTAAGGAAAATGTCATTTTCACGAAGTTCTGCTTTCGTTTTCAGGATCAGCTACGAAAATTTGTGAAATTTGCCTGTAACCAGGAGCGATTACCAAGCCGTTGCACTTGTCAGGATGGCAACCCCAATACAGCTGATGTCCATGTGCCGCCATACCCTATGAAGATTGGACCGCCTGATGGAAGAGGTAACTAAGTAGTTTGACAACATCCAATAGTTGCAGTGATTAGTGTAAGCCTTCATGTACCTGGTGGTACTGGTGGTGTGGAGACGGTCACGTGGGTTCCTCGGTAGATTTTCAACACGCTCTCTTGTTCACAGGGTTCTTACCCTTTTACAGAAACAAATTTCCAGGACTTTTCCAGGATTCAGAAAGATTTTTTTCCAGGGTTCATAATGTACATTAAGTATTTTTAAGTTGTTGGATCTTCCCATCTAGCTGCTCCTCGATGTCTTTCAAGAAAACTTTATTACTCGAATTTGCAGATTTCCAGGATTTTTCAGGACCTCCTACCATTTTCAGGGACTTTCCAGTCCTAGGAAATACCAGACTAGAATTCAAGTACTGGAAGTCCAGGACTTCCAGTACCCGTCTATTATTATGACAGAAAATTTGTAAGAGATTTCATTCACAGAGGAGGAGGAGGCGCAGTGGTGGTATGGTCAACGCATCGGGCTTTCGGTCGGAAGATCGTAGGGTCGGTGGTTCGAGGCGAGGTTGGTCTCTTCATCGCTGTGTTGTTTCCTTAGCAAAGAAACGTTGCCTTACATTGTCTCTCTTCGCCAAGGTGTATAAATAGGTACCGGCGACATACTGCTGGGGGTAACCCTGTGATGGACTAGCATGCTATCCAGGAGGGAGTAGCAATACTCCCAGTTGCTTCATACTACAGAAACCGGGTTAAACGCCGGCCGGCCGTGTGGGAGATACTTACCTTCGAAAGTGTTTTTCAATGAGTTGTGCATCTATGGATACTTTCAAGTCAGGCCATTAACTGCGTGTTGAATATGTTCATCTTTTTTGTTCTCTTATGTTCTCTCGTTTGTCTCTTTGGCATTGTTTGTTTGCTCGCTTTATTTCATGTAATATGTAGATCCTTGATTGTAGTTATCATGGTAAGGGCTTCTTTCTGCTTTTGTTCTGTTAACGACGACCCACAGAGAACACATCACTTAGATGTTATCGTTCTTCGACTTTCACTTTACTCCACAAATGTCTCCACCAAGGGGATTAACTGGGTACCTTTAAAATGTTGGTAAATTCTGACACAATGCTGGTAGTGGGAGAAACAGTTTAGTCGCTTCCGTCTGTACAAACAGAGATAAGCGCCACCAATGTCGGCCACTTGGCTCATGTACTGACTTCACCCGTTGGCTTTCTGTTGTTCAAACATTATTACAATAGGGCATTACAACATCCAGGGTATTTCAAATTCCAGGTCCGTCAGATGCGCGCTACATACGCGTGGAAACGTGCATGTTCATGGTGAAGCTTCCCCAGTACTCGACCCAGGAAAAAATGACGGAAAAACTTTTATACGCCATTAATTGCCGTGAAGATCCACTAACAGACATCACATGACGTCATCACGGGAACAAATCCCAAACGAAAAGACAGCATTAGTGTCTACTCAGGTTAAGCAGCAGCCACCAAACAATTGTCAGCTAACCACAATTGCTGATACTAGGACAGTTGTCACTCGACACAATCCCAGCCTATTAGCTGGAGCGAACACCAAATACAAGTACGAATTTCATTTTGTTTGAAGATTTTTACTTGGTCAAGCCTTACAGAGTGAACGAGGTTGTTGATATTCTTTGCAAAGCGGTACAAACTGTTATGACTGTGTTGTGTATATATAAATTATATGTAAAGCGTTAGTCTATCATTTTAATCCTTTAATTCTCTGAACAAGTCCTTCCGCACTGGGTATTCGTAAGCACTGGAAGTTGTGAGAATTATAGTAAAAAATGTATTTAAAAAAATTAAGGATTTTTATGCTTAATTTGGGAATTAAAGGTTAAATATGATACACCACAGCTTTTGAATAAGTGGTACTATTTTCTCCGAAAAACAAAAACAATGAATATTTTTACAATTATTATGATAGGGAAATAAAATGGATCTTTTGCACAAAGCTCTCTCTCGTTTCTAAGATAAATATTCTTTAATAGCAACGTACTAGTCTGATCATTTCGCTAAAGTCTTTGTTATCGCGATGAATTGTGTGTATTCCGTGTAGTCATCCACGTAAACCCCTGTTACTTTCGAACGTGGGGAGATTGGCGTCATCCTTCCAGGCGCTGAACGGGTTTTACCAAGTAACGTGGCTATGTGAAAATGGGGATCCGTTTTCTTGTTACAGTGTCTCTTGAAATGACTTCTGTTCTTCTGAGATTCATACCGGAGTGGCGTCTCAAACATCGCAGCCATTTGTACTCCAGAATTTAATTTCTAAACAAGCTTTCTCGTTATTTTTTTGTAAAAAAAAAGCATTATACTGTACAATTACAACTCACAGTAAATGTTATCACGTTGCAATGTTAAATAGCTCACGTAGAAAAGGATCTCTATCTGAATGCAAATTTATAACTTCACGCTCAGCGCGAGTACATTTTTAAAAAAACAAAACTGAACATTAACGCCATGATACAAAAGTGTCGAGTCCACGAAATCTTGGACATCAGCTGACTTGTAAAAAACGAAGAACAGCAAAATTATGCTTTACTTGAAATGACACGTAAGAAATTTAATCCATTAACTTGCTTCGCTACAACCGCTCCTCAGCCTGATCGGCAATTTCTTTCATCGCTTCGTCAACTTTCTCCGAGACATCGTCCGCGCTTATTATACACTCACTGGGATCCTGGAAAGAAAGCAACAACCGCTGGAAGATTCGCACTGGAAATACAACAAGAACAATACAACCTGAGAACACAACAGTTGACACATGGGTATCAAAACTAACCTCCTGAATACAACGAAGCAGTTTGGCTGAATTCCTTCTCAGATTTAGAAGTTTGGACGTTATTCTTTCTTGTTCGATAGTCGCTTTCTTCAAACGCTCCTCGGCAGCCTCGGCTTTTTTCAGGGCTTCGTCCCTCTCTTCCTTAAAACCGCCCAGCAACTGAAATCAGAGGAAACATGTAACTGATGTTAGTAGAGTACTGGGAAATCCGACATGAAAAAAAATGATGAGGAAAATAAATCATAACCTGAACGTTCGTCCACTAACATGTAACTGATGTTAGCAGTGTACCAAGAAATGATGAGGAAAATAAATCATAACCTAAACGTTCGTCCACTTACATGTAACTGATGTTAGTAGTGTACCAAGAAATGATGAGGAAAATAAATAATCACCTGAATGTTCGTCACTGTGTAAAAGCCACTATGTTACGTTTCTGCACATGCGTCTGGAATCAATATTTTGAATTTTGTTCGGTCCCCGAACGAAACTAATTTCATCGATGTAGAACACTATCCTGTTTCTTTGGCTTGTTCTCCCGGCTATCCTTCATATGGATCTCATTTTGATCAAAAAAGGCGCTTTAACTCGGTTTCAGATAGATCTTTCAAACAAAAAAGTTCCGGTTTGTTACAATACCGCGCAAGAAGGGAGACTAGGGACAGTAGGGCTGTGACGTCAATACAGGATCGCCAGTTTCGCGGTTTCTCCATTCCTTATATGGTCTTCGTGTGCAGGGGAAGAAAACTGTGTCAGAATGAAACAACTGAGGAATCGAGAAACCGCGAAAGTAGTGACCCTGTATTGACGTCACAGCTATGCTATCCCCAGTCTCAGTTGAGGAGTGAAAGTTGACGCTATTATACGCCTCAAACAAGGGGAAGAAAAATTGACAAGGAAATTTTTTTTTCGACGCTTATGCAAGAATAACATGAAGATTTGATCAATCAAATAAGAAAAATCGGTCATATACACTGTAACATTTTGAACCATCCGTTACACAAGGCATTTTTTCCTACAGTAACGTTTTCGGGAAAACTTGCAAGGGAGAAGGCAGAATATCAAACGATTCTACTTTCCCTGCAAGTCATCTTGCGATAGTTCTTTTCAAATCAAGATGCAAATGTCCATCAATCACTGTGTGTGACATGACCTTACCATCAAATTGGAGTAGGACACCTTCATTGTGGCGTCATCTGACTACAACAACAAGAATCCTTCAGTTTGTTATGCTAAGTGGAACTATTGTTATTCAATCCTTACTATTGCAAATTTGAGTTTGAAAAGGAAAACGGAATGGAAATAGCGTATTATTTGTTTTCATTCATTCACTATCGTTCTGAGACCACTTACCTTTGAAATGCCTTCCTCGTAGCAATCGAAGAAGTCCTCCTGGAAACAATAAAAACAGGTTTGCCTCAATGTGCATATTACTACTACCTACATTAGAGACCTATCAGATATTTGGAAAAAGTTCAATTATTGGGCCATTTGCGAGTTGGTGTGCACCTCATTATGAAAGCGATGCTGACTGCAAAGCTTTTCATACGAAAATTAGTTTTGTTTGCATATGAATAAAACTTTGCACTAAGCGTCGCTTTCCTAATGAAGTTCAAAGTAACTCGGAAATGGCCTTTTTCCAATGGAATATCTTCAAAGGAATGTTCACGAAGTGGCTTCCTATTTAGGAATGAAAAAAACAACCACTTTTTTTTTTTACTTTTCTGAAGCGCTTGTGTCAAAACCTTAGCGGTAATTTGACTTTCTGGCTGCGAAAGACAACAAGGAGGCTTCAAAACAATCCAAGTTTGCTACACTAAGGCACGCATTAACATATAATTTTATCACCAATAAACCGCTAAATTCTTTTGGAAGGAATCGGCAATAGAGGTACTTCCTATTATGCTGAGGAAAGATCGTAGAGTATTAGGTTGCTTGTCTTTTTTAGTTTTTTTTGCGTTAAAAATCCTCAACCGCTCGCGATCGAAGCGATTCACAATTTGCCCTATTCTAACCGTTTACTATATTGGTTATCACTGATGGAAGGCTATTGCCGAGAGTATTTTGACCAAAAGGTCGCGTAGTAATGAAAACGGCGGAGGGTTAAAGATACAGACTACATACCAAAGGAAACTCCTTGAGTTCGTCACTGCCCATCTGCTTTATAGCGTCCTTTGTGATGCGAAATTTAGGAGGGGCAAAGTAAGACAAAGTACGTCTAAAATGAAAAGAAATCGATTTGATAAGGGATATGGTCAATACTATTGTACTCAGACAGGTCCAACCGTCCAGAATAAGTTGATATTATGACCTTCACTTTTTCTTTCAACGAGTCTTTTTCTCCGTCTTCCTACTCTTTCTTCCCTTCTCTTCCACCTTCGTTCTCCTTCTTTACTAACGGGCCCTTTTTACCGTCATCAGTAGTAGTATTATTATTATTATTCTTAATTTTGACAACAGACAAATTTGGCTCCTTCCTGGGCGATTTAAACAAAAGAAAACAAGGAAGATGTCAAACCTAAACATATTAACAAAGTGTTGCAGAGCAGGATTTTCCTCCAAGTTATTTTCTTCTGACATAGAAGACACTCTGTTGTCCTCTGGGGACTGAACAGCTGCTGGAGTCTGGTTTTCTTTCTTCTGCTGTTGTTGTTGTTGGCCACTTGGTGTTTCATTTGCCGGCGTGCTACTTGTCGGCACCTCTCGTGACGGACTTGGTGACTTAGGAGCTGGTGTTTCCACAGGCTGTAAATAAATTGAAAACCTCGTTTCACCCTCGGCAGCAAGCAATAGGCCATTTTAAAGACCCTTCAACCCATGCCTGGTACAAGACTGCATAAAAAAGTTTAATTTTCTTGTAAGTGAAGGAAATATCTTGCGCTAGACTTCGCCTTGAAAGGAGGTTGAAGGCAATTCGAAAATGGCCTACTCTACGTAAGCATGGACTTCAGTAAATTCAAAAGTTCAGGAGGGCACTACCTTGGAAACTCAAATATCCTGCCATTTGCTTTTATTTACTGACAAAAAAAGTCAATGCAGCGGCAACAAAACGCAAGATCAGTTCCAATATTATGGAATAAAGGTTCTGAGACCATCTGTCAAGGATTGATATAACGGTTGGAAACACGATGCAACAGCATTAATAAATCCTTTACACATCAGCATCAACATGAATATTTTCCTCACAGTCCGGGTAGCTTGCGTTCAGTTTATTTAAACGCATTTCCAGGTCTGTACCACAGTTCATAAAAACGTGGTAGCAATAAACACGGGTTGAGGTCATTCTCCTTGAGAAAGTCTTTAAGTTTATACTTACTTGTAGAACTCGCAAGTCATCACTGGGATGGTCGAACCTGTAGATGGGAGAGATTTGTGGCAAACGGATTAATGACAACAAATGAATTAAAATTAGCATACTAGTCCATCCCCTTTCGGGTTTTCCACTTATTTGTTTCGCTGTTTTCGCTTATTTCAGCTATTAGTTTCTCTGCCAAGAAACACGTTTTTTGGTATTAACCTCTCCCTTCAAGAGTCAGACCTCTTGGCTCACTTCATATGGCTCTCACTTTCTTCTGGGAACGAAATACTGAAGTTTAAACATTCAAATAAAAGCTCTCGAGCAGCGCTCTTCTGTCGTTGGTTTCTCAGTTTTTCTGAAGATGAATTTCTTTTAGTACCGTACATTTTGATTTTAGGTAGGTAAAGTGGAAATTCATCGACTGTTTTCTTCTGGTACAAACATTTATGTAATGTTTAAAACACGAGCAGCAGTGTTTTATCGAGATTTCGAGTGGTTTTAGACCCGATACGTGCTACTAGTTTTTTGAACGGCGTCAAAAACATTCCGGGAAAAGCGTTTCAAGACTAGAGAGGTCATAACAATGATGCTTTTGTGAAGGTTAGGAATAAGCATACGAAAAACACCGCATACTAGTAAGGAGGAGGTTTTATCGGGTTTTAAAACCACTGCACGTGACGTTTTATCGACCATTTGATAGGTTAACGGGCTTATGAATTATTAATGAGTTTTGAAGTACTTACCACTTATCATACTTGTCCTTGGGATACATGTCAAACTTAACGCGAACCCTGCACGATGAACCCTTGGGTTTAACAGCAAATACTGTTCCGATATACCTGAAGATCACAAAACGAGACCATTTCAGCGCGAGATTATCCACATTGGTTGACTATTGAATTCTAATTGAAGAAACATAGAACTTACCACTTCGAATTATCAACCCTTGCTTCCACTTTGGTTCCCTTGGGTACTAACAAGAGAAAAAGGAAAATTCTAAAGTTCCCTATTTACCTAACTCAGTCGAACCTCAGTTAATGGACACTTCGGTAGGCCAACTAATCTTCCTAGCGGATACTTGGTCATGGTCCCCGTTATATACAAAACTATAAAGCAACACTTCTCCCAAGGACGCTCCCAAGGGTGAAGGTTGTCCACTTAGGGGAGGTTCGGTTTGTAACAGCTGTGGTTCACGCATGTTGCAATCAACAGTAAATTATTACAATATGCCGATCCCAAATTGACAATTTTATGCATTGCCAGCACTTTCCTTCCGCTGCACTGTTCTCATCTGTGTACTGTTTTTTTATTATTCTTTTTTTTTTTTTTTGGAATTAAGCATAAACGCGAATGACACGTTTGCCGTAAACGCGATTCAAAATCTCTCGTTATATAAAGGATTAAAAATGACCAAGCTGTCCTTACGTGTTGCTCCCTCGCTTTCACCCTCGCTGCTCCACTCCATTAGTTGTTCTTGTTGAATCTGCTGTAATTCTGTTAGCTCTTGTTTAGATTCTTCCGCCTTTGGTTCTTGTCTCGCCTTCGTTTCTTCTTGTCTCTTTGCCTGGCTTTCTTTCTTCTCCACGACCTATGCGAGTGAATAAGGGTTCCGTAACATGAACACAAGCCGAGAATTAAAATATATCATCATATTTGTTTTATTGCGCATGTGCCACACTGACATTCTTGACATTCCAATCCTAGCAGTATGCAGGATGTTTGTCTCATGAACCTAGTGTAATGGCCTTAGCTCCCACGAGTCTCCTGTAGCTCAATGGTAGAGCATCTGAACTAGTAATAGGAAGGTCTTAGGTTCGACTCCCGTTGGAAGAATTCAGAATTCTTTCTTCCGAGTATACCTGTGTCACTGATTGAATAAAACATCATTCTCAATATTTTTTTTAGTTATCGAAGGAATGGATGCTGTATCTTGCGAAGAACAGAGATCTTCAAGTTATTCTGGCTTCTGGTTGAAAAAAGGTTTTACGTGCTAAACTGCAGTCTTATGAAAACAAGTTTTAATCATCCGTTCAGTGAAAGACTTTAGCCCGTACTCTCAATAAGAACGTCCATTTTGCTCTTCTTGTGATCCGTGGTGCTATTTTGTTATACTGTACAAGGTGATTCTACCTCTCGACGTTAGTGAATTTTGTGCGCCAGTCAAATGAAAGCTATTGAACAGCAATTTCTTGTCCTTGGTCCAGGTACGATACAGAGTACTGGAAATCTAAGAAGTAAATCTTTTGTTTTGCCACATACTAACTGGAGAGCGGTCATATATTTCTGCGAGCAATATATTTTAAATCATACCTTCGTTGTTTGTACATCGTTCTTCTTCCTTTTGGGTTGTACTTCCTAAAAGGGAAATTACGTTGTTAACATGAGAGTCAAGCATTTGGGCGTTTTGTTATCTCTGGTGCAAACAAGTGAATGGCTGGTAATCAGGAGTCGAGGCTCTACACTCCTCAAGGTGCACAGAGGATCAAACTAGACATCAGTTTAATCTGTAGTAACAAAATGAGTCAATTTACCTCTACAGCAGGTCGAGGTTCTGCATTTCGTCGCTTCAATGGCTGAGAAAGGAAGAAAGAACGTTACTTTCGAACGGTCGTGAGATGGCTACTAAAACTGTTTGATTGGTCGTTCTTCCTAGGAGCCATACTATAAACAGGGTTCGTAGCCTTTTTCAGAAACAAATGCCCAGAACTTTTCCAGGCCTCGGAAAGTTTTTTTTCCAGGACCCGTAATGCACATTGAAAGACTCCAGCCCGTACTCTCAATAAGAACGTTCATTTTGCTCTTCTTGTGATGCGTGGTAATATTTTGTTACACTATGCAAGGTGGTTCTACCTCTCTCGACGTGTGTGAATTTTCTGTGCCAGTCAAATGAAAGCTATTGAACAGCACTTTCTTGCCCTTGGTCTAAGTACGATACAGAGTACTGAAATCCCTTTTATTCGTAGTAACAAAATGAGTCAATTTACCTCTACAGCAGGTCGAGGTTCTGCATTTCGTCGCTTCGTAGGCTGGGGAAGGAAGAAAGAACGTTACTTTCGAACGGTCGTTAGATGGCTACTAAATTATCGTACTTCGTAGCAGCCTTACTATACGCAGGGTTCGTACCCTTTTTCAGAAACAAAATTCCCAGAACTTTTCCAAGCCTCGGAAAGTTTTTTTGCTTTCCAGGACCTATAACACCATTAGATGTATTTTTAATTTGTTGGATCTTCCCATCTGGCTGCTCCTCAATGTCTTCAAGAAAACTTCATCACTTGAGTTTACAGATTTTCAGGGCCCAGTTGTATATGCGAATGACCACAATCTCGACTGACCTCGTGTGCAGTTTTCTGCTTTCTTTTATCTTCGGTACTGTCCACTACCGTTCTCTGCCGCCTCTGTACAAATGTAATCAAAGCATTTTGTCTCAAACATATGCAGATTCCTCGTCAAGGCGTTTCAAAGATCGGAGTCATGTATTTGTTGTTATAATATGACAGCTTTCCTACCTCGGAAGTATCACTCTTGGTAGAGTTGGTGCTCTCCGCTGAAGATGTCCTTTCAACCTGCACGAAAGCCAAATGTGTACACAGTGAATAACTCAATGATGGAAGCTCTTCCGTTTTACAATAACAATACCAAGCTAAGTTCGAATATATTTTATTTCAAATAGTATTACACTTTGAATAAAGTCAAATAATTATACTGAACTTGTCACGGATAAATTATGGACACTTGATCAACCTTACCTCACGAATACGTGAAACCTATCAAAAAAAAATTATTACAAGGAAAACTTGCTAGTGTGGAGCCAGCCTTAACCAAACCTTCTGTAGGGCCAGTGACCAAATGTTGGCTAAAAAAAACTTCAAAGATGTAATCACATCTTTGGTTAATTAATTTACTTATTTTGCACATAAATAAACCCAAAGAGAGTAAATAAGGCAATGGTGAAACAGAAACAGTCAACAAAAAAAGATAGCTACCTTTTTGTGCACTGCTGCCTGCGGTTGTATTCTGTTCCTTTCCGGTGCGGTTTGCGTCGTCCGTTGGCGTTGCTAAAGGAACAAACGCAAAGGTCATTTAAGATTTTACCCACAGGCGTCGCTTGTGAGGGAGCGATAAGTATCAATGTCTCAGTGCCATTACAACTCTGCATTTCCCGAAATTTAAATGGGCTGCGACTCGTGTACTTGCGTACAGTCGGTTGCAAGTAACCGTTGAAACATGGCGCGAAAACAAAACTTTTGAAAGAATCAAACGTGGAATGATTGGCCACAAAAACTTTCAGAGGGAACAATCCACAACCGGCACGCGTTTCACTGAGCTGAATTTGTTAAACGCCAAAAGATTAAGAACAGCCTCTTTATGGGTTTCTAACTACACGATTTGTAATAAAATAACGAGATAGTTCTGCTGTGAAAGGGATAGCGTCTTTCTTATTAAACGCATCTTTGGTGTGGGGAACGCAAATTTAGACGTCTTTCAGTCATAGTATGTTGTTGACTCAGGTGCCCTCCGCTGAAAGAAATTTTGCTAAACTGCAAGATTCAAGTTTCAAATTGTTTTGGAATGAGTATAGTACGAAAATTAGACAAACGTGTTCAGTAATGATATTTGTTTCTGTCACTTGTCTATGCTATGGTGGAAGTTACAAAAGCAAGACCAGGCCCGTTCACTCCAAACGTCTTGTTTAAGAAATTTTCCAAACAATATTGTTCCAAACGTGTATTTGATATCATTAAGTCAGAAATATGGAGCAGTACCTCCATTTGATCAAGCGCCTCTTGCTTTTTCCGGATCTCTTCTTGCAACTCTTTCTGTTTTTCTTCCGCACTTTTCGTCTGCTTCTGCAATTGCCCTACGGCTACTGCGACCTTTTGCTCAGGTCGACTACAGCTGAAAGAGTACCATAGCCCACTTTTAAGTTGTACCTGGTGGCCAGGCCTTTGAGTGGAAGCGAGACTGGGGTTAACTTTGTTTTAATGTAAACCTCGCTGCTTTTCAGATGGAATCGTGTCGTTCTCATGACATTTAGTTTTCATTTACATATAAAAAAGTACTGACGTTTGTATCAAAACAGTCATCCCCAGTCTCGCTTCTACTCAAAGGACAGGTCACCAAACACACAACTGAGAAATAGACTGTTCAAAATACAGTTGATTGGCGAATACGTTTGCCGTTAACCTACTACGTTTAACTGATGGTTTTATGGACAATAGTCTGAACGTGTTAACTTCCTTACGTATTTCAAAACCGCACTGAGTGGAACAGTTGTAAATTTGGATGCCCCCATCCCTAGAGAGGTCACTGCTGATATCAAAAATATGTATCAGAAGTACGAGGCTTAGCCCGTAAGCTCATAAACCTGCACGGCAAAAAGTAGGAAATCCTAAGTTATCGAGGAGTACAATGTACTCTGGTTTGACCTCACGAAGCCCTCAACTATCGTAATTCATTAGGAAGCAAACCTGTTACAAGTAGGGTCCGGATTCATGGCACAGCACCAGTCATCAGGCAATTCCCGGCCCACGTTTCTTTGTGAGAACGGCAACTGCCGCCACTTGAGACATACATCTGAAGAAATACCAAACAAGTGCAATTAGCTCGTACTCGATAGTTCTCGTTCGGTATTTGCTCCCAAAAGGAAACCTTTTCCTGAAACTCTCAGACAATTTATGCCTGACGATACACTTCTGTCCAGAAATGCACCTAACCCTGAATTTGGGTACTTTATATAAGATAGACCTTTTTGTGATTTTCATATGACTTCATGCTTGACAGAATTATTTATGTTTTAGTAAGAGTTAAGGTTAGGAGACACCTTGTGATCTTTATCATACACTTCATGCATTCATTAGCGTGCATTTCTGCTGAAGGTAAAGCGAAGAAACGTTCGGCAAATAACATGTCCGGGTTTCAGGGTTGTACTGTGTGCTGGCCTATCCAAGCACTAATAAGAACACACACAATACCGACTATTAAGTTCTTGTAACTGCAACTTGAAGTCCTTTACGTACCACACTGCACATTCAAGGGTATCTGCATCGCTCTTTTTCTAACAAACTTCTGGTCTGTAGAAGGACCATCTGTCCATTTGTTGCTGACATAGCCGAAATTCTCCCTAGAAGAAATAGATGTACGATAAAGAGAAAGGCTAGTAATCCTCAAAGTTGAGGGGTATAGGCTTAAGCGGTGAATGTAAATTTAAAACAGTCAAGGCCAATAACGACACAAAAGAAAATGATCTATTTATTTAAAGTCAATAACCACAAATGAGCAACTTACCAAAACCTTGTGACGCCGTGAGCTATTGAATAAACAAACAAGATGTGTGTTAGAACGATGAAAGGAAAGCTGCATCTTTTAAAGTATTCTGTGTTTAGAATCTGTTCTCGTCACTTTCAACAAAAAAGCAAAACGGATGATTTTGTCAAAGCACTGTTTACGTTCGTTAAAAGGATTAGGCTGTTAACTTACATTCAATCTGTGAATCCTTCCAATACTGCTCGAGGTGTTCTCCTAACGCTCTTACTAAGTGTTTAAATTCCTGTGGAAGAGAGAAAACAACGAAGCTAAGTAAGTACGTAGGTAGGTAGGAAAGGTGGGTAGGTAAGTAAGTAGGTAGGAAGGTAGGTAGGAAGGCACGTAGGTTGGTAGGAAGGTTCGTAGGTATGCAGGTAAGTAAGTAGGAAGGTACGTAGGTAGGTAAGTTGGTACGCAGGTAGGTAGGCACTTAGGCAGGTAGGTAGGAAGGTAGGTAGGTAGGTAGGTAGGTAGGTAGGTAGGTAGGTAGGTAGGTAGGTAAGTAAATGGAAGTAAGTTGAAGGAAGGTGCGTAGTTAGGTAGGTAGGTTGACAGGTAAGTAAGTAACTAAGCAAGCATGTAAGTAGGTAGGACGGATGATCCTATAAACGTGCATTACACTGATTCGTCTTGTTAGAATCACGGTTGTTCAGTTTCAAAATGAGAACGAAAATAAAATCGACCAAGACTAGAACACCATAGAAAGAGCGTTTTTAAGAGTCCGTTTGATTAACGCCCTTCACTGAAACAAACTCGACCTCAGGACAAGGCCTGAATATTCACTGGAAACTCTCTGTATTCTTGGCATTGGTCGTCTTGATCAGATGAGAATAAATCTGCTTATCAGCAATGAAAGAAACAGCGTAAAAGGGGGCTGTTTAGACTGCTGTACCTTCCCATCAGCAAAATCTTGTTTGTTGTGCGTCGGTTCCAGGACAAGGTAAGGAACATCTACAACACCTAGCGGAAATAACAACAGAAAACAAATGTAGGATGTTTTTTTACAAGACTGGATAATTGTACTAATCATGGGACAAACAAAAAATCTGAGGCTCCAGAGGGACTACCTCTATCTGATCGCACAAACATTTCCATAAATACTCACCTATAACTCCGTAACATTTCCTACAAGAAAGTAAAGGCTAAAAATCAGGATTGAGGAAAACAATGGACGATACTTTTATTCAGAAAGTAACACTCCAGATAGAGGAAACAGAATAAAACTAGAAGGAAATGAAATTGATGTTAATTAAGCACTTACACTCCTCCCTCTAGCTGAGGTCCCACTCTCTCGTACATCCTTATTAACCTGCGGAATAAATTGAGAAGAACTTTGACTTAAACTGTTTAACTGTGATTATCAAATTGCGATGGAGCAACAAGCAATACTTTGAAAAGGACAACGACACTTTTAAATAATTTTACAAAACATGTTTCGGATGTCCAACATTCATTGTCAGCTACAAAAATGAATCAAATCCAAACAACATACAAGCTTTTTTCAAACTCATTAATAATTCATGAAGAGAAAAGAAAGGAAATTACTACTGTGAAGGAGGTTTGGAAATGTGATCTTAATTATTATAAAACTTCTACGTTGAACTTCCCCAAGAATTATTGATGGTTTGAGAAGCTATATCAAACACTCGAGTGTTTCATCCGATTTCTTAACACCTCGTAGTTGGTTTACAAAACGAGGCGCCAGTTCTCGATGTTTGAAAATCGGATGAAACACTCTTCCTCGTGTTTGATATTTTACATGAAGTGTAGGAATAACTGATTATTTAAGACTGGATCATTAGATAACGCAATTCCAGAGTTTTATTGGCTTAGCGCCCATGAGATATCATCCATTATACCATGCCCGACAAATAGTACTGATCTTGGTTGTTTTTGACAAAAAAATATTCCACTCAAGATTGTTGGATATGACATGATAGATAGCCAACTGGACGCTTCGCGCTTCGTTAGCTATCATCTCATATCCAACGCGCGCTCGTGGAATAATTGTTAAAGAAAATAGTACTATGTACGTACAGCGTGAAAATCAGTAGTTACAAACTGAAAAATGTACTCATTTGAAACTGTAATTACAGTATTTTAAATTCAAAAGTGTTGTTCTCTTCTTGAAAATATTTAACTGTTTTTATTCACCAGACAAACTCTTCGCAATCAGACTTTACTTTTAAAAGCATAACCAACAACAACGAGTATTGAGTCATTCCCAAACCTTCCGAATATAGGGTCATAAATCCACTTTCTGTGTTAGTCTGTTAACGTCTTTAACTTTTTTCCAATTACCCACCTACCAAAGACATCAGAAAAAATACCATTTCCGACGACTTACCGACTACAATTGTAGATGAACATTCCATAGCACCGACGGTTCTCGATGCTAAAACCAAAAGTGAAGTTGAGTGTTTTGGGTTCCTTCATTGACCTACAGAAAGTAATGTAGTGCGCGAAACGTTAATCACTCGATCTTCAACCACGACTCGATCAAGTTGGTGGTATACCATAAATTTAATAATCGGTTATTGAGTTAACTTCACACAGCAAACTTCCAAAATGTCCGTGCTTAAATCCGAGTTGGATGGCAATTCCTGCTTGTAAACCCTTCTCTCTGACGTTGGGCGGAGACAGTACTTGTTACATTAAACGTTCTAACGTCAAATGCAAGTTTGCCAAGCCCAAAAAGGTTTTTGAGAAAGTTGGCAAGATCAGAGATTAGTTCTGTTTGTCTTCTTGGCAACACTTGTTGTGTGTAACACGACTTTGTAGACTTAACCTTGTCGTGTGTAGGTGTCTTAAAAACGAAGGCGAACTGAGGTTGTTAAGAATGAAGGAAATGATAAAACTAATAAATGCCTACTTTTTCTTAGCATCGGCAATCTTTGTTGTCATATTGGCTGATGCCCGTGCCTCTGCTGCAGAACCTTGTGCCTTCCTGAGTTCTGCCTAAGGAATGGCAAATAAACGCAGAAACCAAGAAATACGGTGATAAGTCAATATAATTGAATATATGGAGCACTGGTGTACTGTGTAAAAATGTTGAGCGACTTCTAGTCTAGCCGACTCTTTGACTGAATTTCGTTCTTCGTTGTATAGCGTACCCAATGCCTACACAGTTGAACCTACTGAAATGGTCATCCCTGGGACCACTTTCAAGTTTTCACTCGGGTGTGGTGTCCTCTTTTTGGAGGTTAAAACTACAGTGCTTGCAGGTTGCTGGGAACACGATCATGCGAGATGGCTGTCATCGGAAGTACGACTGTTGTGTAACGACGATTCCCAGATTAATGACCATGGATAGTGTATGTCAGTATGTTGTAGAGACTTAAACGAATTCTTGATCTTTATTTCAACAGTGTGTATAGAAAACAGTTGTACCCTTTTATCCTTTGACGTCTGTTCTGCCTGTGCTTGGATTTCCCTGAGAAAGAATAGCAAAACTTCTTAGTGTAACGAAATGCAAGAGATTACAACGCATTGAAACACGTTCGAGTAAATTTTCGACTGTAGTTACCTGGCCTGTGTTTCTAGCTCCCTTGCTTTCTCTTCGGCTGTAACAGAAAGAAATATGGATGACCAATCACGGCACGAAGATTGAACTGAACAGTGATTTGTTCCGATATTTTTAGGGTAACAGACATTTCTTGAACGTTCGGTACGGGGTTTTAGTTAGAAATAGCAGGCGTCTGTTGTACACATGCAGCTACTTATCGCGCAATCAAACTACTTGTTTTCATAAACGGGAGCTCCTGATCATATTTACCTATTTTAGCCTCACGGTCTGCTTTCTCGGCCTCCTTCTCCGATCTTGTCTTGAACCGTTTGGACGTAAAATGGTAACACCTTGAAAGATAGGTGAACAAGAGTAAACCTTAGCTTGCACATCTAGTAAACAACTTTGTCTGCTCTGGATTTAACAAAATACTACAATACTACCTTTGTTAACCCCAAATAAAATAAGGCATCAGAGAGACTTCAAACATCGATGTTATAACAAGTTCCCCCCCCCCCCCCCCCCGTAATACCATCCTTCTCATCACGTATGAGTTCTAGGTGTCCGCATAATTCTGTTAAAAATGGGGTTTCTCTGTGGCTGGAACCACTTAAAGACGGTGCCTACTATTGTTACTGCGCATACGTTCTGCGCATCGCGAGATACTCGGGTTTCCTATGGGTGGTGCCTACTAATACAGGAATATTTTTGCACGGTTTAAATCTATACGGAGAAAGCAGAACTTACCAAATGCTTTTGGTATCTCAAAAGAAAATTGGGGGTAACCATGCATTTTTCAGAGATAATTAAGCTTCAATTTAGGAAAAATCCCATTTATTGCTTTATATTTTGGCGTTTTTTAGAGATATTATTGCTTAATTATCTCTGAAAAATGCGTGGTTACCCCCAATTTTCTTTTTGGATTCCAATAGGCCTTGCTGAGATCTGCTTTTCCCGCATAGTCATAAACCGCACAAAAATACTTCGGTATTAGTAGGCACCGTCCTTAACCGTCGTTCAACGTTATAGGGAAGTTTGTAAACTAGTTTGCTTATATTTCTCTGAGTTATCGGTTACCAAAAATCTCTCTCAAATTACCCAGTGACGAACAGGAACGGAGTAAAAAATAAAAAGTTCACTTACTTGGACTTGTATAGACATGTCGTCAGTCTCTTTGTCTGGACCTTTTTGTTCTAAACGAAGAGATTGATGACAACTGTGAATGAAATGGTGCGACTTTTTGTAAGCAAAAGAAGAGGTTATCACTTCTACTACCTGAATGTAAATCTTCATTCGAGGATCCAAGTACATGATGGCAGTGTAGGCCCTAAACGATTTTCTTTCAGGCATGATCCTAAACAACAACGACAGTTGATCAGAAAACGTAACTACAAGCGAGAACAAAAAAATGTTTTAATCCATTATCATGGTTACAACTAAAACGTAAAGTGGCCCTTTTGCTAGCACGTCAAGCTGTGTACTTTTAATGTACTGTGCTAACACACACACACATGACCGATATCCGTCTTGTTACGAATCGACGTGAAATATATGGGTGAAGAGCAGCCCTCTCAGAATGTGTAGAGGCCGCACACAGTCGACTTTGCTGATGCTTGAGTCACATTCTGTGTTCATCTAGCTTTCGAATGAGCCCATGCGCGACCTTCAGTCACTTGGGACGCCTAGGTAGAGGTAAACTGCAACGGTGCTAAAACTGACCGAGAACGTAACATGCGACATCTACAGTCACGTGTTCATGTAGCCTTACAGTGTTTATCACAGTTGCTCATAGCGTCCACACCTTTTCCCTGGGCGAACAGCCCGTTGTTAGGGGCACCAAATACAGGTTTGCGCTACTATGATAGCTGACTGTCACGGTGATTTTGCTTTATTTTGGTCAAAACTGCTCGAATATTTGACAAAGAACCTGTTTTATAACATGACATTGCTCCTACAACATCGGGAAGACAATATGAAAATTTTCTCGTAGGAAGAACATACCATAATCAACTTTAAAAAATACACAGGAAGAACTTGAAAAGTTGTAATCCACTTCCATCCTAGCCATCCGCAGGCAAACATGATTAATAGTTGTAGTTTCTGTGCACTAGTAGCGTTATTGTTAACCCTCAACCATTATTTTAACGATTCCATTGAAACAAATGTTTTCTGGCTATTAATAGTGACACTAAAAATAGGTGACACTGCCCCTTTAAAATGATTAAAGGTAGCTAAGTAAATAGGCTGCCGTTGGGGATTACGTACATGTCATAATCCGCCACATTCTCGCCGGCGTACGGATCCGCCATCTGGATATCAAATGGATCACTCGCTACCTGCGTATGTAAACACAAGGATGCTACGAGTTATTCGATGAACACAATACGAAAAATGCTTTACAAAATTGACAAAAACCTTTCAAACAACGAAGACACGATTTTCGCCCTTTATGTAACCTACATAAAGCAGGCAAAGAATGCCTGTTAGGAGTACGAGACAAAAACGTCAAACAGCATCAGACAAGGGGGGGGAGTTGGCTTTATTTTCCGTTGAGTAAGCGCGCGCGTTACATCTGACGTCATTTTTATTGGCTGTACTCTAACAGACAATGGCTACAAGCCAATCAGCGCGAGGGAATTTTGACAGTTACTGTAAAATTATCTTTAGCAAGGAAGTCACCCAACACTTACATCCAGTTCCGGCTCGCCGTTGTCCATCAGCTTTAAGTTATACACAACAACAAGTGTTCCTGGGAAATAAAAGACGTCAGAGCTTGAGTGTATTGTCCCGAGAAAAACCAATCAACAGAGCATCCAGTCTTTACCTTTCGGTCCGATTTTATTGAACTGCTCAAATAACTGCTCTTCTTTCTTGAAAGGGGAGTATTTCAATATAAGGTTAACTTCGACTTGGTGCTAAAAATACAGAAACAACAGTGACGTTAACAATGCATAGATATGCTCAGAAATAGATAAAAATATGAAAGTAAAAGGAACAACGCTTACTTTGTCCAATTCACGCTTGGATTTTGCCAGAGGTTTTTTGGAGGACACCTCCCAAGAAGGCATAGGCACTACAACCTTTGAACAAGAGATAAAACGACAACGTCAACTATTGTTTTAAAGCATGAAAATGAAGACTGACAAAAAAATGACTCACTTCCTCAATCTTCTCTCGTTCATGGAACGTTCTTGAAAGAAACAGGCAGCTCATGGTGTTTCCTCTGCCGGAAAAAATTAATAATTAATTATTAAACGACAGTATCATGGAAATTATCCCGTTTTCTGGTCAAGAGTTTGTGAACTTTTTATTTAAATCATCATTGTCAGTCCTTGTCAAATTATCGGTCGCACAGCGCGTAACCCAAGGAGAGTAGTAACACCCTTAGTAGCCTCATGCTACAAAAATCGAGTTATGCGCTCATCAAGTGGGGCCGGGGAGAGCGACTTTACCTACAATACGAAATACAACACATTTTTAAGCAGTACTTACTTTTTTGTAAACAGGATCATGTCTTTTCCTATACGCATCGTGCCGCTGTAATGCAAGGGGGAAAAAAGCAGTTGCTTTACTTTAATACACAGAACTTCTAGGAGGCACGATTAGCGTGGCGTAAATATTTACTGACGCTCAGAGATAGTTCCATTTCTTTCGATGAATACAAAAGTTTCGGTTACGTTCGCTTCGGTTTCACGTCGGATAACTAAGAAGCGAAGATGTCACCCTTCAGTAAACCTGATGGAGAACCTGACTTGCGTTTCTATTATCATGTTTCTGACAGTGGTTAAAGCTCCAACACGCAGTGAAAACAAAATTGTTGCAGCGTACGATTGCGCGCAACAATTTAGGAGACGCAAGGTGGGTTTCGACACTGATTTGCGTGCAAGCTTCCGAAGTGCCTCCAGGCGCTTGAACGTTTGTGTTTCGATTCCTCATCGATTCATTCCAATATTTTACAAATAACGCGTTCTTAGTAGGAAGTTAATCCACCATACGGAAAAGAAGGCGACTGAACATTCTACCACAATACGTTTCGAGCCTATTACAGCCAATAGGCACACACAGAAAGTCATTTTTTTGCAAAATTCGTCTCTGTACTGACAACATTGTGTATGCTAGGTTTGAAGTTTTAGAACTTTTCTGTGCTTTTTTATGAGCGTTTTCGGGGTTTTCGTACACTAAGAATTATGGGTAAATTTACCAGTGGCCATCTTTCTCGGTACGGTGGATTAGAAAGTGCGCTTGTTCACATTCGTTGCAGTGTTTTTAATAAACATTATTTTTTGTGTTTTGGTTTAGCGTAAAGTTAAGCAATACACTAATCGTATAAATAATATTGTTTTTCTTTTGCATTAAAGTTTTGCAACGAGTTGCAAATGGAAGCTACATTGTTCTGTACGCAAGGTTTGACACAATCGCAGTCTTTTGATACTTACGACTTCAGCCCATTGCCATATTGTCCAATCATTCTCGAATCCACGCTGCGTTTGACCGATCGTCCAAACTGCACAACATTCCCAACTTCCGCTGTAAAATGACCCAAAGAAGTCCATTTATTAAAACACCAAATGACGACGAGAGAGCTTTTTAATCGTTTTAGACTAGCTTGAAAACAACGTTCCTTGTCACACTGCAGCACTAACCTATCAACGAAATGGGATCAGTGAATAAAACGACAAAGCGTTCACTGTATCACTTCACCCCGCTTTTCAAGCGCAAGCACACGACTTGGCTAGTGAAACGTACATGTAGACAGCACGAGAAAATAATTTACAATACGACATAGAATGCACCAAGAGGAGTAGAAATACGAGACAGTATTTTACTCATCAGGAACAAGCACTGTAAAAGCCAAGATTTGAAGAGAGGAAGAAGGATTTTATTCAGCGAAACATTGTGTATTTTTGCTCGTCAAGGGCTCGAAAAATAGAAACTGACTCTAAAAACGCCCATCCGTAGTCCCACCTCCAAAAACTATGAGGGGTCTGCGGTGCGATTGAGGGATTGTGTTGATCGTCTGGGGAAACACGGCAAAGTTATAAATGGCACTGGAGGAAAATGCTGTGAAGGAAAACTTGTTTTAGATGAACAAAATGAAACGAGAGCTATTCTACCAGCCGTAAAAACACCGAAAATGCATTGCTCGTCGTCGTCGAGTCCTCCGTCTATCCAAGCGATCCTACAATCCCTCACTCGTTACGGTCTCCGCCGGCATAGTTTCTGCAGTGGGGAATGACAACTTCTTTAGTTTCCCTTGAATGACCGCATTTGGATTTTTACCCTTGCGTCTAGCCTGACTCCAGTGTAATGTAACGACTGTGCTCGTGAAACAAGTCTTTAAAAGTATAATATGGCGCGCGCTTTAAAATACGTCTATATTTCATAGCCACTTACATGGATCCATGCCATCTCCATCATCGCGAAAACATAAAATAAATTTCCCTCTGCAGGATTCACAGGGCTCTGTTAAGTAGAAAGCAAACGAATTTATTTTAATGTAAACATTTGGTGCGGAAATGTTCATTCCACTGGACTTGTACAAAAAAGAAAGAAGAAAAAGAAGTAGTTCCCGTTTACAACAGCGTTAGAACATGGATCGATACCAGAAAATGTAACAGCCTGGGCCCAGTTGCTCGAAGCATGGTTAGCACTAACCCGGGTTAAATACCATGACAACCTATAGGTTTTAATACCTCTTAACCAATGGTTAGCGTTAACCATGCTTCGAGCAACTCAGCCCTGGAAATATTCAAGGGTCTGATTACAGCAAATGGAATTCTTGATAATTTCGGTAAATACCTCGAAAAGATACTGCAGTTATAAGACAATTAGTAGTTCGTTACTAGAACAACAGAGATGCGGGTCGATAGGTAGGAATACGCACAGTTAACGTTGTGGTGGATGTGAAAATCTGATGCCTCGAGTGTCAAAGTAGTCTTACAAATAGGTTTGTTAGATGATAAAAATTGTCAGTGGTGAAAAATATTTACAACGCAATTATTTTGGGTTTAACTACTTAAAGGAATTTTATTTGATGTTGGGACTTTCCAATTATATTTCGGTAAGGGAAATATCACAAAAAAAGACCAGTTGACTCATTTCCTTCGTTACCCAGCTCTCTAAAAACAATACGAATCAATTCCTAGTCTCACCTAGCTTGTAGTTCGACTTAGGTTGTTCTTAATGTGTGATAAACGTATAAATTATCTTGTCCTGAATTCGGTTTGAGCAGCCGTTCGTTTCCGCAGAAACACTTTCAACCACAAAGATATGTTTAATTAAGTTTCCCACAAATGATAACACCTTGTTTACCTTACTTTGACGAGTTTTTACTCAACTTGACCTTTCTTCGGTCCTTTCCAGAAAAAAACTGTTGCTCTTATTTTTAATCATTTTTTAGTTGTTTTTCTTGGGTTCTTTTACCGAATTCATGGCAGTTGATGTTCATTTTAAAGGGGAAGATATCTGAATAACAATATCTGTACTTTTAAGGTGTTTTTAAATTTTACGATTTTAGGGTGAATGTCAAGGTAAATACCCATTGTTGTAATTCTGTCATCGGCCACGTACTGAATATATAATTTGAGCTCAAGATTTTGATGGCCACGTACTCATTTAATTTATGGAAACGTTTAGCCAATCATTTTCGATGAAGAAGGCTAACACCTTCAACGAATCGCCTACTTGTACAATTTTTAAACAACAACTTTTAGTGTTTTTCAGAATATTTTTGTGAAACTTTACTGTACAAGTCTGAACTTTGTAATTTTTATATTGGTCTCCCTGTTTTGTATTGACTGGGCAACCCAAGCTTCATGGTGAACTTTCACTAAGAAAATGTCGTAGGCTCAGCTAACACATCGAAGGCGTGGATGCAAATAAGCTCCCCGTAGCCAATCGCAGAAGGATTACGTAAGCTTTGGTTTGTGTTGAGCAGGTGGTTGTTTAGTCAGTATAAAAATGGGTGAAATCTGGTTTGGCGCTGAATTGAGTATAAAGCAGAGTGAACTGACTTCGTGTAAGTCTTATAGAGGATAAAGTAGAGTCACTGTAAACAGTTGAATCCTTTTGTTGACGAGCACCAGCTAATTCCCCGTAATAGGTTTTTTTAACAGGTTTCACTACCAGCTGTACGTACTTGTGTTTATTTACGGTGACTAGTACCCATGTTGACCAAGCTCCAACTCTCAAACACAACGTGCTCAGAGTGTAATTTACCTTGGTATGGGCGCCGCATGGGAGAGACGTATCAATTTCATACGGACTTTTTACAACTTCCAAGCAACTTAGCTCCAGATTGTAGTCCATTTGACTACTCGGAGCAAGTTGGCCTTTAAAGACCTATATACTTAAGGCGCTGTTACACTAGGTAATACTTCTTGTAACTTGTCTCGCAATTGCGTTGCGCCGTTGTGACACAAGTTGCACAGATCGTTGCCTTGTGTAATATAACCTGAAATGGACATGTCTAGCGACGTTTTTGTTGCAGCCACCTTTGCACGAAGTAGAACCGACTACTACTTCTTGCAACGATTGCGGCAACAAAACAACTGAGAGACATGTTCGTTTCAGGGCGTTTTACACTGGTCAACAATCCGTGCAACTTGTGTCACAACAAAATTGCGAGACAAGTTGCAAGAAAAAATGGCCTAGGGTAAGAGCGCCTTGACGCTGTCTTTCGTCTCTGTCTAGTCTGTGCATTACTTCATAGTTCTTTCAGAGCGAGCAGGGGACGGAGTGTGGACTGTATGTTTGTACTACAGTTGACACAGGAAGCTAGGCTATTCGTATGACAGTATTAACATACGACAACGAAACGTCAACATTTTCCAATCCACCACGGTGAGATTTCAGTGATCACATAAATAAGTTGCTCATAAGGGGGAGTAGCACTGCATATTGTTACATTGCTGTTGTTAAGTATAGTATTGTTCTTGTTAAGGATTGTCATTTTTCAACATTAAGATGACGTCTATGCTGTATAACCAGCTCGGGGGTACGGTTAGACCTAGGTAACTTCAACGATTGCTTAGAATAAGTGTGTTGTCTTTAAACGAAAGGAACTTGAAAACGCCTCCACTTCCAGTGAGAATAAAGAATTAACCAATGGTTCAGGAGGTGTTTGGGTCTTGAATAATACACCAGTGAATGCCGAAAATAGCTCATTCAAGCATTAAGTAAAGAAATGCTAAGCTAAATGGCTAACCAAGCCCAAGCAATCACAAAGGATTGAGGTTTCAACATCCAAAATCAATCAGTTTTGTCAACCCTCATTTCAAACCTTGAGTCAACACGGGAACATTTCTCTTTCTTACGCATTCTCTTCAAAAAATAGTTGTAACAATATTAAACCACCTTAGTCCAATAAAGGACATTCCAAGTGCATTCTCATCTAATCATCTAATGTGATCATAACATTCATAAAGTGAACCTTGACTCGACTTATCCCACACAGGCATTAATACTGCAAGAGAAACAACACCAAAGAGGTACCCAAGGCTGTCGCCTGCAAGCCTGAAAGGGGCCTGGTAGCACAGGACACCCAAGAAACTGGCATGGTGCCCTTTTCTGGCTGGCGACTAAACCTCTCAAAGGTTTGAACACACAACGTCTGGACTTTGTTTTTATGCGACATATGTTAATGAAAGCTTGAGTAGTACCAGAGATTGTTGGTGGTACCTTTACTGTGGCTGGCACTCTGCTCAAAGGCTTTCATTTGTAAGCATGTCTACAATTAAGGATTACAGAGCAAGGGACAAACACTGACTGTAAGAGTGAAGTTGTTACTTGACTAAGAACTATGTAGTGAAGTTTTTAACTGCTGCTCTACCTTATTCATGAAGCCAATGTGCAAGGTCAATGCAAGCAATATGAGAATCAAGGGCAGGGCAGCGCTGCTTAGCATTATCCTCTGTGATCAGCAACAAATTCTCCATACCCCCCACCCCCAGAAAAAGAATAATAATAAATAAAACTGGCACCTATCACACTTATTTCTCAATGGAGAAATGGTAAATAGTTGAAGGTAAAGTTGAAGTGAAGGTCCCAACCACCCCAATTGAAGAAACCAAGGGGTGGATGGGTGAGGCAAAAAGCTGATAGCACACAAAAGCAAAAGCAACAAACAGTGAAACAATTTAGTGTCTGCATATGACTGCAAATGAAATGTGAAGTAACCAAGTTGGATAAACCAATGAAAGCCAATGTTTTGCTACTACTGAAACAAATAATAGTCACATGACTATAATTTGCACGGCATAGACCAGGCAATCTGGAAAATAGCTTGACACTTCTGCCTGACCGGCCCTACTGTCAGAGTCACACCACACAGTTCTTTCATTCCAGGACAGAAGATTGAGTACACCTAACCATATCTAAGTGAACAGCTGTTGCAAAACTACAGCAGCTTTATTTGCTTATGAACACATTCAGGACTCTCTTTCATAACACCTCTTAAGTGGCAACCTGAATGACAGAGCATATGTACCCATCCATTGTAGTCCTCAACAAAACATGTTTTTATCTCCTAATGGGCTGTGCAACAACTACCAGTTTTCATTGCATTTTTCATTGTTATTTCAATCTGTCATGCCACAAAGGTTTAAACAATAATAATGTTATTAATGATTAATAACATCTTTATCAGAAAACAAAAAAGTTAAGAATTGTAGTAGTTGCAGTAAAGGGATGACATCATGAAAATGGCACAAAACAAAAACAAACATGTGAACACGATATATTTCTATCTTTACAGTTATTGTATTGAAATTGTTACTTCACTTAACATAAAACAAAAAAGGTAAAGAGTAAGGTTTGGGGTAGAAGTGTGGTCCAAATCCTGAGTGCTGCCAGCTAACCACAAGACCAATACAAAGGGTCAGGATCAGTAAGGGCATGTTTACATGTGTAATCTTGTCCTGAGACGAGTTTCATCTCAGGTTCTTGGTAATTTGCTTCTTAGTGTTTACATAATTTCTGGAAATGTGTTCACCCCGGCATGACTTCAGCACCAGCATGAAAAATAGTCAAAAATTCCTCTAAAAACAATTATTTTCTCTATACTGAGATGAAACTTCAAAAAAAAAGATAATTTTATTTCCAGTTGCCAGATAAAATACTGCACAATATTCAACTTGTTTAAATTGTCATTCTGGTCTTTATCAGACAATACTTAGCAGTTGGTGTTGGGAAAGATTACTTCATCCTGGGATCTCAGGATGAAACCATTTATGTCAACAAGAAAGAATTTTCACCCTGGGGTGAGACTCATTCAGTTCCAATGTAAATGCTGCCTAACTGACAAACAAACTGGTTAGAGGGGTGTCATGAAACACAGCTTCTCTTAGCAGGATGTAACCCAATCCAAGCTCCAAGAGGTTGACCAGCAAGAAATAGTAGTTTTGACCAGGGATTGCATCACTGTGGGACTGACGGGTTGTCACCAACAACAATAATTCCCCAGGTTATTTTCAAAAATTTATGTATAAACAAAACAACAAAGTGTTTATTGATGCAATACCAGATGGTGTTTCTTAGCCATAAAAAGAAAAGTGTTGGGTGTGATGGGAAATTAGACCCGATTATACCTGGAAGTGTAAACTAATAAATTGTGAAAATTAGCTGTAAGCAATTTATGTACGTGAAAAAACCCCATGTGTAATGAGATGTAAACAAGTGGACAGTATTGTGAAATAGAAATAAAAGTCCTTATACAATGGTAACAACTTTTTTATAATTATCTGTAAATGCCCAGTGGAAGACACAGGGGAGAAGGCCTGGACCACAAATTTTCTGTCAAGAAAACAAGGTCCATATGTACAATTTACGCTATCTTTTTTAAATACATGTGCAAACATTTTTACTCCAGACTGTATCATCCTTAATACCTACACTCACCTTACGTAAATTTCTGGATTCACCACTGATTTTGGAATTACAATTTTTGGTTAACCATGTAAAGTTTTCAACATGAAACTTCAATACACCTTACAAAATACTACTATTTTATCAGTGTCTTAGACCAGGCTAAAACAGCTACAGTACTATACCTAATTAGCTAAGTTTTAAATAGTTTTTCTTCTTACTTATCACCATTAAATTATAGACTGTAATGTCACCCAGTTACTTCCCCATATTTGAAATATATGAACTTCAAACATGACTTTGAAAGGAACACCATAAAAACTGAATTTGTGTTCTTAGAACATGACCTCTTACGAAGTGGGGAACAGGTTTTTTTTTTCTTATAACCTGTAACACTTGGACACAAACCTGTATAGATGTCAATCTTCTGTGATGATGCATCTCTAAAAATAAACACAAATGTAAATACAGTTGAAGTTAGCTCGTATCAAAACCGAAACGCATCATAGTATTTGAATAGAAGTAGTTAATATGCACATAATTGTTGATCAATGTCATTCATTTCGTAAAAGCAGGTATATGTTCATCACGAGTTATAGTCTTAGTAATTATAATCATGTCACGAACCGGTGAAGCATATATTGATAACGGGCTAAACTGCAACATACAACAAATCTAAACAACGGGACCTGTA
This sequence comes from Pavona decussata, assembly GCF_977016875.1. NCBI lineage: Eukaryota > Metazoa > Cnidaria > Anthozoa > Scleractinia > Agariciidae > Pavona > Pavona decussata. Next base: position 1,015,089 of record NW_028145494.1, on the reverse strand, counting down.
ATTTCCGTTCGTTTAGTACTCTCGATTGTATATTTTCGTATTGAAGTGATTAAAGCCGACGCCATTTTACGGCTGTAATTGCCAAATACGTCGGCCGGTCCATAGCTGGGCTGAAAATTCTAAATAGGGGATTTTGTGGGATGTGTCTCAACATGAAATGCCACTGAGAATCTCAAAGTGCATCCTTGTGAGTCTCTTTTCTCAGAAAATGACCCCGCTATAAACTTGAAATATGAGTTTTTAACATCACCGTGCATCTAGCAAATAAATTAAAGTCTTCAGCTCACCTTGCGTTATCCACCAACTCCGCAAGAGCTCCGAAGAGAAACTCATGGGTCGTGCTAGTAGAAAGAGAATGAAATACAGCAGTCAATATTTCGATCTTGCCGCTAATAACATCATTGCTTTCACCCTAGCAGCGGCAGCAGGACGCCGAGCCCTGCGGGAAAAGCATTTGAATAAAGGACAGTTGTACGCACCACGAGTCACTGAAGTTTCCGAGTTGTCACTGTGCCTGTTCGACCGTGTAAAGTCAAACGTGTTGCCTTTAATAACAAAACATTTGTCCACTAAAACCGAAATGCACCCAAAAATATCTAATCTCCCACTACATCTTGGAACTTAGGTTCACTGAGGAAGTTTTCAACTTTTGTTCAGCGTTAATGCGTGCAAAGCTCAATTAGTAATCTCTGTCTCTCTCCCTTGGAGTGTACTGATCAAACATGTGCTTGTAATCGACCCATGCCATGCTAAATACCCTTACACTGCGCGGTTTTATCGATTTGTGGAGGAGAAGTTATTGAAAGCTTACCAGCAATAAATTAAAAACAGACTTTTGTGCTAACTACCTGTTCGTATGCAGATAGTCGTACGTCAGCTGCGCCCTGCGAAGAGACGAATAACTCGACCCGCTTGACATACTTCGTCGCCGCGGCAGTCAGGACAGTTAGATGCTCTCGTCAGCAAAACTTGAGCCGAATGTTCAATCCCCCACAAGAGGTCCCATCCACAGATTTCCTCTTTTTCTCTATAATTGAAAACAATTAGGGCGGTTGTGAAAGGAGAGCGTTACTAACGGCATAGCAAACTGAAGCCCAGATTTTACACTTACAACGAAGGAGGTTGGCGCTGCAAAAATGCGTGCGTACCGAAATACATACCGTGTCAAACCAGTCCAACGTGACTCCTATGCGCGCGAAAGCAGAGAGTTGTCGCCATTTAATTGGCTAATACACCCAGAATTGACAGCTCTATTGTCTTTTTCGAGCTCTCATTGGCTTTTTAGGGGGCTGACGCAATTGCGTTTTCCTGCCGCACCCTCTATTGTGGAAATATTTCGCTCGGTTGGCAGTTCTTAGGTGGACAAAGATTGAATTGTTGTGAGAAATTGTCGCTTTTAACCCGATTTCTTTTCTCCCACCAGCCACAAAAAGCATCGAGATAATAATCCTCGAGGAGGTGAACCGGTTGGAGCCAAAATTTGAGCTTGCTATGCCGGGATAAACGTTTGAATTCGCTCGGATTGAAATCCGAGATGAAACGGTAAGGTTGTATTGTTCGTCACTTCTTGTTTGGTTGTCATATCTTTTGTGAACAGATTTTCAGTTTCTTGTGTCGATGTTTGTCATGACACTATATTGAAAATGTCAGGACAGAATTTGTTATTGGTTTTGTGGTGAAAATCAACTGCTGAACTCGGTGGAAAGCGACCACGACGAAAGCGAAGGATTCCTTCTTGATTGTTCAAAACATGCATGTCTAGTTTAGCATATTAATGAGCTGCTGTTGGCTTAACGAGGGAACCTTTTATTGCGGCCTTCAAAAGCGAATGCGCATAGCTCCCAACTTGTTTGTTTACGAGTTTGCAGCGCCTCTTTCCGGCCATGTTTTTGCTTGGTGTCGATCTGTTTCCTTTCACTTCGTACTTTGTGACATCTTTATATTAATACGATTGCTTTCACTTTCGTCGCACGATGTTTGTTGTCTTAGTTTATGGGCCACCATTCAAAAGTCCTCAACTACAAAAACTTTAAGCTTTATAAACCTTCAACACAAAGCGAGCCCCTGCTTAAATTGACGGTATTGGTATTGTCTGTTGCAAAGCAAGTTATTAATTTTGACATTGCCTTTAATATATATATAGCTTTGCTTTTATTGATTTACAGTGGCTCAATTTTTCTTTCACTGAAATAAAGTCATCGTTCCTTTCATGTTCGAGACTAGATGTCTGTAATTAAAATATCGTTAAAACACTATCCCCCATGGTTGGTTTCGTTTTCGTTTTGTCTGGATATTTGTTGCCGAGTCATCCCAAAGCTCCTTGAGTTGGTCACTTACACAGTGCGTGGTAATCACATGTCTGACAGCTGAGTCAACCTTTGACTCCTGAAAGCGAAAACAAAATTAATTTTGTTTTTGGAAAAATCTGGAAAGAAAAAACGTCTTGCTGAAGGGCTTTCATTTGAATGGATGTCAGTCAGAGACTCTTGAAACCACATTATACAGTGAACACTACCGTATCAAAGGACTTGTCAATAACTGTTATTTGAATGATCACACTTCAGGATTTCATCCGTAGACTCCAAATGTAGAACCACCTTGTACAAATAAGGTAACGGTACCGCAGAAAAATATTCATCCACAGACTCAAAAGTTAGAACAACCATGTCCGCCACAGTATAATAAACCGTACCGCCGAGATATACTGCCTGTTTGCTCTCATTTCAGTGGTCACAGTTTGAGATTTTACCCACAGCTCAAAAAGTTGGACCCATGCTGTAACATACAACAAACAGCACCTCTACCGTAAAGAACTGCGTAATAGCCGTGAATGGTCATACTTCAGGATTTCACTCTTGCTCAAAAATTAGATCCACCCTGTACAATACAACAAATGTACTGCAAGAAAGTGCTGGACAATTGCCATCACTTCAGTGATTTAATTCACAGCCTCGGAAAACTTGGCGCCACATCGACTTGTTCAAAGTAGGAGTGTAAAAGCGTTAAAACACAGTTTGTGAAATGAAAACTTTGTGAAAGCGGTTGCGTGGTGTTAACAGTAATTAAGGTTTAGTGCTTACTCAGGCGGGGGAAATCGTGACATTTCCGTCTTACTCCGATTGAGGGCTTATTAAATGTTGAAGCATTTCCTCTTGAAATTTAATAGTAGGCACGAAGTTCCTGTTCCAAGAGCAAAGAAAACCGGTTTTTCTGGTCTTTCCATGGGGATTTGCAAAGGCAGATTACCTTTTTTTGTGTCCAATATGTTTAGTTGATATTTTTCTTGTAAGTTGTGGTTAATTTTGAATGGATCTTTTTTTTCTCCAAAGGGGATTAAGTTTGTTATCATCAGTCCTAAGGGTGACGTTAGGTTGTGCGGTATGGATATGTCTGTTATGCATTGATGTTTACTATTTTCAATTTGGAGGAGTCGTTGTGAAGTTTATGTTCGCGTTCACTACCATGGTGGATTTTTGTCATCGGTGATAAAAGCTTCGTTCGTTTCTGCGAATTTTAATGAAATCTAATCTGCCCTTTCATGTTGAAGTCGTTGTTAACAAAGCAATACATCCTTTGCAGTTTCAGTGTGTCTTGTTATTAGTGGAATTGTGGCGCCAAGGGTTAATTGAAGGCGGTGACTAAGAATTGTTGAATAGTTTTTCAAACCCATTTCATTAAAGGCCAAGACAGAATAAATCTCACTTTGAGTTGATTCTTTACTCTTGTTAACTGCCATGACTTCTCGTCAGTTTTTATAAGTTTAAACATTTCCTGCCAAAGCGTTAGAGAAATCAGTTTTACCGCTAATACCTTTATCTCGAAGGTCATCCTTGAGCGATTTCGTCTGTTTAATTAATTTAAAGAAAATCGTTCGTTGGCAACCCCTCGTTGAGAGCAGTTTCCCTGGAATTAGTGCGTTGAAAACGATCGCCTTGTTGAAACCATTACTGTGTAATAGTAAATTGTACAACAGATGCACCCTTTTATTTAAGTCAACCTTATTGCGCCATTTGGGCTTAGCATGTACCAGAGGGCTTCTGAGTAGATTGTGTGTTTTGCTTGATATTTAGTAATTCTTTGAAGACAACCATTGACCCAAAGTTTGGTTTCCCTATTGTGGTTTTAGGTATACTAAACGTTTTCAAACTTTCTTATCATGACCGAGATATGGCACTCAGCAGGTGTTACTCGTGTTAGGTATTGAATACAGCCAAGGGATAAATTGGTTTGTGCAAAAAGGCGTTTCGCTATAAAAGGAATGGAACCTCTGTTTTACACCTTCGGAGTGTGGAAAAGAGACTAAAACGTTCATCAGCGAAGCAGTGTTGTGGCTCGAATGCCCTGTCCATCAAATATGCTCCAAGGCCTCCTGATGCACCTTGCCAATATGGAGTTTGTATTTAAAAAACCTCAAGAATTTCTAAGAACACGTCGAAATTGTTACGCTATCGTCATAACTCTCGTCAAAAATTAAAATGTATTGTTTTTTCTAAGAACGTCACATTTATTGTATATTTTTAATTTTATTCTTATATCACTAGGGACGCCTGAAGAAGGTTGCAGCTGCGACCGAAACGTCCTGTTATAGTTTTTAAAGCCAATGTCAACATTTCGATTTCTAACCATGCCTTGCTACAAACCAAATTTAAGCCTTTCAATGTTTCAGCGAACTGTTTTATAAAAAAATGAACGATTTTCTCATTTAATACTGGTCTCAAAAAGGAACCATGTCATTTGTCAGCTGTTTATGCGTTGTAGGTTTTGTAACTTTGTTCAGAATGGCCACTTTTTCCGAACGACTGACGAAAAGTTGTACATCAGCGGTTTGACATGCAAACGAGGCTCCGTGTATGCTATTGACCTTTTCGCCTCGTTTGCATGCCTTTTTATGCAAAAGAAAATTTAATATGTCGGCCCAACCGTGACAACAGTTTGAAAAAAGTCCGTATTACTTGCTAGGCACTAGATTAGTGGGCAGCTTGTCGTCGATTGTTATTCCGACGATGTACAGCAAATGTTTTACAAAGTGAATCTTTGGTTTCCCAGTTACATATTTAATTTGCTTGCTTGCATCCCACAAAAGATGAGGGTCTGTAATATGAAAATTTTACTTTTTTGTTTATATATTTATTGTATTTTTTGTTTGTTTCTACGTTTGTCTTGGTTAGTTTGAGATCAGTTTCACCGCCTTACCAAACTCGAAGAATGTACATTTTGCTACCTCTTTCCCCTATGGAGTCAAACCTAGTGTCAATTAGGGAGCTCACAACTTTGGAGCCTGTGTGACCACTAAAAACACTTGGTAGTTTCATTTTCATACTGTTGGTTTTTCAGTTCTTCCCCTTGCAGTTAAAATTTCAATTTATTTTTCTGAAATATTTGGAGATGAATTGCTTTATTATGTGGGCAACATACAAACGTTTTCCTGAACAATTACGCTTCCGAGACGCATTTACGAATAAATGCGCCGAACGTCATCTGACAAACGAACAAATGAGACGATGGTGGGAAAAGCAGTACGTTCAGGAAATGGCGAAAACTTGAATACTCCAAGGAAGACAAAGCACGGGAACCAGTCGATTGTCATAGTCGGTCTATTATCTTTTATCTTTTGTACGGATCATCCGAGATTAACGGTTAAGTTTTAGAATCTAGGGCATAGATGGTAAGAAGGATAAACTCGTCTGCGTTGGAGTACCACGACCTTTGTTTGTAATGTCTTCAAAATAGTTTCTTGTTTCGATTTCTGGTCCCAGTTAACACGGAAAATTAAATGAGATTAGCGATTACCTTCGATGTGACTCGGTATTCTTAGATCTGTTTCTGGTCTTCCTTGAAAAATATTTACTCGATGCTGTGAATAAATCATGTCTCGGCGGATAGATTTATCCATCCGCACGGCATTATATCGTCAAATAGTTTGTTTCTACTGTATAGGGATTTTCCGCGGGATTCAGTTCACCACGTTTCTTGTGCTCACTCGAATCGAGCACTTTCACATTTCTGCTAGTTGAAGAGGGTGTGACCTGTAAGTTCATCAGTGTATGACTTTTGCCAGTAGCTTTTACCATAACCTTATCTCGTTCCAAGCGTTTCTCCTCATTGTTGATTAAAACAGAATTGACTTTTCCAGAACTACCTGATTTAAAATTAACTAAGCACGTCCTGTTTTCAATTTTCAGTTGTAGTTATCAAAGGTAACAGTGTTAGTTAAAGGAAATTTAAATTTAAAATAATAAATCAACTTACGAGTTAGTTGACAATCTTTCGAGTTTCAAACTCGGCCACATGTTGTTTGGTCACAAATTTTGTTATTGTAGTTTGCCTGAGTAGGGAAGCCGCAACAAGTAGCGTGTTATACTCGCTTAGAGCCACCATCCCAAGGATCTATATTACGCACTGACCAATTCGTCTCCTTTTTTGACGCTTCGAATGATAAGTATGGCGATAGTCTCTCACAGTTAAAACTGCCAGACCTAAGCATTTCACCAAGACGCCAAGTTGTTACCACATTACCTGTATATCCCAAGCAGTGAGAGTTAAAATAATAAAAGACTGACTTACATTTTCTTCCTTCCAGTTCTTGCGAACAAAATACCAACAGTTTCAAGAGCTGAGTCGCACTATGGAAGACAAGCCCCAAACGGCAACTTGCGGCAGATAAAGGTGGATCTCCTCTACACTCTGTCAACGTCCTGCCTGCTTCTTAGAGACGTCAATCATCTTAATAAAGCTTCGCTATGCCCCTTAATGCGGATAGCGTATTGTCTCCGTGGGATGATTACCTGTGTTGTTAGCTATCAGTCGAGCTGACTGAAGATTCCTGTTCGGAATCGCTGGCAGAAAAGTCAGTTGTATCGAGGTTTTCATGCCACTTCATGTACGATAAATGAGGTGAAATTTTATTACTTTCCATTTTTTAAGGTTTTGCGTCTAAATTAAGAAAAAAGAGAAAACATATACCCCGGTAAGATGGCCGCCTGTTGTGAAGATAAATAATGGGTCGTTAAGTGTTATCGTTGACGTCCAAAGCTTTTGGTGCAAGTGACGTCTTTGTATTGCTTAAAATGTTATGTGCGCCGTGAATAAAATAAGGCGCTTATATCTATCATATTTTTTTGCTACTTGTTATGTCTGATGGTCCTGTATCTATCTGAAACACATCTTTACTGTGCGACCAGTGTTTTCGTGAGTTTCTGTTCGATTTCTTGTATACTTACGCTGGCGGTTGTATCTTCTCTTGTTTTTCTTTTGTCTCTGTTATTAATATTAATGGATAATCTTCTCAAACGTGAGTTGGGATCGAGAAAACTTAATGTTCACTTCTGCTTTGTTTTTTTTTCAAAACATGCTAAAAGTTGTTAACTACAGCCTTGCGGTTTCGCAATTTGAAAGTTTATGATCGCATTTTAATTACGGACATTATGAAAAGCCGCATTAATTGAAGTCTTTGTAATAAAGGTAAGACTATTGTCTATTTTGTGCTGAACGGTTTTCCCCTTCAATGAAACGACAATTTGTTTGAGGACAATCGATAGAAATAGCGTCGGCAATTTGAAAACTGCTTATCTCGTTAACTTTGGAAATTTAGGGCTGGGGGAAAACACTAAGCGTTAATTGTGAAAATAACAAACGACAAGAATAACGAGGATCTGTTCTTAAAGCGTTAAAGTTGCTAGTTTTCTCGTTTCCTTTATAATATAAAGGCCTTAATTTGATATTTTCCAACATAAAACATCTGCTACATACGAGCTTCGTTGCTATTCTTTACTTATCACCTGTTAGCAGCCTTCTCGCATAAACAGCTGTCACTCTGTCATTTTACCTTTTAAGGAGTCTGTGCGTCATTGCGTTGAATTATGTCAGATTGGTTGGCGCCTTATCTGTTGATTTGTTATTGCGCACAATCAAACGTAATATGTTCTATTTGACAGATCTTTGCCCCCAAATTGCTTTTTAACAGTTATGACGTAGGTCCTCCTCCAGCTCCAAGATGTTTGCACCTGTTCGTGGCATAACGGCACTTGTGAAGTTTTAGTGCACTCGCGGTGAATCGCAAGCAAAATACCACGTTATATAAATCCATTAACTAACTAGTTCGGAGCAACAACGATTCTTGCCGCTGGCGTTTGGCAATTAACGCGAAAAAAAATGAGATTTCATTTGTTCCGAACAGATGCAGTATAATGACCGCTAAAATCATTGACTTACATGAATAGCCAATATTCTATATGATTTTGTATGATAATTTGTTCGCATTGTGTTGTAAACTCGATCATACCGTAAATCCCTAATTCAGAATGGAAACTTGCTGTGAGTGTTCCCTTTAGTTTTACTATAAGCTGCCAAATTTTTATTGCATGGCATCATTAAACTCCCGAAACATTTTCGGTTAAACATGTTTTGCGCTAACTCCTGTGGCAAAAAAAAATTTGCGCAGAAAACGCTGATGAAGGTACAGACTTTTTCGGGGGAGCGGGGGTGGGTTAAGCGATGTTGCTAATGCGGTAAGTGTAAAACACGGACCGGGCATAAAACGCGCACTGAGATATGAAAAGTCAACTGGGTATAAAATAACGAGGATCGACACAAAAAAATCTTTCTCGGCAAAACACCTGATCAGCAGAAAAATCACTTTCCAGCGGATAAAATGTGCTTCAATTAATACATTTTGTTAACACTGCCCAAATATGGTCATGGTGTACTCAATATTCGTCGCCCGTACACAACAGATATCCTGCGATGTACGTAATTTCGTGTGTCAGGGAGAAAAATGGCAAAATAAAGATCGTCTCCAGCTTTACTGCAAATAGAACTGTGCTTTGTTATCAATGTGTTGAATAAAAAAAAAAAACAATTATTCTGCTCAATCTTGCGGAATATCCCCAGATTTTAGCCAACTCGGCCGTTGAATCGGGCGATTTCGCAGGATGATATTTTATTATCTGCTGGATAGCAACTTATCCGCTGGATAAAAATTATCCGCTCTTTGAATAACTGGCGCCTGGATTTTCAATGCGTAAGGTCGCGCTGAAGATTGTCCGCCATTTTATTTTCTCAGCGTTCGGCCTCTTCGCATTTGAAGTCATTTAAAGCAGTATTTAATATCTTCATTCAAACAATTTTTAACCTCTAACACCCTGCTTAACAGGTTTTTTTATTAGCAAACGTCTTTATTGCAAAAATTAAGTCATAATTCAAAAGCAACGTGGTTTTGGGTATTACGATATGTGGATTTGTGGAGTGGTACATGTCGCTGATGTACAGTCCATAGGCTGTTCCTACAAGCTAGAGCCCAGTTCTTCGAAAGCCGATTAACGCTAATCCCCGTTTACAAGTTAACCGGGGTTTTCATCTCGCTCGTTAAAAATGTTTTTAAAAGCTCAGGGTAAAGAAAAGTCTAAAACAAAACTGAAGGGCGAAAATCTTTTGGAAAATTGCTTATTGGTTAGTAATTAAACTCGAATCAGTCAATCAATCAATCCATTCCTTCAGCTCCGTTGTCACAGTTCATCGCCAGGTTGTTTTGGGACGACCTTTTTTGCGTTTGCCAGGTGGAGTCCATCTCAGAGCTGTCTTGGGTATACGGTTCTGGTCCATTCCGAAGGCATGCCAAGCCATCGTAAGCTTGGGAGATGTCCAGCACCACACTCTGACTCTTGGTCTTTCTGTACAGTTTTTGAGACTATACCGTGTCCAGAGTGCAGGGTGACTGATCCATCGCTGTTCACTCGGTGCCCAGAACCTGTCCTTCGGCATTCACTAATCCCCAGAATGTCCAACCTATACTTCAACTCACTAATGACCTGCGTTGTTTTTCATGTCATAGTGCGGACATTCCACGTTCCTACGCGGATCTTACTTTTGGGCCCGAGCAGACTATCATCGTACCTCTGACTTCCTGTTGGAGGCTTTCATCATAAGTAGTCATACTGCCAATCGAATAGCTTACGTCCACTACAGGGTCCGTGGTACTGGTATTCGTCGTTGTTTCCGTAACTTGATGGACGTTTAACGGGGGTGGAGTCGTTGGCACCACGCCCAACCCCCAACCTAGAGGACCAGGTACTGAATTTTGTCTGGCCTCTAACCTGAAACCTTTTTTTTTTTCTTGGTTGGAGCTACCAGGGGCAAAGGCCACGCTGGTATAGCTCACAGGGGTCAAAGAGGCACACAAGCCTCCCCACCACGGCAAGGTAACAGCACAAGGGGAGGAGTTGTAGTGGTTGGTGACAGTGAATTGACTGGAGTAGAGAGCTGCAATTTATGGATGCGATAGCTCGGTTGCGTGCAATGGGTTGGTTACAGTGAATTGGTTCTAGTAGTCAGTTGGAGTGGATTTGTTGCATTTGTGGGTTAGATTGTATTGGATGAATTAAAAGATTGCAGCATTTTGCTGCACTGGATTGGTTGCGGTGGTTGGTGGCAGTGAACTGGTCACAGGTAATAAGTTGGGGTAGTCAATTACAGTGGCTGATTCCCAGCGGAATCCACTTCCATAAGACTAACAGACATGTCAGTGCCCCAGGACCGGCGAGATGCAGTAATCGCTTCCTGATATACCAGCTAAAATAGTAAACCCCGACTGTTTTAACAACAGCCAACAGCTATAGTGATCTAAATGAAGGCCAACAGAGGTAGAGACCACACATACGATTCCGCTTCTATTTCTTTTCCATTCGTAAATGAGATTTGCAACGTAACAACAACAATATATTTATACCAAAAAAAAGGAATTACAATCAATCAATTTTGATTTGAACAAGAAAGTTGGTAGCAGGGCACCCAAAATAACTATGACATTTTTATACGGCCGAAAGCAACGCAAACGAAAAAATCTGACAAATTAACATTCAAAACTGAAAATCAAGGGAAAATAAAAATGAAATGTACGTTCAAATAAAAATACAAATTGACGCCTAAAATGAACCACATACTAATAAAGCAGATAAAAATACAAGGTGCCTATACTAACGAAACATTTTTGTACAGGGTGTTCGTGGACTGAGGAAAAACTCCCAGAGCGTTATTGTGGTATTTGCGCAAACGGAGGCCCCATTGATAACATTTTTGCGCTTAGATAGTTTCCCGATGAATGTAAGAAACAGACCATAGGTCTATACGATGCGTTAGTTGATCTCATCAAGGCTGGCAGTCGTGATGGGCTCAGCAGGGGGCGGGGAGGGGGAGGGTGCTGTCAAGACTTGGTTATCCTTATTGTACGTTCTTCGTGATCTTGAGTCAGTATGATTGGCAGTATCTTCACCCTTTATATTGCCGACCCAAAGCAAGGTTCTTCTTCTTTTCTTTTCTTCCCTTATACCCGAAACGTCTGCGATTTTTTTAACCATTACTGACACCTTGTGATATTCTTTTAATATCAGTCCTACTAGATATACATTTTAAAGTGTCACGCCTCACCTAAAAACCTTCCGTTCACCGTTTATGTGATGGAGTACTTGGTTCCAGTGCAGTTGATTGTAGTGAATTGATTACAGTATTTTGGTTGGAGTGAATTGTTTGAAGTAGCTGATTGCAGTAGATTTGTTGCCTCAGCTGGTTGAAGCACTTACCTTAGTGATATTGTTTGCAGTAAATTTGCATGTTTTGCGGTTAAAAGCGTTTGTTTTCGTTTCCTGGATATTTAAGGAGATAAATCAAGGTTAACATAATTTCTTCAACTTGTTTTGAATTCCTTCTTTGCCGCTTGTGGGAAAAATCACGGTCTTTCGTTTTGCCACACTAACTGACAGCTAAGATCACAATGAACCTCCAAGGTAACAAACATCTTCTTGTATAAAAGAAAGGACACTGACAATAAGGTGATCTACAACCATTTCAAGACTTCAAACCACAAGCTCAAGGCAGGCAGCTCCTGATTGGACTTAAAGTTTTCTCTGTACACGTGAGAAAAGGGAGGCACTTCATTTGATTGGTATACACCAGCTGGTGAACGAAAATCTCCTTATCGGCTTTCCAATAAGTACATCCAAGCATATCGAGATAAACGTCACTAATCTCGTACCCAAATCTCACAAATCGAAAACGGCTGTAATTACATTGCATTTCCAAAATACTCTGAACAGTTGGTCTATGTTGGTAAAATTTACCAAAGTACCAAACTAGGAATGCAAAAGGAACAGTCAAAGGTCTCTGTCGAGGCTTGAAAACGGATAAGAAATAACACCTGCAAACGAAGACCACTTCCCATAGAATCAGCGGTAGCTTCAGTGACTAGAATATTTATGACGTATGGCCGAAGACGAAAATTCTTAAGGAATTCCTTTCGCGAGCTGGCCACGTCTCTAGAAATCACCTCGCGATCCTTCAAAAAATAGACATTAACGAAAGAGTAAGAAGAAACCATGACGTTGAAATTAGGGTCCCCCGTTCCCGTTACAAACGTGTAACATAACACTAACTATGGAATTAATAAAGGACGTTACGCGAAGTTCGATAATATTTAAAGGTGTAATCATCTGAACCTACAGGTTCCATTCACTGGGGCAGACCATGTTTGTATGCAGCCAGGGCTTTTCTCTTCTCCACGGTGACAGGTATCAATTCTACCGAGTGAGCCTCGAACCAGTCTGTCGACTTGCTAGCCTTCTTACTTAAGGTGGACATGGTGGCATTGTAAACAGCTTCCCTGAAGTTTTCCCATCTTTCGCCGGCATTTGCACTAGACCAGCCTGAGAGAGTATCCTCTAACGCACGTGCAAATTCCTCCACTTTTCCCTGGTTTTACCTTGCTGCACACCAAAGAGAGGTCAGTGTCACAATCAGCGCTCTGGTAGCTGCGCGTGAGCTTGATGCTGGGTAGGCTCTTCAGTAGCGTAGTTGGGGTCTGCTTGTGGGACGTTTCTCCTGTACCAATTCTCTGTAGAGGAGATCCTCAGGGATCCGGCCGTCATCCATTCTCACCAGGTAACCAAGCCAGCGCATGCGTCTCTGCACTGCCATCAGAAGAATCCCCGCAAAAGGGCCATTGTTCATCCTTGGTGATTTCAACGCCAGAGTGGGTGTCGATCATAACTCCTGCCCTATCTGTTTAGGGCAGTTCCGCACTAGGAAAATGAATGAAAACGGGCAACGCCTACTGGAATTCTGCTGCCATCATGGCCTCTACATCAGCAGCACATTCTTCAATGTGACGCATCGACGCATAGTCTCTTGGAGACATCCCCGATACAAGAACTGGCACGTCTTCAAGTAGAGACCTGAGGGCCATGAGCATTGGCTTGTCCAGCCACGCCTGACTCTGTATCGGATTGAACATCCGGAGCGCGACTCCATAGTTTTGTTAGACTGACGAGTACCTATTAATCATCTAAAGAGTTAAAATACTTCGGTTCTTGATAGGTTATGGCAAATCGTTTTGCATTTGTTCTAATGAAGAGTAAGTTATAAGTATGAGCATTTCTTCCACTGTATCCAAAAGCAGTACTGTTTAGCAAAAATAACTTATGAAACCTTTAATGTAGGATGGAGTGCTTGTGAGAATACATGAACTGATTTGCTTTATTCTATGAAGCGAATGTCATGAAATTTCAGCATTCCAGATTCCTTAAAAATAGGGTTTGAGAGTGGATTTACTTTCGGCAATTGGTACTATTATTGGCTCCGCGTTAGTCCTATCCCAAATTTTGTCGTTGCTGTTGGTCTCTGGCCACCTAACCCATAGTATGTTTGGTGGATGTTGCGACGTTCACTCTCCAGGGTCCCGTTGTTCAAAGCCCGATTAAGCTAATCCTGGATTAACAACAACTTTGGTTCGAGTTTAATTACACTGCATAAAGATTTTTCAAAAATATTTTTGTCTCTCAGTTTTGACGTTGACTATTCTTTGCCACTAGCTTAACATTAGAGGTTAAAAACAATTTTAACGAGCGCTGGAACAGAAAACCTCGGTTAACTTTTAATCGTGGATTAACGTTAATCGGCTGTCGAACAACCGGGCCCAGATCTTTGCATGTAGCGGGGATGGCGCAGTTGCACTCGTCTCGCAACGGGGTTCTCGTTTTCGTTCCATGAGTTTTTCTCTGGATACTGAGGTTTTCTTCCTCCACCAAAACCAAAATGTATTGTTCCAATACGACCTTACAGGTTTGAACCAATGCATAGCCAATTTCCATTTATTTATGTGAAACAAGTTTATTCAAAAATTCAAACAATGATCTATTGTGGAAGGTTTGGAGTTATGTTGTATGTTGCAATGTTGCAATGCACACATCTCGGGGCTCAGAAGCATAAGGCGGAGGGACTTTGACATTGTTGTTCAAGATCCTCAGTTTGTTTCTGGCCAGTTAGTACAAAGCTTTAGAATCCCATAATAGGCTAAGGGCATTCACAGCTCTCAAACGTCTAGTCCGCTAACCAATCTTTATTCAGTTGTTTTTCTTCAGTGATAGACACAATACTTTGCAGATAGGTGAACGTTTCTTCTTCTCTGCATGAGATCGTTTCCATTCAGGGTGATGGGCTAGCTGCTGCTGTTTGATCTGGATTTGGAAGTACTTGTGTCATAGGAGACATGTTGATCGATGTTCAGAAAAATATGGCAGTCAGGCATTGGTTACTTTACCATTGTGGATAACATAGGAACCACCATGCTGTTAGGTGAAACAAAAAAGAAAACTAGTGAGATACACCGTACTGCTGTATAAGCTGTGTCTCGCTGCCAAACTTCGATGATATTACAGTATAAATAAAATTTTATTCGATAGACTATAAAATGGTTTACAATGTACATGATATCCCAACTCCTAAACCTGCTTGTTAATCAACCAACTTGTGACTGAAGGATATTCTCGAGGCTATTCCGGTTTTCCGTACCTGTCAAAGGCTTCCTCATTGAAGTCAATCAAAAACCATCATGTGCAGATCCCAGTTATGCTCGTGGCATTTTGTTTTTGCGCAGATGATGGAAAGCGAACACTCGCAATCCTGCCTGTTCGAAATCCACATTTATTTCCAGGGAGTACCTTTCGTGTGATTGGCAATCTCAAATTTCTCTTGTAAACACTGTTTACAATGAAAGCAGGTCAGCTATTGCAATAGTTCCCCAGTTATTCTTCAGTTTAGATATCTACTGTTAATTCCACTGATCTGCTCCTGGTACCTATAAGGCCTTTCAGTGCAGTTAATACTGGAGAGGTAGAGATACCTTCAAGGACCATTTGGGAAGCACTAACATTGCTAACATTGCCATTTATTTTGTGTCCCCAAATTAGTATGGGTTTTCCCAGGCTATAAGGCACTGACACGCTAATAAAGTTCCTATTCTATTCTATTCCTCAGATAGTGATAACTCCCTGTTCGTGTTCAAGAGTGTGCTGAAGTTGAAAATGATTATTTGTCAGTACTCATCCACAAATACGATTTTCTCCCGTCGGTTGCATGCCTTTTGCAAGAATACGGGTTTGTCTTGACGACAGCTGACGCAATCCCACAAAAGACCAACTTACTCCTCGTTCTTTTCCATTTTTGCGCGTGTTACTGCGGACAATAGACTTCTTACCGGCTGGAAGCCTAGGTCATGTTTTACATGATGGCTTTCCGTGGAAAATTACTGGACTAGTATATACTGCGCGCACTAGTCGGTAAAGAAATGAAAACCACCTATTGGGCCACTTAGCTGAAGGGCGAGTCGTGGTGAACTGAGCGGAGGGTTGAGTAAACACCTGACCTGCGGCACACCCCTCGTCTAAGTTAGAGCATCCGAGTCGTGGCGACTTTACGTTCACATGTGAAACACTTTACGTATGCTACATGACCTAACACATGCACTTCACATTTCAAAACCCGCGACCTTCAACGGGTTTGTTTTTTTCTCGAGGTCTTTCTTAACCTAGACTATTTTCTTCAAAAATTTCAAATGAAAAATGGTTTACTCTGTATGAAGTTTTCATACTAGTTCTCTCTTTGCATTGTTTGACTGCAGCATAGGCGTGGTATTGCCTAAACGAGAAATTTTGAAACAAACTAGTATGATAATTCTATTATTGAAACAATTGCTATTGTTCTAAATATTTAGAAACCGGTTTATTGTAAAACCGGTAACCCACATTGTTCCCAGAAATTGTCAAAATATCTGTAACTCTTCAGTGGATTTGTTGCGATAAATCTTGACTGACAACAAGCGTTAACTTATTCAAGCTCAACCTCGTTCCCAGGGTTACGCCACTCGAATTGCTTCCCTACAGCATCTCAATCCTAGTCCTTTCAGAATAAATGTTAGGAAATTTTGCCCAACAATTATTGGATGCTATTACTGGAATGATATTCCTTTATCGATTCGTCAAAAACCAATAAAACAACAGTTTAAACGAGCTCTCTTCCAGTATTATTTTGCTCAGTATTAATCACTGATACACGACCTTGTAAAACGTTTTCTGTCTTTCTTCTCCTCTATTTATAATTAGTTTTCCTTTTTCTCTTTTTCTTTTTTTTATCTTAACAAATATTGTATCATAATTTTAAAGGGCATACAATTAGTTAACTATATTATGCCCTTCTCCACTCCTTTCTTACGCACTGTAACCTTATGTAAAACGATCATGTGGAGTAAATAAAAAATACAAAATACGAAAAGAGGGTTATTCCCTTGTAAACGCGCCCCTCCCCAATTTACAAGGGGAAAACCCTAGGGACGGGTTGATTCAGGCTTTGTTTTAAAAATCACTAAATTTAAATGCAAGAAAATTAAAGATGTAAGAAGTCACTCTGTGTAGAAAATACGTCGAAAGCGGATTAAAACTGGCGGATAAAAGAGAAATCAAATGCCACAACTATATTGCAGTCCGTGCAAATCGGTACATTTTTGGATTACTTCATCAAGAATTCGATAGTTCAAAACGTTCTTTTCTTGAACTCCATTTTTGTGCGCTCACTCCGCATGTTTTTCTCGCTGTTTTAAAAATGTTCTGTAACTTTTGAACGAAATCGAATTAAGCAAAACCCTGACCCTGTTCTTTAGCTTTACCCATGACAATATACAAAGGTTGACAAAATAGCTGAAACAGTGGGATTATAAACCGCTGTCATTTTTGCAAATTATCGTCCATTTGCGGTATGCGTAGGCATGTCCGATGAATTCATTAGTGGTTAAAAAAACCAATCATGCGATGCTCGTCCGCCTTCATCCAAATTCTTGTTCAACCACAACGGATACGTTTACCACGGGGAAGGTGCATGAAGAACAGATGACTTTTGAGAAGATTGTGATTGCCGTTAATAAAGCTAAGAGAACGTGATTCTGGGATAAAAAAAAAAAATTCAACTTGTGAAATAGTCGGAGAAAACTGTTCAATTGGGAGGCGAACATTTTCCAAATCCATCACGGCAATGTGAAAAAGTGTGACCCGGTTGTATGGGTACAATTAACCCTTTAAGCCCTAACAGTGATCAGCATTAAATTTCTCCTGGTAATATCAATGCTTATTCAATCCCAGAGGTCATAAGAATTAAGGATATGATCACCCAAGGTGAATTTTCTTGTTATTTTACTGGATAACGTCTCCCCAGTACTTTTATAAGAAAAGTATGGGGACAAGATAGGAGAATTTGTTCTTTGATATTAGGTGTTTAAGGTTTAAAACCCTCCCCCAAGAGCTCTTGAGGGGCGGGAAGAAGAGAGATCCTGGGAACGTAAAATCCCAAGGCTGTCAAAAGCCCCGGGGGTAGGCTGATGCCCGATCCCCGGAACCAGACATGTGAAAAAATGCCGCACTAACACCGGAGGAGGGGGGGGGGGGGGGCGGGTTAGGGATAGGCGCTACTGGAATTGACTGGTGCATAATGACAATACAACTCCACATTAAATTTTCTGTCCAAAAATGGACAAGACCGACACCGCCTTTATTCACAACACTCGATCTGTTTACAGCTACACAGTAGCAACTATTAGTCTCTCTAGCTCTTACGAGAACCGTACACAATAACGTATACTATCGCATAAATACACCAAACCCAGATATACATGCATGGTCTACAAAATGCGACGACCTTTGGATGCTACACCATGCAAAAAGGCCGTCTGACCAACAACCTGGGACATGCAACACTAGCCCATATATAGTGCCACTCAAATTTGGCGATTCTATTAGTAAAGCCTTCAACTATCTGTAGAAAACTATGGTTTACGTGAAAGCTTCGTGAAAGCTACTGCTCAGTTCATTCTTGTGGTACTGTTCTTAATTCTGTACGAGGAGGTTCAATTGTTTTAGTAATCCGGTGAACCATTCAAACGAACGTTTAAACTGAGTAGTATTTTCCCGTGGTACTGCTTATGCTCTGCGAGATACTTCTAACATGTTAGGCTGTAGACTGGATGGAATTGACTTTGTGGTTTATAAAGCAATTCCGTTTACTGCGCACGACCCTTAACATTTAGGGAAAGTCGCAGGGAAATAAAAGTCTAACAACTGCTCAAGTTGACTTGCAGGCCCTAGAGAAAAACCCTTGAAGCACAGTAGAAAACAAACAACAAACTCAAACTACATATAGCGTCCAGGAGACGAGTGCTATCAGCACTGAGCCTTCCCTAAATTACGACCATTGATATGAATGCAGTTGAGAGGTAACCTTCCCTTTGGTGCTGTTGGTTTCCCGGTGGTTTGCCTCAAACAATAGGGATGAACAGCCTGGTATATTTCAGAGCAAAACGAAATTTTTCGCTTTATAATTTCGCGAGCTTATGAGTAAAAAGTTTTAACCAAGTTTGAATTAAAAAGCAGCCGCCAGTCAGAGGCACTTCGTGCAGTGTGATACCATCAGTATTCTTAACTAATTGCTCAGACGTCCTTTGCTATGGAAAGCATGTA
Source organism: Pavona decussata (assembly GCF_977016875.1). Taxonomy (NCBI): domain Eukaryota; kingdom Metazoa; phylum Cnidaria; class Anthozoa; order Scleractinia; family Agariciidae; genus Pavona; species Pavona decussata. The sequence goes on along the minus strand of NW_028145494.1, from coordinate 996,265 downwards.
GTCCACGAGAAAGGTCGATCGCTTTCTCAAACATGCAATGGTAGTCACACTCTGTAACAAACGTAAACATTTCCATGTTTTTTTTCTTATTTGGACATGAATTATCGGTCAAACCGAATTGTCATGATTGTGGCCTGTGTGGCAGGAAAAGAGTGGGGAGGTACAAGGGAATAGAACTGCATAATGAAGGAGACAACATGGCTGCCTGCAATGTTATTTAACCATTTCAACTTAACAGGTGCCAAAAGTTCGAAAAGGTAATCGACGCAACAAGAAATTGTCGGCCTACAACACTCCAAACTCAACATTGACACAAAGTATAGGTTTTATAAAACACTTATCGGACGAACGTATGAAAAAAAAACAAAAAAACAAAAACTAACTAACAAACATAATTAGACAGTAGTATGTTCTGTTAACATTACAGACATTGGACCTTATTTGCTTGAAATTGGCGCAGTCCTAATTTTCCTACATTTGACCAGCAGATGTAAATCTTTGTCAATCAAACCCTTCACTGACTTGGTCAGAAAAATTTGACAAAACTGTCCTCAGTAAAAGAGATGACTATTTCTATTGAACTTAAAAATCGAAGTAAAATGTGACTCTGGTGAGCAGATTTCTGAAAGACTAGTTATCTTCAACTCTGCTGCACCTGATAAAATATTGACTTTTGACCTGCAATGGGTGCGTCTCTGAATGTAATGATGAATGGAGGCTTTGATGTTCTCAAAAGAGCCAGCTCTTTTGAACATTTAGTCTCTGGTTCAGTGGTGTTGCCAGATTTCATCAAATCCACTGAAGCTAAGCACTCCTCTTTGAACAAAAATAGGATTGTTGAAATTCCTTTGGCTGTGATTGGTTAGTTTTATATGTCTTAGATAATTTTGACAGCCAGACATTTCAGATGTAAATCTCCTCACACTTTGCTTTCTATTCCCCCTCCATCTCCCCATTTCTTACCTGTCACAGACTGTCATGATTAAAGTTACCTGTGTTATATATCGATTCCAGTAGCTATGCTATCATAATTATCCCCTTTTGGAGTGAGAAAAATATATTCATAATCAGTTATAGACCAAATAAAACACTCTGTTATTCACTTGAACGCAAGATAAAGGTAATTGGGAGGAAAATTTCAAAAAAATGTGTTTACAAAATGAGATGAAACAAGTACTGATCTCCCTTGCCTGCAAGATGCGGTTTATTTGCCAAATACAAAGCGTGATTGTGTCCATGCTTTATGCCAGATGTCTTGCGCTTCACACTGGGCTAAACAAACACCTGTTGTGCAGGCTATGATCCCTTACTCATAGCTTTGAGGAGATCTACTGGGGTTTGCAGCAAATCCAACTTGCAAAGATTTGTGTACAACCCCCTTAAACTACGTAATGTGGTTGTTTCAAGGGCACCCAACGAGAACATCAAAGCAAAGTAGTTAAAATATTGTTACTCTCATGTCCAAATCAGTTCATGGCCTTTTAAAAGGCAAATTTGAGTAAACAGTTTTAGATGTTCAGATTCCTTAGTTGAAAAGTTAATTTGTCAAAAATTTTAGAGAACAGAATTTCATTCCCCAAATTTACGAGCTGCCGTTGCCTATCCGAAAATGCTAGCTTGCCTTGGCCCTTTCTTTCTTTCTTTTTTTTTTTTTTTGTACTTTTAACAATGTATTTGCCCCTCTGAAAACAAAAGGGATTAGGTTTTTAGCATTGCAAAAGTTTGAGACGGCCTTTCACTAAAGAAAATGCTGGTCTTTCTTAACAAATTTTTAAGACACGCAATGTCTTTCTGCACAGATATTCCACCGAAACGAACCACTGGGAGCCCCTGTTGTTTTACCCATTAAAAATTTTATCAACGCTGTTTATGCTCTACGTCTGAGCAAGTGAGGTAATCAATCTTCAATGACCTGAAAATAAACATTTACAATTTTTAAACAAATAACTGTTTTACAGTACACACCAAATAAATTGAAGGGGCGAGAGCATAACCTTCTTATGTCGAATTTTAGGCTAATTTTTAGTTTTACTTGAAAGTGTCTGAATGTTTGGATGTGGCCTTCAAGTTAGTCAGAGAACATCACTGTGTTTTTTCCACTGGTTTGTGCACAGTGTCCGAAAAAAATGAGGCCAAAATATTGAGCCAGTGAAAGAAAAAAGTGGAAAAACATGTTTTGGAGCAAGCAACAACAACAACAACAACATTTGCTGTGTGGTGTTCTTTGATTGAATTGAAGACCGCATGTACAAATTCAGGCACTTCAGAACGAAATGAAAAATTAACCTAAATTCAACATAAGATGGTTGTGCTCTCAGCCCTTCAATTACTTTATATGACATTTGAAAGAGACTTCACTTGGATGAACAAACGCCATTTAACTAAGCTGCAACCAAACTCATCTGTTGCCACCTACATTAAGAATACAACAATGTTAAGATATTTTAAGTTAGGATAATATATTGAGGCAGGTTAAGGCACCCCAGTCACAACAGACAACCTTAAACTTTTTCTAAATTTTGACATCTGACTAGAACAGAAAAAAAACATTGGCAGTGCTAGATAGAGCAGTGACTTCAACCTTGACAATTTGAATTTTCTTTTCTCTCAACCTGGGAAGATGTCACAAACATTTTCCCAACATTTTACGGGCACTACACATGTGACATTGCATATTGCTGTATAACTGTTTGTAAAACCTACCATATTTTTTTACAAGGTTTATTACTTTTAAGGCCACTTCTCTGGGGACTAGTAGTATTGATGGGGAGTAGTATTGATGATTTTTTGTACAAGTCAAACTTCAAAATTGAGCAAACATTTAAGGTGGTCTATTGAATGTTTAAAGCACACCCTGGAGAACTCCATTGCAGATCTTAAAGTAGATCTAGAACAACTAACCAAACATTTCTCTTATTTACAGCGATCACTTGCATACATGGTATGAAGCAGTTTTTCACTGGAATCACAGTGAGATTATCTATGGGGCTGACCTTGTGTCATATCTAACAGCTGACACGTGCACAGCACTGGATATTTGATTTTTTGGCTTCTAATTTATTACCATCATCACCGGCAGCAGCCTTCCTCTTGGTGGATCTACCTGGAGTAGCTTTAGGTTCAGCAGGCTTAGTACTCTTTGCCTCTTCATCCTTGATCAAACCATCCACATCTTCAGTGTTATCATCAGTGATTTCTCCTTCAACATCCACGTCTTCATCCTCGTCATCAACGCAAGCTTCTTTCTTCACTGCATCACTATGATCCACTTCTCCATTACTTACCAAATCTATCTTATCGCTTTCCACTTCAGGAATCTTCCCACCAGAAGCCCCGGAGCATTCTGTGTCTGATTCCTCGCCAGAGGTGAATGAAGTCTGCGTTGCCACAGAGACAGGTGAGGCTTGGCTTTCAATGCTTCTCAATTTTGCAACAGGCTTTCTGGCATTTGTGTCATCAAGGGGCTGAGAAGTCTTTGAATTAACACAATTTTGTTGGGAATTTTTGGCAAGTTCCCGTTTAACATCCATTTCCTTCTTTAGGATCACAAGCTTCTGTTTGATGGCATTATTACTGATCTTCAGCAGGTCTCGCTCAGCTTCATAATCACGTTCACGCTTTTTCAGTGTCTGCACAAGAAAATACCAGAGTAATGTTTAAAAAAGTGACCAGTACAAATAGTTAGGGAAGTATGATCTAAAACGCTAGTTGGCAATGCTAAGGAAGATTCTTAGATACACCAGACAAAAATAATTGGAACAACAGAATACCGGAAAAGCTCTAAACCCCTATTAAGCTCCCCCTCTTCAAGGTTCTTGCTACATGCAGGAACCAGTTACCGGTCATTTTAGCGTGTTTTCACGTGGGTCAATGTAATTATTAATTTAGGCAAGGTTAAAATCGAGACAATGCCGGTCAGCAGTTGCCTCTCTGTGCGGCTCAGAGGCGACCTTTGGGGTCTCTGCTGGGGACTCCTCATGGTTTGCTTTGCATTTACCAGCTTGCTAGCCTGTGAGTAAGATCATTTAGCCTGCTTAATTTTCAAGCTTTTTTCCCTTGCGGCCCTCCTTTTGGTAAGTATTGGGTTCAGTAAGGATTCCACTGACTGGTCTCAGTGTGACAGTGCCTTTCGTGGTGGCCACTCACAGGGTTGCCATGGATACCTCCTTCCCTGTGCCTGATTGCCGCCCAGCTCCACCACCCCTTTTTAGGCACCAAGCTCATCTATTATTGATGAGTTTAAACATAAATGTTACCAGCCATCATAAAAAAAATTTTCCGAAATTATTGAAACCGCTTTCAAAATGTGTCATATTTTGAAAAAACTTGCCCTTGTTTTGGGAATTTCCTTTCAAAAATAATGTAAAAACATCCAGCAGATGATATCATATTGAAAATCCATCACCTGTAAAGAAATCTCTCTTGGTTTGTGCATTTTCTTTTGTCAAAAACAACACTGATTTCAAGCTATGCCATGTTTAGTTTCCATTCTTCCTGCGGCCATCCTACTCCCATCATTCCCTGGGAGACGTTCATAACCTTCTTTTACAAATCTTAACAAGAACCCTGCATCTTACCCCTGTTTGGATGTCAGATTTTGTTTTATACTCCCCTACCTCTATAAGCCCTCTCCCTCCCCACATCAGAAAACATAAAATTTATAGAGGATAAAGCACAGCGGCAAAGAAATGAATTTTTATTTTCCGAGTGGTAAAAAAAAAATATTGTTTTTAACATGAGAAAATAATATTCATGTCTTCAAGCCACTGTGTGATTTTCTTTTTATTATATAGACAATTCTATTGCTTGCCACTTTCCACCAACTGTTTGCACAAAACAGCTGTGAAAAAGAGGGCAATGATGTCATTAAGAAGAATAAATATGCTCGGAACTTAGGAAATCACTGCTAGCTTTGGGACTATGTTCTGCTTGCAAAAAAAAATGGTACTATGCTCTGCTTGATTGGCTACCAACAAAATACTATTTTGCTTGTATTATGCTCATGGAAAATTTAATTCCAATAAATACATTATATGGGCTAAAAATACTGTCTCATAAAAATTTTTTTCTTCTCTATTTTAGAGTTTTATATATACAAAAAAAACTTGCATGAACTTTTCCAAACACCTTCATTTACAACTTTTTTACTTAATAGGGCATTTAATTAGTTACTATAGTTATTATAATTAATTTGCATCATTGATGAATTATTTTATTTATTTATGGAATTTTAGAATTGTAATTTTGAACTTCTATTTTATTTTTAATTTAATATTTACTGTAAGGCACAGTTGAATATTTTTATAGAAACTGCGTGGTATAAATTTAAATTTATTATTATTTTATTATTATTACTATTATTATTTATTTCCCGTTCGAAAAGGTGCTATTTTGACTCCAAAAGTGTCGCTGCCACGCACGGCCAAAACATCATGTGATATTTAGCGTATGTGACATCACTTTACTTGATAACAAAACAAAAATGGTGGCAGAGTAAAGCCACTTTGCAGAGCATGCAGTCGTTCTTTTGGAGACGTTGCGCCCGGGGGGGGGGGGGGGGGGGGGTACTCCCCTATATAAGGTATATAGGTATGTGCCGCCCCAAAGGGTACGGTTTTTGAGCCGTTTTGGTCTGAAAACGGGTATAGATTTTGACAATTACGGTCTGAAATCAGGTCGGGTTTTTGGGGCCGGGAACATTTACGAAAGCTTACCAACATATTTTTCTTCTCAGTACGTAACTGGAACGACTAACGGATAGCGAGAAAAAGAAATAGATAAACTATGTCATTCCAGCTTACTTTTACTCCTTGCGTCAACTTCCGTTCGGCACTGATGCATAATTATCAGGTCTGAAAATGGGTATGAATTTTAGAGGTCAGGTCTGAAAACGGGTGTGGAAAATGGCATGTTTAGGTCTGAAATAGGGTCGGGATTTGAAGACCTGGGCGGCACACCCCCACCAAGAATTCCGAGGAGTACCCCCCCCCCACCCCCCGGCGTTGTGCTTAGGATACTGATTTCTTACAATAATACGGAGGAAGAATGCCCAAACTTCTTCTGAACCAGCAGTTTGGGACAAAAGCGTCAACGTAATTGTATTTAAAGCGATTCAAGGTCTCCTAGTCTGCTACTCGAAGTTTCGGTGTTTTTTGGCTTGAAGCTTTTGCTACAGCTTCAAACAGCACTCGTGGTTTTGAGGGATCCGTCTCAGTGTGAGATATAACTCAAGTGGAAGGCCAACACATTATATCATTTGAAAAACAGGACAGGTAATTCCGTGGTTATTGTCAAATTCGGCGTGATGCTGCAACGCGCGACAAGCGTGTGGTCTTCAGTGTAAATAAGACACAATATTATAAATTTTGTGAGACAGTTGATTAATTATTTTGATAGTACCTTTCGACATCTGACTGCACTTGTAGTCAGTTTCGTCCATTGGGATCTGTTTAAAATTCTTATGGAGCTTTTAAGATTCATTACTGGTTAGTAAATTCCCAAAATTAATTTAGGAGTTCAAGTTTAGAAAACAAATCCTGATCAGTTGCAGAGAAGAGACAATAAATCAACTTCAAATCAATGTTGATTCTGGGATGGAAATTATTCCCATTATTACCAACAAATGACAAGAACCAAAGATCTCCGAGAACATGTATTTACAAAATTAACATTTAATAGCTCTTCTCGCAAGTTCACAAATAATGAGACGCCATCCCTTTTCGTTCACCCCGAGTTTAATATGTCTCTGCTCATCCTCTATCTCAACACCCATATGAAATTGGTATTCAAATATAAAGTAAGAGCATTCAGTTTCCTGTATGAATTAACCGTTAGGATCGGTTGTTGTTTTTCTGCTCGTAAAAGCTAAAAGTTGAACAGGAGGCTTTTGCCTAAATGCTAACAGAATTCAATACACAGTCGCTTCCACTGTGCACAGATGACGATTGTCAAAAATCAACATGGTTCAACATGTGAACTCTCCAATTTCCACTGTTTTAACTGTCGAGTACTACTTAGAAGTTATTCTTTTGATTTACTGCTTCTGAAAACAGCAGACTAGAGTCTTAAATTCATACATGTGGTCGCCATTGAAAAAAAACAAAAAACAAAAACAAATGATGATTTGCTTTGACATTACACAGGTAGGGATGATTGGGCCGACAACCAGAACAATAGACCCCTTATAGGAGAGAGCAGAATTTGTGCAGATTTGTAGCTACCATGAAAAAGATACCAAGCCCAATTTTAGACATGGGCTGCCCTCAGGGCATCCAGCGTAAAAATGAGCCAAACTATTTGTCCTACATAGTTTTGTACTTTTTGGCCTTCTCCTTCAAGCTCTGAGCAACTGAGCCACAGGACCCAGTACCAAGCTCCCTCTCTTTCCCACTTTCCCCTCATTCTCAGGCCTTAAGGCTTGCTTGCAATTGGCCTATTCTATTGGAATTAAACTTTCTGCTCTGGAGGCCTAATTATACTCAAAAATCTGCTGACCTCATGTACCCAAGCCTGACCACTGTAGGATCTTTAAAGTCTTGCCTTGACACAATATCGTTGAGTATTGTGCAGACTTCTTGCTATTATTTCACATGCATTCACGACTCAATGAAAACTAATGACTGTGTTCCTTCTTTACTCTTGGAAAGCTAATGATAGTAAGGCTGCTTAGATTAATGTGCTAGATTGCTTGGAGACTTTTTTACCTGTGGATTGCACACTACAGTCAACTCTCGCCTTTTGGACACCTCCCTATTACGGGCACCCCAATAACACGCACAGCAGCTAAATCCCCGGCAAAAATAAATTACAGATGTTTGACTGAAATAAATTCCTGCTATTATGGTCTCCTGCTATTAAGAGCACTAACTCGTGGTCCTGAGGGTGTCTGCAATAAAGGGAGCTGACTGTACAAGAAATTTTTTAAATTCCTTGATGAGCAATACAAAGTTCACTCTTAATTTCAGTCTGGTGCACAGCAACATTTATAAGCACGCCATCAAAAAGGTCAATATTCAAATTTGTTTGGTTATATTTTTAGTGATGAGTTAATCTAGCCACTTTTAGGGACTTATTGGAGGGGGTAAGGTGGGTGAGGAAATGTGAAGCCTTGTAGTTTTCACTAGTGATTTAAGGGGCTCTTAACTTTGAGATTTTTTATAGGACTTGGTTTTATCACAAGGATTGCTTTATAAAGTAATACCTTCATACATGACATTGACTAATCACAAACAAGTGCAACTACAGTCTCAGTTTCACTAACAACACAAAATAGAAAAAAATTCTCAGTTTTCAAGAAACACCTCAAAGACAATGTTGAGGAAAGAGCTGAGCAAACTGCCTTGCGAGGAATTGGGTCAGTTATCTCCTCAAGTGTGCGGTTGAGTTTTCATGAGATTTTCACCTCGCAAGGCGAAATCTCAAATATCAAACATGACAGATATTTTCCTCACGGCCTTGCGAGGCGAAAAACTCACGAAAACTCAACCGCACACATGATGAAACAGCTGAGCTGATCGCCTCGCAAGGCAGTTTGCTCAGCTCTTTCCTCAAGTGTGCGGCAGGCCTTATAAAAGTGAGTGAGCAGACGAAAATTGACCAGACTTCTAAAAATATGTGGCAGTACTACAAACATTTTGAATCGGGTTAATTTTCACCCGGTACTAGACCAACAGGAAGACAAATGGGCCAAAAATTTTTAAGGTGTAACTTGGCCCATACCACTGAACATACTTGTTGGGCTGATAAAATCGGTATGCATACATTGGCCTTTACATGCAAAATTATTGATTACCTTGTTTGGAAAAAAAAAACAATTCTCAACAAGCATAAACTTGGATTAAATCAATGCCAACATGTTGTACATTTTTTTACAATTTCATGACAATGCCATAATAAAATCAAAACACATTTCAATGTTTTCTTTAATTGTTGTCCTTGACTGTTTATCCATAATGCTCAAGTACTAGCTATGCAACAAATGGTAACCGTACCCGGCGTGATTTCAAGCATTAGTGTCCTACTTAAAACCCAGACATCAACCCATCACATACCTTTTATAAACAAAAGCAGCATACATAATTACCAAGGATGACAACCCATGGTGTGTACAAAAGACAAAATAATTCCACATCATCACCACGGTGTTGAACAAGAATTTTTCATCGAGACGCAAGGAATTGCACTTCTTTCACTGAGAGTAAACCATTTCAGAGTTGAGAAGATAACTGGCTTCATTTATTCCCTTGAAAGGGCTTTTGTAGCACTCAGTTGATTTGTAAACATGGGAATAATTCACCAAAGAGGAAATGTGCAAATTTTTTTAGTCATCGGATGTGGAGGCATTCCAAACTACGCAAAAACCTACTCGACCGTGAAAATCAAAACAGAGAAAACGTTGATCCAGCGCGTGACACGCGCGGGACAGGAAGATAATACCGACCGCAAAACACCAGATATTCACTTTCAGCTAAAATTTAGGGATAATATGGCGAACTATTGCCAAATACATTGAATTCACGTGATATACGACTGAGTGGGTGTTAAGTTGACGTGCCGTTAAATGCAACGCTCCCACACCAAGAGAAAGAGCAGTTTTGGACGCCTAACGACAAATTTCGAGTTTAACTGATGATCGAAATTATTTATTTTTGATACTCGAGCTTGTCGCAAACAAAATTTTTAGTGTTAACTTGGCGTAAAGGTCAATCAAAAGTAAGAAATTTGTCCAATGTGAAATCCACTTTACTCAGCGGACTGTTGTGCCTAAACTTGTTCGCATTCAGTACAATAGCTATTCAAATTCAAATTAGCCTCACACTTACCGACACCTTCAAATAAACCCGTACTTTCACTGTCAAAGCTCGGTCTATAGAAACAAATTATGCTCACCTGGATGTGTTTCAATGCACTTCTCAAGATGTTCAAGTTCGATGTTTTCTTATCTTCCAGAGAAGGAACTTCTCTCTTCAGAACATCGAAGCATTCTTTTAAGTGTGCGCGTCTAAATGTGCAAATACAAATAAGCAATTATAAATTCCTCTTCTGCTCGACCGCTCGCTCGCCCACCCGATCCCGTATCGGTACTTACTCTGATGTACATGATTTTCAAACAGAATCGCGGTTTCTTACAAATCAACGCATCCCTCAAAATTAATTTTTGGGTTTTCAGCGGAAAGAAGGAATAACAAGGAAATGGGTTTGACTACCAAAGCGCTAAAGTTTTCAATCGAAGGCGCAGAGGAGCTAACAGAACGGCCATCTTCAAGAAAATGCTTAGCGTGCATGTACGTTTCAGGAAACTTAATTCACTGAAAATCGATCTTGTACAGCTGAAAATCACACTGACCTGTTCTTCTCTAGTTTGTTGTGTGTTTCCCTGGTCCCTGCCCTGTATTAGAAAACATATGTCATGAACAAGTTTGCCTCTTGTCCGACAAGAACAAACAACCGCTCGGTTTCGCGAAACGACAACAACCCAACACTTACCCGCCTGGTCTGCGACGTCTCTCGAGGCTCTCGCATTCCGAAATCGCTCGCCGCCTTTCCGTGTGGACGGATGTAGAGTGATGAACTAAAACAAAAGGAGATAAAAAGCAGGCAGTGGTTTAGAAGAATTGTCGTGATGGCAGACACCATTTCAAAACAGCAGAGCGTCTTCGCACACCAACTGAATATTTGCACATGGCTACTCGACCGTACCACGTGCGATCGCAGAATCATCTTTCGTTGTTCCTCTGGAGGAGGATTCTAAAAACTTAGCAGCTTCTAGCAGCGTGTCCAAACTCATAATCGCGACGAGCGAACAACCCGCGATTTCTCCCTGACGATGTCTGGCAGCGTACAACGTATCCCACCCGACTGGCCCTCGATCACTCCATGTGCACTCACAACTAACAACAACACGAAAACGAACAAAAGATCTCGAAGTGCTGGAACGCAGAAATTCGGGCTTTGATTGACAGTTGAATCAACGTGATCCAATCGGAAGCCTCATTTAGGAAATACGTCATCGTTCGTGACCCACGTGGCCAGACGTGTAGAGCCATGTGGCTCGGCCTCGATCCCACGTGTACACAAACACACCCATGATTTTTAATGCAAATTTATTCAGGATACATTTTAATGCAATATACATAGATGCTCTCCCTGCTCTACCGGTTTTCCGTCGAAGAGTGATAGGCCTTGACCTTGGCCTTGGCAGTTGGGGCACGAAAGGGGAGAGGATACCAGAAGTGTTCCTAAGGATACTCAAAGGTGTTTTAAAAAAATCTGGCGTGATCTCTTGCCCTGTTGTTCTCAAATTTCTTGTTCTACAAATAGAGTTCGGAAATGCTAAATATAATATCAAACCAGTTTTAAAATCACTTCAAGGCTGCCACACGCAGCTAAGGCGGAGTGTACATATCCTGTGTAGCTCTTCTTTTCTACTCTTGTCTTCTAGTGCCAGGAAACTCTCGATTGTTTTGGTAGACTAATTCTTAAAAAATAATAATAATTTATTTTAAAAATTGAAAGATATAGGTAACATATAACGGTGGGGGTGATATAGTTACCATTTTTATTTTAATTTTGGTTCAAAGTCCAAATTTAATCAAGTTCAAATACCCTCCCCCCCCCCCCCCCCCTCAAGGGTTTGTCACGCAAGCTATTTTCCTTCCGTGCGCCATTCCATGGGAAGGGAGGGGGGAGGGAGTTGGTAATCCCCCATGTAAGCTATGTAGGTATGTGCGGGGCCAAAGGGATTGTTTTTTGAGCCGTTTTGGTCAGAAATAGAGTATAGATTGTACCTTCTCACTTAGCTTTCTTATCCCATCAACACATTGTAACACTGCCAGCTGCCCAAATCATTGGTCATGGTGCACTGAATATTCGTCGTCCGTAGTCACCAGGACCCAATTGTTCAAAGCGCGATTAAAATAATCCTGGGGCAACGTGAAGTTTGATTAAAATTATTTATTAATCAATAAACATTTTTCCGAAACATTGTTGCTCTTCAGTTTTGACTTAGAGTTTTCTTTACCTTTAGCTCAAAGTCAGCTTTTAAAAACATTTTTAACGAGCGAGATATCGAACAACCGGGCCCAGATATCCTGCGATAATATACCTATTTGTCCTATTTTGGTGTGTCGGGGAGAAAAATGACAAAATAAGGATCGTCTCCAGCTTTTCTGCAATAAATCTGTGCTTTGTTTTCACTGTGTTGAATAATAAAACAATTATCCTGCTCAATCTTGCAGAATATCCCCTGATTTTAGCCAACTCGGCCTATGGCCTCGTCGGCTAAGTATCAGGTGACATTCCGATTTCGTAGATACTGGGGACTTTATGCAACCACGACGGCAACGCCAACGAAAACGTTACTTGAAAATACAACTTCGTGTTACTTGTACTACTCTGCCCTTATTCCAATTCGTTCAAATTCTACAATCTGGCCGAACTATCCAGAAACAGAATTGGTGGGAACGGTCTTCAAGTTAGCACAGAGAATGAAAATTTACTGTCTTGTGCTCACGCTCTCCAAAAAACCTTGAATTTGGGCATTTCACATTGTTGTTTGTGTTTGACGAAATGTATCAAAACTGATTTGTAATGCACGTGCACAGCATTGTTTAACTCGTTAAGCCTTTTCTTCATTGACGTTTTCGTTGCCTCCGGGGTCGTGTTTGCGCAAAGTCCCTAATTATTAATATGAACGTTATCAAAATACTAGTTGTTCGATCAGCCTACAGTAGCATCAAACCGAAATATCGGGCAAAAATTTGTTTTTTTAAAAAACAAATATATTTCAGTTATTCTAGCTTTTGTTGTTTGTTCTATCAAGCTCGTCACCTCCGCCGTTGGGATCAGTCTGCCGTTAATACTTTGTATTTGAGATAATTTGCTGATCCAGGTCTACAAGTGATCCGGCACCACTCATTGGTTTGTCGCTGTGGAATTGCAGATTTTATTGTATTCAATACAGTAGCATCCACATTTGAAGTTTTTTTATATATATAATTTAACCATTGTGTTCTTAAAGTCTGAAAAGGGGTACGAATTTTATGAATCCTAGAAACCAGGTCTGAAAATGGGGCGAATTTTAGAGGCCTGGTCTGAAAAAGGGTACCAAAAAATTAGACATTTTGATCTGAAATAGGGTGAGGGTTTGGACTGAACCCTGAGCCTTACACCTTGACCAAAAATTCCCCCAAGAGTGTCAGCTTTCCTTCTTTCGCCATATTCTGGTAAAGGTTACAAAGGCAAACAAAAATTTGAATGTTAAAACTCAGTTCTACTACACACAGCCGATGGTTATACGGTGAATTCCGGTCACAAATAATTCATCCGCATTGGAATATTCGGATTCCTCTGGCTGTTCAACCTGCGACTAAGGCTCTATTTCCGTTTCTGTTGATAATCCAAAAACACGAAACGAAAAAATATAATAATATTCCAATTTTAGCGAGCGACTGAAGTAACAGGACATAATTAAAACAGCGTCGCTAAAATTGGATCGTGAAAGGCTTTGGAACAACCACTTGTACGGGACTATTAAAATTAACAAACATGAAAGATCGAATTCACTCTTTTATTAATATAAGCACCTTTTCTTTATAAGAACTTTGAGGTTAAAATACACCCAGATGTTAAGAACATGCTAAGAACATTACCCAGGCTGTATCCGTCTATTAATTATTAACTACAAATTCTAATTTTAAAACCTCACTAAATCTTCAATATTTCTTATTTCTCTTAATTTTACCAATCCTTCAAGAAAAACTATCTCCTCCCAAATATACCCAAAATTCACCTAAAAATTCACAAAACACCCAACAACATAGATTTACGGGATAAGCAGAGAGTTTTTGGATTGCTTGAAACGTGAACGAGATATTTCCATGAAACCGATTTTAATCGGCATGAAAACGGCTTTAAGGCTTACCCCCGCCTTAATGCACTTCTCTTGAAAAAAGGGGAAAAAGCAAGAAAGAAAACAAAACAAAACAAAACAAAAACAGGAAAGTGACGTGGACCAGACTTTATACCAGGCGTGGATGCTCAGCCAATTAAAAAAGATGGCGGTCAGTGCATGTTATTATGAGAGGTGAATGAATATTTCCGCTAAAAGAAACCAGTGTTTTGGGTGCAGGAATTCTTAAAGGCCACTTCAATGATATCTTCTGCAATATTGTTGTTGATTGGTTGCGGTTTTGGAGCCTGATTTGCTCAGTTAAGGTATTTCAAGGCGTGATAAATGCCGATTACGTACGTGGTAGCTCTAACATCCCCCGTAAACGTTTAGCTACGTGTACTTAACAACTTCGTCTGACAAAACAACACCTGTCACTTTTGTTGTTCTCTTGAAGGTTTCCCTTTCCAAGAAGACGGAAAGACAGTGAATCCACGGAAATGGTCGACTGCAAATGCTGCAAGAATTTGTTTGGTTTCGCCGCCTCCCGTCCACCGTGTTTTGTTTTTACGGTGTGTTTGGCGGCTTTCGCGATCGGCTTGTTTTCTCTTGGTTACTTCGTTCAGATGTATGGCTGGGTTAACGATGTGGACGATATTAAGAACAAGGTTTGAGACAAGTTTCAAAATAACAATTTATTGTGGCTTTGTTAAGCTTATATTCTGTGAAATTGTATGCGAAATCAATTTTACTCGACTTTCATTTGAATCAGCTTGAATCCGTCTAAATTTTTATGTGCAGCTGATAAGCATAAATATTCATTGTACCACGTAAACGAATTAACCTAGTGATGACTTCCATCATTTTCCTGTTTCAGATCGTTTTGAAATGCGACTCTTAAGCTTGATTTTTAAGTATAAGCTTAGCACTTGGTGAAAAGAAAAAAATAATTTTCCTAAAACCAATAACTTGCTCACATCAGAAATGGGAAACGCAAGGTCAGTTTAACCAGCAAATAGAGCAATAAACTCTATGGAACAGATGCTCTGATTGGTTGAAAGCCATTTTTCCATACTATTGATTCCTGACAGCTGATAGAATCACCTTCTTCTGCCCACTTCATGCACTGCTGGTTTTGGCAACAGATTCTTGAAAAGTCATTACGTGATGACAATTTTGTTGAATGCAAGATTCCTAACATTGGAACTTGTGATGAATGAATTTCAACTTGCCATCAGCTTAAATGGTTTTAGTGATTTTGCAGTAAAACATTGCCATTGTGCAGTTCCAGAAAAAATCCATACCCACCCTATGGAAGGTTATCGGAAATTCCTAGGGGAAGAGGGGTCTTGAAAGTAAAAATTTTAGAAGCAAAGTATGAAGCTAAACTAGAATTTCCTGGGGGGACGGGGGCTGCAAAACAAAAAAACCTTTCAAAGGTGATTCCATTGAATTGCATTGTGCATTCTTATTGCGCATAATTTTTTGTGGCATTAAGCATGCGCACACATATAAAACATAGTCAGTTTTCCTTGATGCTAAGTCCAGTCAATAAGTAAATTGTGCTTTCGCCCTGAACAAGCATGGTGACCTATCATTTTTCTCTCATTATTTTAACTTAAGTTAGCTCTTTATGCTTAATTTTTTTTTCAAAAAATTCATGACAGAAAAATGAGTTATTGCCAGAAATATGAGCTTGTGCACCACTCATGGGCATAAAATAGTGATTCTGAGAACTTGCACTCAATAAACGTTTTGGGTCGATACTTTCGCCATGTAACTTCTGTAACCACCAGACATGGCAATAACTGATCAAATAAACTCAGTTTTTATAGTGAATATTGCAAGCGATTATGGGGTGAATTGAATGGATCATAGCTCCTTCACGGACCTGGTGATCTATCTTTCTTTGTTTCAATTCTTGAAATAATACATACATGTATTGGTGAACAATCACAGAAAGTTTGAGAAAATCTTCGCGACAACTTTTATTTCGCGGGAATCACCTTAATCTGTGCTGACGTTAATGCTTGTGTGACAAGTTGAAAAAAGCAAGATCCCTATAGGTGTTTTCGCATGGGATGTGTACCCAGAGATAGAATCTGTTTAAATGTACAAATAAATGGAAATGCAAATGTAAACAATCGATATAGTATTACAATTAATGGCTCCTGTCTCCAAATCAAAGGTGATAGCGTAAGGATTAAAGTTTTCATGTGAAGCACAAGGTATTCTTCTTAACAAATGTTTTCCCCTGTATCTTATTTATCAACATAAACAGCGGAACATTGAAAAGTGTACAAGCATTGATTACAAACGTTATCGCCAGCGCTATTTATAGTCTGGTTATTTGATGCCAGTAAGTGTAAGTTAGATTACAAAGTTTCCTAGTTTCATCAAGAAAACAGAAAGACTTGGTTCAAAATTTATTTTTTTAAAGATCTTTTGTCCTCATGATGTTCATTGATTGTAATTTATTCCAGTTGATATTTTATTTAAACAATATTTTCTTTCGACGTTTACTCTAAGAGCAAAAGAAAGTGCTCATTGCGAGAGCTAACGCTGTTTACACTAATTTTAAAAAACATTGCGGTCAACAAGAAGTAAGGCATAACAAGAAATACAGTCGAACCTCCCGTAAGCGACCACCCATAATGTCAAGGATATGTGGTCGCTTACGGGAGGTGGTCGCTTACCAGAGGTCAGACCACAGGGGGTCTTAATTTCGGGTAATTTACATATGGTAATTGTGGAGACCTAACCCTTTTGCCAGTGCTTATCGAAACCCAATAACTTTTCTTAGCTACAAGGGATTCAATCTGTTTAAAGTTTATTTTGGTGCGAAGTAAAGTGCATGCATATTTTGTCAATTGTTTCAATGCTAAGCTATATCGGTAAACACTTCTGCAGACTGTGAGATTTACGGCGTCCGCTGTAATGATGTGGCCAATATGTTAAAGCGACACATTTTTCAATTTCCGCTTGTGAGAGATACAGCAGGTTGTGTGTCAAGTGGTCGCCTACGGGAGGTTAAAAACAATTGAAAATTTCAAACAATCATCTCTTAAAGTGGTCGCTTACGGGAGGTGGTCGCTTACGAGAGGTGGTCGCCTACGAGAGGTTCCATCTATAGCGATTGGACCTGAAAACTTTTGGTATTTTGGAAAAGTGGTCGCTAATGAGAGGTGGTCGCTTACGAGAGGTGGTTGCAAAGGGAGGTTCGACTGTAGCTAAACACAGCTAAACAGCTAAAAAAATCACCAACAACAAAAATAAATATTTAAATAAATAAATAATAATGGTAATAATAACAATAAACATTATATCAAAATTACAGTTAAGAAAAACGATTTGATGGGGAGATAAAAGACTTAACAGAATGAAACAAGTTTACTTTAAGTTGAAAGTCAATACTAGGAACACCATTTAGAAGCCAGAGTGATATTTTATTCTAAAGTGGCAAAAAAATTTGATAGAGTACATGTACTTAAGTCCTCCCCCTCTCCCAAGATTAACTACTACAAAATGAAATTCCTGCAAAAATTTCAAGCTATCTGTGTGTCTTGAAAATATTAATTTTGTTTTGTTTTTTTTCTTAGGAGTGGCACTCTTTCATGAATCACTTGGGTTCTTCAGAGTTTTGCATCTTTGGAAATGAAAGCTTCTTGTATAAGAATAATACCAATGAAAACTCAACCAACTTAACTAGCCATAACCCAACTGGGTTTGCAACGGTTGTTATTCCGACATTATATCTGTCCATCACTCCCTCTGATGGCTTTCGTGGAGTTGTCAATAATGTGACTCATGTAAAAGTACAAATGTCGGGTAAAGAGCTGGGTCCGCCAGGTTTGTTAATAATAATATTTATGTACATAAAGTGTTCCATACATTTATATGTCACTTTTTGCATAAATGTTTATGTTCTTTGTGTTTTTTTTTTTTTGCTGGGACTTTTAGCACTGCAAATCAGTAGACCTGCACCTTTCAAAAGCTCTATTTTCACTGGTCCCTGATAACCTGCAGCTGCATTGTTTTTTAGGGCTTTTTTTTCTTTTGTCCACTTGACCAACCATGTAAGATGTCGCTCCCTGCAAATACCATTTTTCCTTGATTAAACAGGAAGTTCCGGTATAAAAGGGGCATGGCCTGGCCATTCTCACCTTCAGTGTTCAATCAACTATCAGAGCGTCAACAACTGACAAACAACGTGTCTTTTTCCACAGCCCTTACTGGTAAAACTGGCTTCTTTTCAGAATAAACCCAAATTAGACCTTGATATGTTATATTGCAGCAGTGATATTATGAAATTTTGAGGCATATCTTTTTCAGAGGACACCTGTGACAACAAGTTGCCACAACTGAACAGCGTTTAAATTTGCATATTACACCCACAAAGGTGTGAAATGAAGGAGGGGCTTGCCCTTTTATATCAGAACTTCTTCTTTAAACAGCTGAGCCAGGTTGCATAAAGCACCTTGGGGACTTTTCTACAGTTCCCTGGATTTTCTCATGTTGTTTTATGT
Source organism: Pavona decussata (assembly GCF_977016875.1). Classification (NCBI taxonomy): domain Eukaryota; kingdom Metazoa; phylum Cnidaria; class Anthozoa; order Scleractinia; family Agariciidae; genus Pavona; species Pavona decussata. The sequence goes on along the minus strand of NW_028145494.1, from coordinate 977,851 downwards.
TCCCTATCCTCAGTAAATCAACTTTAGTTGATTGATCTAATATGGTGCTCCTGAAAATCCTTCAGAAGGCAGAGAACAGTTGAAGAAAACTCTTTCTTTCGACGCCTGGCCCCTTGATTAAGGACCTCCCTCAAAGACATGCCACCTTGTTGCTGTTACTCTGCAGAATGCCATCCTGTCCTTAAACCTTGCCCGTATTACCGCCCAAAATATGTAACTTTTCAAAACCTGTTCTCAGACCCAGCCTCTAAAATTCACACCTACGTTTAGCCCTGCAATGGTAAAGGACAGATAGAGCTTGGTCCAAATGTTACAATAAATTTATGCTTATTAAGTTACTATGTCCTGACCAAAGAATCCATGCTATCTATTTAAAAACACATTTTTTTTCTCGTCCCCTCTACCCATTTTGGGTGCACAGGCTAAACACTGTAAAGAGGCTGGGGGAGGGAAATTTTTTTGTTCTCATGTAGATGTTTTGGTTGCGTGTGTAACAAAATAGAGTGGATTAAAGGATTTTTGTTCTTGTTTGATGTCTCAACAATCCATAACTGATTTTCACCAAATTGTTTATGTGGCTCACAAACAACACCCCTCTGTAAGGCACAAACCTATGTGGTTGGGTAGAGTAAGAATTTCTTCTACTACATAGAAGGAAATCCATCATAGTGCAAGGATTGTAAATAAAACTTGAGTATAAAATTAAGTAGCAAGGTTTTTGGACACTAAAAACTAGTAACCAGTCTTTCAGAAAAGTTGTTGAGTACCAGAAGTACAGATTGCTGTGCTGGGCCCTTTGACTTGCAGTAATCTCTTTGTTTTCTTGATGTTCTGACTACATCATATATGCACTCAAGGAGTCAACTACACCTAAACCCCCAATATTTTTTAAAGTCATAACACTCCTCTTGTTATCTGAAGCATAATTTTCTTTGAAAAATATTTGATTGCTCTCTGTCTCTTCTTATAGGTTTCTTGCCAAGTGATTTAGTTGTTAATGTCACAATGACTCTGGTACAGCCATGGCACATGGGTTGGTAGTGTTCTTTGTATAGTCAATAATAACTCAGTAAAAGCCATTGGCATTTTCATTATTAGTCAGAATTCCTACATTTTTTTTTTGAAAATATCATAAATAGGTAATACACAGAATTCATAAAGGTGGCCGCCGCACAGTATTGAGCCTGTGGTGGGTTAGGACAACACGGAGTCGAGGCATTTTAAGAAAGACGTTAAATTTACGACCATTTACCACCAAATCCTTTCTTGATTTCACTCAATTCGAAGTGCAAAGAGTAGACTTTAGTTATTGTTTAATTTTATTGCTTCATACTAAAGGAACCTTGGCTTCAGGATTTCATGCAGTGTTTTAAAAATTGAAAACATAGTTTTACCTGTATAGTGTAATTAACAGTACCACAAGAATGTGTTGTTCAGCAGTGTTTATTTGAATAGTCCTGTTTAAGATCTCATTCTAAGGCTCAACATTTTGAACCATCTTGTACAGGATAATAAACAGCAACACAGGAAAGTATTGCTAAGTAGCTTTCATTTGGATGACCACACTTAAGGATTCCATCCATAGACTCAAAACATCTGGCAAATTGCAACGTGTAAATTGCTCTGTGAGATTGAACCTACTTATTGAGCTGATAAATTAGTACATGTAAATTAACCTAATATGACGAATGGAAGGTTTACTGCAACACTGCTGTAAAGACATTTTTTGCCTGGAAATCAAAATTGCATTTATTCACCAGGCTTAACATATTTCATCACATTATTTCCATTGCCCATATGCCATACATTGACATTCCAATCCTAGCAGTATGCAGGATGTTTGTCCCATGAACCTAGTTTAATGGCCTTAGCTCCCACGAGTCTCCTGTAGCTCAGTGGTAGAGCATCTGAACTAGTAATCGGAAGGTCTTAGGTTTGACTCCTAAAAGGAGCAAACAGATTTTTTTCCAAGTATGCCTGTGTCATTTTCTGATTAATACATCATTATCATTAATAAGTTGTATTTTCTTGTTTATTTAACATTTTTTCTCAAAAAGTAAAATAATATGCAACAAAGTTTCTCACATGATAAGCGGTCTCTGTGCCAAATAGGACTTATCTGGAGTGATTTCAATTTTAATGCAAAAAATGCATTATTTTATGACAGTCTTGCTAAAAACCCTTTAAGTTTTGTCTCTGGGGGTGGTAAGGTTCATCTTGAACTTAATAAAAGGATTGTTTAAAATGTCATGGCTACCTTAATATTATTTATCCAGAATTAAAAAAAAAACTGTCTTTATATTTTCATGTTTTCATTTGCAGACTGTCAGAAAGATAAGTGTAAATCAAAGTATATTGAGACATGTGGATACGCTGTGGTCCCAAGCTATATTCTGCCACAGCACGTATTGTAAGTAACATGCCTTCTGTTCTCAAAATTCAATCCTCTTTATCTAATAAGTTTTTGTGACTTTAGTTGTGAGCTGTGTGAACAAAATTTCCTTCAGTTAAATCCCATCAAAATTTGTTTGTTAATATTGGAGGATATTAACCTCTTGACTGCCAATGCGCATCACACATTGTGTGCCAGGAAAGGCTGAATTGAAAATGAGCGAATCCTACAGAATGCACTGAAACACAAACAGTGTAAAATAGGTAAGAACACATTTTTGTTATGAGCAAAACAAATTTTAATTGTGCAAATTTCAACAAGCTTACCTAATTAAACAGGCACCCACACTGTAAAAGGGATAGCTCCTCTCACCTTTGTGACACCGTCATTTCTTCAACGTCACATTAGGGATGGTGGACAAAGTGAGCAAGTAGGAAGTAAATGTTGTGGAATCAGTTTTTCAAGAAATAAAGCCAAACGTGTCTTGAAATATAACCTAACCCATTAAAAGAATATTTTGGACAAAGCATAATGTAATTGAGCTGCAAAACAAATAAGCAAATGTCAAGCTTTATTCACAAGGTAAATATGCATAAGAATTTTAAATTAGTTTTATTCTGTCAATGTTCTATTGTATCTTGCGGCACGCTCTCAGTGTGTACAATGAAATGACTGGCTGCTTGCCCAGGCCAAGGTTCCTTTGTAGCTAGTGCAGGTCCATGTTTATTTAAAATGTATCTTCAAAAGGTTACCACATTGATTGATCTTCCATGATTGTTTCACCCGAAAATAACTTCAATGTAGATCCTTTTAGAATTGGATACTATATTTTGTGTAGAGTACTAAGGATTTCTTCAGCTGTACAGAAGGAAATCCTACATGGTGTGTGTTGTAAACAAATTGAGTAGTGAGGTTTGGAGACTGAAAACGAGATACCAGTCTTCCAGAAGCTTCGTGTGCCAGAAGTGCAGATGGCGTCTGTTTCTGGTGTGATGGGATTTCTTGATCTTGATGTTGTTTCTTGATCAAGTGTCAAATTGATCATATTCTGAAAACAGTTACCTTATTAGGATCTGAATGGAGGATTCTGTGAATGAAATCCTTTAGGACAGTGTCTTTTTTGTTTGTGCACAATACTGTCTGTACATCACAGGGTGGTTGGAGAAACTCACTGGGTTTTTAAAGATTGTGTTCTGAAACTGACACTTTTCTCTTAGGTCAACAACCCCTTCACCATGCAATAAGTCTTCAGATGCTAACATTCTAGAAATGGTTAGCATTGGTAAGGGTTCCACGACAATCTTTCCAATACATAAACAGTGTGGTAATGGGATTAAAGTTGAAACCTCTCTGCCGTTAAAAGACCAGCGCACGCCAACTGGAACAATGTCTCTGGTAGGTTGTTTAGAAACCCATACGTTGCATACAACATACATGTGCTCTATGTATATAGTGTTGGAAATAATTTTGTCAGCAGACATTGTTTTACCAAATTTGAAGCCCTTTGGGAGAGAGGGTTGGGGGTGGTGGAGGGTGGGGGGGGGGGGTGTCTCTGTTCCAGTAATTTTTAGGGCAGCATTCCTTACTCCTAAAATTGGGAAGATTGTTTTTATGACAAGAGTTAGCCTTAAAACTGGGTCAGTTATCACTAATATCCCTGTTTTATCCCTTATCACAAAAATGATTTTTGAAGTTATTACTTTTTCCTAAAATCTCTAACAGGGCCTCAATTTTCCATAATTTAAGACTAGTAATGAAAAAGAATTACTCAGACATTGTATTCCTGGAAAAGTGGTGAATGATGTTTTCTCTCGCCTTCTCTCAACTTATGTAAAGTGTAACAAGAAATAAATGTTTCCCCATGATTTCTAAAACCCCTTAAGATGGCTCACAACAGTTTCAAATGGTTTGTGTCCCACCACAAATAATAATAATAATAATGATGATGATGATGATGATGATGATAATATTTCCACTGTGTTTCTCATGCATTGCTTCAAAATTGCCTGTTTAGACTTCAGCCATTAGACACCTGTATTCAATATTTTTGTTCAGGTTGATGCTTCAGCAGTTAACTTAAGGCTCCAGTATTCCAGCTACTTCTTGTTTGTGTTGGTCATCACCTGTGTTCTTTATGGAATGATAAAAGGAAGACCAGGCAAACAGAATGTCAGTAAAAAGGTAGGTAGCTGGTTTGGGTAAATTCTTCAGAATCCTTGGGGTCCCACAACTACTGGAGCATAATCCAATTTCTGTGTAGCATGAAGCAGCAGGGAGTATGTATTGATAGTCAGTTCACGTCACACGTGACCAGTATTTCCGAAAATGAGATGTACATTCAAATTTCTCTTTGTAATGTCTGACTTGTGAATGGAATGTTGAACATTGCTCTGGAAATCTTTCGGAAAAAGACGCATTAACAGAAAAAAAGATTCAAAATACATGGGAAACAATAATTATCGTTATTCTTGAAATACAAAACGCTGTAATGTAAAGAAAAATTCGTAGCTTTATACCATCAATAAACTAGGGAAATTTCTACGGGAACTCTGAAATCTCGTTGGCGATGTTCAAAACTGACATGTAAATTTCAAAACTCGGTTCAAATTTCAAAAATACCAGTCACGCATGAAGTGGATTGACTGTAAAACTTTCCCTGGATGCGACGGTTGTCCATCACGTTACCCACTATGAAGTGACCAGTAGGAAATGACTTGCCCGTAAGTCCATCACAGTATTCCCAGAATAACTTGACAATTATTATTGTACTTACCTGTAACTTTATTCTGGTTATGTTGCAGTCAGTACTTTCTGCGTGATGTGCAAAGATGCATTCAATGATCTGGATACTTACGAACAAAATTCACAGACTGTAATATCTGTGTGTACATAGTAGTATTACGTTCATTTAGGGTTTTCAATTAATTATGAAGAAGTGGTCAACTGACCACACTAGGTGGTTATTAGAACAAGCTCCAACAGAAACCATGTAATTGAAAGGGCTGGGTGCATAACCGTCTTGTGTTTAATTCTAGGTCAATTTTTCATTTCACCCAAAAGTGCCTGAATTTTTCATTTGGCCTTCAATTGAATCAAAGAACATCGCATTTTTTGTGCTTTAAGACATCTGTTTTTCTGCTTTTTCGTTTTCAATGACTTGATAGTTTGGCCATTTTCTCAAAAACTAAGGATACTGTATTTATTCAATTAACAGCCCACCTTCGCATAAGCACCCACCTTGAATAAGCGCCCACCTTGAAAGCCCAAAAACTAAATAAGTGCCCACCCACCCCCCTGCCAACAAAAAAACATTTCTGTACTAGCCCAGCATGAAGTAGGAGGAGAGTCAGTTGTGTTTCAAACTTTGTTTTAGATACAGCAGTCAATGAACTTTTATTTTGTTTATAGCATATTTATGTTAGTTTTTGCACTTTGTTTTTTCTTCTTGAAGCAAAATAAAATTATAATCCTTTGTTTTGTTATTGTCTAAAAATGTCCTCGCTTGCAGAAAATGTCTGGGAAATAATAGGCGCCCACCCTCATCAGTCCAAAATGAAATAAGTGCCTAGCGCGGTTAATCGAATAAATATGGTAAACCAGCAACAACAAAAAAAAAAAAAAAAACACACAGAGCAATGTTCCCTGACTGAATAATCCATTTTCGCAAATATGCCGTCATTTACTACAACTTTCAGAATCCTTCAGTTTGTTGTTGTTCTGTCTTGTAGATTAGGGATACTGTTATCTAAACCTCACTGGGGTTAGATTCCTTTTTTCCTGTGCTTGCATTTTTCTCACATGTAAACATGATACAAGCGCAAGTGAAGCTCGATTTAATCACCATCTGGATAATAACTCCAAATATGGTACTCATGCGTGCACAGCATTCCTTACGTTTGCATTTGTGTTTCCATCACACTCGTGAATCAGACTTTTGGCAAATTGTGCTGATACTGAAAATATCCATACCCCTCCCACAGGAGGTTTTTAGTTCAGAATCCCCCATCCCACTGTAAATTCCGTTTAGCTTCATACTTTCCCTTGAAAACTTTTGGTTTGAGAGCCTCCCCACCCCCCTCAAAATTCCAAACCTTCCATGGGGGAAACAGTAGGCAGCTACATGATTTGAAGTACTTTGCAAATCTTTGAGTACACAGGGGTCTACACGTAGCTTCCTTTTGTTTCACAAAGGTGATTTCATTGAACTGTGTTGTGCATCCTTACAGTAAATTATTGGTTGTTTTCTCCTAAACAAGAATGATGGCCTCCATTTCATTCCATGTTTTCTCCATGGTATGGCTAGTCTCCCTTGCAGCTGTTTTTAGTGTCGTCACGCAACGCTGAAGGAGCATTGCATGATGACACTAAAAACAGCTGTGAAGGAGACTATGGTATGGCCAAATGTGAATAATCTTGGTTAGTAAATTTTAAAGTATTCTCGTAGTCTGTTTCTAGGTGCTTCAGTGTAAGAGAGTGCAGGTGCACATATTTCCCTATTATTCCATGAAAACAAAAAAAAAGAACATTTGATCAACAACTTTTTGATGTAATCACCTTAAATAAAAACACTGACTTGTTGGTCAAGGTGAAGTTGCTAAATTATTTGCACAAAACAGTGTTGCTAAATGCCAGTCAAGATATTATAGAACTGCTACAGTGTATAATGGCGTCTAGAGTTTTAGGACCTAAGTTGAGTATGTTTCAAACAATGTTTAATATTTTGAACTCATCATTGTGTCAGGACTTGTAACAAAGGATGCTGAATGATTTTGATTCAACTTCAATTTTGCAGTGGTCATATGCTGCATTTTTGATGTGCGACTTCTGCCCAGCACTTGCATTTAAATATAAAATTTCTTTCTTGTGGTACTGTTCTTTCAGAAAGGGGAGACAGACTTTAAATTCTGTTCTTGGGATGCGACAAACATCCCACATACAGAAGGTTGAAGTCTGTTCAAGGGGAACCTTTTCCTAAGGGGCCCCTAAATATGGTCCCATGGGTATACATTGATAAGTGACAACATTGTAAGTTTGAAGGTTTAATTTATTAATCACAGCAACAAAAAGTAATCGTTAATAAATTTAAACTTTGAAAACAAGATTTTCGAGCTTTTGATAATGCATCTTTCATGCGCTTTAAAACTTTCATCACTGCTCAGATTTAGCTGCACAATATGGTCAAAAATCATAAAAGCTGCTGTTTTGCTACAAAATAATGGTAGCCTTAATATGACTGATATCAGTCTTAATTCAAGAACAATAAACGCACAAGCTCACAATGCATGTCACTGCAGTCTACTTGTTTCAAGCTACTTTAATGTTTCACCCCTAAACATGACTCAATGTTTTGTTTCAAAACCAAAATACTACTGCCCACAGTTGGGCATGACCTTTTAAACGTACAGGTGCAGTAATGAAGCAAGATCTTTAAAAAATCTCTTGTTCTAACTTGCACTGCTAACTGCCATTACTGGCCCCTGAACAGTTGAGTAAACTTTGTAAGGCCATTGGGGAGGGGTGAGGATAGATGACAGATTTCAACCCCCGTGTTTGGAAGAGTATTGACCTGAAGGTGAACTGGAACCCATAATGTGGCCTCCTTGTTTACACTTTGAAACTTCATGGTAACCAATCCCGATGCTTCTGAGCCGTCAACATAAAGGGATGCCTTCCATGTGTCACTGTTGCTGAATTCTTCCTCGCTGTCTGGGACTTCACCAGTTGCCGCTTCATTGCTGGGGATGCCAATCTGGATTTTAAAACCTGTAATATTCACATTTTCCCCAAACTTTCTCCGAAAATCCTCTTCGCTTTTCAGTTTCCCCCATAAGGAATTTAAAGCCTTTTGTTTCGCCTTCACCTCCTCGGCCGTTGCTTTCTTATCATGAACATTACCTTGCTGTAGAAAAACCTTGGGGTCAAATTGGTAAATCGCAGCTTCTCGAAAGAGAACTTCGTTTGGAATCAGGCGCTTGTACCCCCGACGCGCAGTATAAAACACGTAGCAAATGCCACACCAAAAACAGACGCCAGAGCCAATAAGAAAAACTTTCAACACTTCGAAGAATGTTGGAAATTGTTTTTCTTTGCCGGAGGAAACTTTCCTCACTTGAACCACGGATAACAACGATGTCGGCCTCGATTTCTGCATCGCGATTTCTTTGGTCACTACGGCTCGAAAAGGTCTAATACTTGGACATTGAAGTCTTGCTCTAAAGTTAGCCAGGGCAGGCAACTGTCCTATTCTTCGATAAAAAGCGAAGGAGAACATATCTGAGCTCGGGCTCTTCTCTAACGAGGGCTAATCTTACAAAGGGGGCAAGACTCACCCACATATCCTATAATACCTTAACTTAGCTTGATTAAATTGCTAAGTTTGGGGTGCGTCTTTATGTAACCGAGTGCGCCTTATAACCGAGTAACTACGGTAATCTACAACCAAGTTTAACGGGCTCATTAACCAGCGGTTTCAAAGTAGGGCATTGGTAACTCAAATAAACGTAACATAGTGTATCGTCAAGATGGCGGCTGCTGGAGGGAGTCATTTATCTGGTGGCCGAGTAAATGTCGGTTTACTTCGAGAATGCGCGAGAAGAGAACTTCTTCAATGCTTAAATAGACAACCTGGATCTAAGGTAACATGGAAGTATGAACTAATGTATGTAATTGCTAGATGCTCTACCCAAGTCACGAGTGCCAGTAGTTTCGTGTAACGTTGGAAAACTTCTGAAAATGTCGCTGTTAGCTTTGAAGGAGTGTGCTTTCCTGTAGCTTTTTTCTTTCGGTCCATTCTGGGTAGGTTGGCCTGTTGGCCTAAAAGGGAGGTTTTTGTCGGGCGGGATTGAGGTGGGGTGGGGAGGAACCTGCTTTGATAATGCACCTTTCATCGGCCATCCCCTGGGGGAGGGACCCCGAGGGGACTTTGTAAAGTATCCTGTCGAAGTTCGTAATTTCCCCCTCCTTAATGGGGACAAAGAGTAGTCAAAGTCAAGAAATTCCCCCTCCCAGAGGGGGATCACATTGAACAGTATGAAACCACAGTAAACCTGACACTGCAAAATTAATTATTAAGATGGCCCAGCTCACCTGACTAGAAAACAGTATTCGACTTAAAAATAATAAGCAACAATGTTCATATCAATTAAAATTTTATGTGTTCATTTATTCATAACTGCTGCCAACACTTCAATACAAAAAAGGTTTTTTTTGTACATGGTTTTCACACAATTTCAATATTTTATCTTGCTGCACGGCCAGCTTATCAGTACTATGTGTAAAATCGTGGTGCTTATACATAGTACCACTAACCTCCTTCCCAGGACCTCTCCTCTTCAGGTTGTACCTCTGCTACGTTGGCTTGGACATTCATGGAATGTTTATAACAATACTGATGGCTATTTGAGTCAAGTAAATTCTCTACGATTAAATCGTCACATTTTAAGAATTTGCAGACAAACAATAGATTAAAAATATTAGCGAAAGAGTTGCACAGACTTGTTACTCTTAGTGTACAAAGTCCCCTGTTTTCCCCGTGGTGCAAGGCTTTTGGAAACCAAACCTCCCCCATTTCCCTCACCTCCTGGGTAAAATAATCGTTCAAATCTTCCATAAAGTCCCCATATATAGTTGTATTTGCCCAGGGTCCCCCCCCAGGGGATGGCCGATGATAGGTGCATAATGCTGTTTGTGATGATTCCAGAATAACTCCAAATAATATTTGCCAGTAAGGGACATACACCAAGCACCTGAGAATCAAAATCTTCTCTGAATAATCTTATATCCCTCTATATACCTTTGCATGTGTTGTTTGAACAAATAATATAAAAAAGAGCAAGGCTGATTTCACGGCCAGGGAGACATTTCTCTGACCGTAAAATCAGCCTTGCTCTTTTCTAGATTATTTGTTTTACAATTTTTTGCTAATTAGATCCTTTACTACAAGATCTGGTACTTATAATTTGTCACAATGGTCCTTTCAAACACAGTTACTGGCTTTTTTTTTTAAGGTATTGGCTGATTGGATGGGGAGGGGGGGGGGAACTGGGAAGCAGTCAGGGGTGTCCGAACAATGTACCGGTTACCTGCCTGGCTGTTACTCTCCCTTCCTTGACATTTCTTAGAACTGTATTTTTTTTTTCTTGAAGATTACACAATATTGAAAAAAAAAATGGGCGGGGAGGGGGGAGGCATCTTCCCACCCTGCCACAAATTTTGTTTTAGTCTGTTCCATTTTTCATTCATCACCAGCCTCATCCCCTCTCTTTTCTGGCTCCTGAGTGTGATCTCTTGTGTTCCTTCCTCCCATTACCCTTCAGTTAGTTGGGAGTCCTCTGATTTCCTTTTAAAAGTAAAAGGGACATGTGCTTGTCATAAACGTTAGAAGGCATCTTCCAACCCTTACACAAATTTTGTTTTAGTCTGTTCCATTTTTCATTCATCTTCAGCGTCATCCCCTCTCTTTTCTGGCTCCTGCTGGTTGTCTCTTGTGTTCCTTCCTCCTGTTACCCTTCAGTTAGTTGGGAGTCCTCTGATTTCCTTTTAAAAGTAAAAGGGACATGTGCTTGTCATAAACGTTAGAAGGCATCTTCCAACCCTGACACAAATTTTGTTTTAGTCTGTTCCATTTTTCATTCATCACCAGCGTCATCCCCTCTCTTTCCTGGCTCCTGCTGGTTGTTTCTTGTGTTCCTTCCTTCCATTACCCTTCAGTTAGTTGGGAGTCCTCTGATTCCCTTTTAAAACTGACAGGGACATGTGCTTGTCATAAATCTTGGAAGTTAATGCCTAAAGGAAAACTTGGTTTGTACAAGCAGTAAGAGGTACCAGTTTGTAACAAAAGTTATGTTTCTAGTCCCATTCTTTTCTTGTTTACGGCATCCCCTTTTTACTACTAACAATAACTTTCTACAGTTATTCTGTGAGACTCAGTTAAATTACCTTACACCGTACCAGAACTCAGATTTCAACCCCTAATCCTTTAAGCCCCAATGGTGAACAGTATGTAATTTCCCTCTACAAATTATACTGAAGGAGACAAGGTATGATCTTTGTCTGTTTTGATTGTTAACAGGCTCTTGTCTGGGATGACAAACTGACTGGACCCTTTGGATTAATTGCTGAGTATAAATTACTGAAGGTACATGCAAAATTTATGTCTCCTCTTATTTAAGTGTAAACATAACTCTTGAAGGAACTCCTCCATAAACCTTTCCCAATTCCTCACTCCAGAAACTATGGGGAAACTGGACAAGGGATTGTGGAATCGTTTTGGTAGATAGAAGGTGTGAACATTGCATTTTTATTGTGTGTTTTTATGGTGTTAGCATAGCTCTTGTTAAATCTGCTTCATCTAGAACAACTTTTTCTTCAAAACAGACTGTTCTGTGAAGACAAAGAACTTACGCCAATGTGGAGATAAATCTTATTTATTGGGATTAATTCTATCTAAATAAAAAGGAAAATATTGTTGGCCCTCGGCCTTACAAACGTTCAAATGCAATAACCGGATAAAAGAAAACAAACAAAAGAAAACTTACTTCTGTAACTTCTCCACATTTAACGCATACATGTAAACTGTTCCAACATAAATTAATCACAGGTTAGCTCAATAATACTAAACATTGCTTTCTCAACAGATTAGCTTTTGCGGCCGTCTAATCACACGATTTATGTTATTTTAATTTAAATATATTGTGCGCAACACAGTGTGCCATCAGCACATGCAGATAAAAAGTTTGCGATGTAAATGTTCATCCGAACACAGACTACAATTACAGATATTTACAACAGTTCTGTGTCTACCCAAATATTTCCAAGAAGTGATGCAGGATCTTGCAGAGGATTGTTTTCTTTTTCCATTACTTTCAGGAACATGAGGTTGAAGTAATGTTTCCTCTTCGTCCTGGCCGACTTCCTCCATCACAAGTCCATAATGTTATTTTTATTACAACACCTAAACCATCACTAATGGACATCATTGCTGACAATGTTCTCAGGTGAAACAATTACATTTCATTGAACGTATCAAAATATAGTCTATAAATAAAAATAATTTGCTGTTTCAGTAGAATCATACACACTCCAGTTAAATGAAACTGTGATCATGATAATTTCGTCACAGTTATTTCACCACACTTACTATAAATAGACCAATTTCAATATATTAAAATTATAACTTGACTCTGAGGCTTAGGGGAAGAAAATAAAACAAGTTATATGCCGGTTCATATATGTATAATTAATGTCTTTTGTTTTATTCCCTTAGCCTTAATTGGAGCCAAGTTAGAATTTAATGTGTCGATTAAATTTGTGTATTTTTTAAAACAATTCAATAAAGCTAATGGGAGAGGGTAGCTTGACTCAATAGTTATAGGCAACAAATCATTGAAGAATTTATTGAAATAAACTAACAAAGAGAGCTGCTGTTAAATTTTCTAATAATATAATTAGGGTCAAGGAAAATAAAACTCCATGAAGTTATTGCAACTTAAGTTAGCACTCTCAAGTTTTTGGAAGTTCCTTAAACTCATGAAGTGCTAATTCTTATCACCACTGTGGTGCCTTGGGGGGGGGGGGGGAGGGTTGGGGAGGGGTGCCACCTATCATCCAAATCCCAACCCTATATCAGACCTAAATACTTACATTGCATACCTTTTTTCAGACCTGGGAGGGGTTGCATAAAGCATCATAAGATAAGTGGGAATTTTCTGCAACCATTCTCTGTGTCCATAGGGTGTCAGGCAATCCATTGTAAGGGTGTTTTCTGTAACCATTCTCTGTGTCCAAACTCAACTGTGGCTCACCTCTACAAAAAATAAATCACAGAGACAAATGTTTATAGTACCGGTATTTTCTCCTCCAATCCTACGGCACTGGTAACCATGAAATTACAGCAGAATCATACAATATTGGGGGAGCAGGAATGGCGCAGTGGTGAGAGCACTTGCCCTCCACCAATGTGGCCCTGGGTTCGATTCCCATACTCAGCATCATGTCTGAGTTGAGTTCTCGTCCTTGCTCCAAGAGGTTTTTTATCTGGGTACTCCAGTTTTCTCCTCTCTGCAAAAGCTAACGCTTCTAAATTCCAATTTGATCTGGAAAGGTTCCCCAATTAGTGCTGTGTACTAAATATATTGACACTTAAATAAAGTGATTTTATTTTTATTTAAGTTACCCACACTACCTTTTGGTCCCTTTGTGTTAGCTTGAGGCCATTAAAATCCAACAGTTTATAGCTATACACCTGGATGGAGAGGGGCAATCTGGAGAAAATGTTTCCTGTCGGAGGATATAACACCTGGGCAATTAACGCACCTCTAAGGTTACTGAAGAGCAACGCTGTTTTATTTCCCTCTTTTAGCGAGGAAGGCAGGGGAAACAACAAAAAGGAATTCACTATTCTGTTCATTCCAAGAAAAACCCTGCTATGTGAAAGAAAGCTCACTGTAAGTCTTACCATAAAACTCTATTTAGCCCTCTTTTTTTGTTTCTCTGCACTAGCTGAATGCCATGAACACACTTTCCCCAGTGAGGTGTGTTAAATATCAGAGGACTAATGTGGGATAGGGCACTTACTTGTTTTGTAAATTTTCTGAGAAAACTCACAAGTTGAATTGGGCAAACTTCTCTCAAACCACAATGAAACGATAATTGAGTTACATAGCACTGTTTTGCAAATTAAAATATCATTCATGAATGTTATTCAGTGAATTCCTTTTACAATTTTATATTGTGTGGCCAAATCAGTACTTACACCTTTCTTGCAATAAACCTGTCAAATGTGCCAAGGATCAGCAATGGCACTATACCTATGTGTACGACTGGTAATTTTGTTTATTTTCTTTTTGTGACAGGAACGCAATGTGTCCTTCGTAAATGTTGATGAATATCCGTTGGAGTTGATACCACTGGACAGTGATGTTTTGTCACTTGAAATGGAGTCTAGCTTCAAGGTAAGTAAATTGAATCCTGATAACACAAAACTGTTTCAGAATGATGTATTATTCACTAATGACACAGGCAAACTCAGAAACAGAAATTCCAAGTGCTCCTATTAGGAGTCGAACCTAAGACCTTCCGATTACTAGTTTGGATGCTCTACCACTGAGCTACAGGAGACTCGTGGGAGCTAAGGCCATTAAACTGTTTGTTTGAGATATTGAAACAAATGTTTGGTTTATCAACAGAGTTGATAACTAAAGGTAAATTGACCAGTTTAAAGAGATTTGAGTGCTAGTCCTTCATCAGGACAAATTTTGTTAGAGTATATTGATCAGCATAAAATTTCTCCTAGTAATATCAGTGCTTAATCAGTCAGAAAGGTTGTGAGAATGAAGGATATAACCAACCAACATGAATTCTCTTGATTTTTTAACATGTTCTCTCCACTTTTGCTGTAAGAGTGTATGGGGACAAGAAAACAAACGAAAATATTTTCAGGATTAAAGGGTTAAGTCCCAATATCAACATATTCTCCATACTGTAAAAATAAAAATAAATCACTTTATTTAAGTGTCAATGTCTTTAGGGCAGAGCACTAATTGGTACACTTTCCAAACCGAATTTGAATTTAGAAATGTTGGTTTTTGAGGAGGGGAGAAAACCGGAGAACCCGGAGAAAAACCTCTTGGAACAAGGACAAGAACCAACAACAAACTCAACCCACATACACGCCGAGTCCGGGAATCGCACCCGGGCCACATTGTTGGGAGGCTCCACACATATATCTTCATATATCTCATTGTATTGTACTAGTTAAGAGCAGCAAGGCATTTGTTGGCCATGCCCTTTATCTTTGTGACCTTTATCAAGGTAAAAATTAGATCCTGGTCACTGCTGGGGTTAAAAAGGTTCAATTTTGTAAAGTTGATATTCCGTAATATCATGACAATTTATTTTCATCAATAAAGGATATTACATGGCCGCTTGGAGATACCAAATTTCTCTTTGAGTGTTGAAAAATATTCACAAGTGAGCTGTGCTCACTCATGAAATATTTTTCAACACTTGAATAGAAATTTCTTATCTCCAAGCGGCCATGCATGCTATATTCTGTTTATTATATAAACACCAATGAAATACCAAATCATTGTAAAAGGTGCGATTTATTATGTAATAACAGCAGTGGTGATCTTTTTACGTGTGAAGATATCATTTTTTTGCGCGAAAGTCCACCTGCTGTTTCATTGGTGTTTATGTTATAAATTAGCAAAACTGCGGTGTGAAAAGTTGAGTGTTTAATTAAGTTGATGTGGCACTGTGCTAAAAATTTTGACTTAGTTGCCACTTCTAATATTGGCGTATTGATTGTTATCGACCAAAGTGGTGCACTTATAAACTCTGTAGTGTTTAATCTTTCCATGCCATATCTAACTTGATTGTGTGTTTTAGGAATGCTATTTGGAGAATGACTTCACATCTCTCTTCTACATTGCTAACTCCTTGATGACACTTCAAACATTATATGGCACAATTCCAAAGATTTCTGCCAAAGGAACTATGTCCAAGGTGTGAACCAAATATTTGCCGTAAAATATATCAAGGAAATTTTACTATATAATTTATCACATGATATAGCAAATTACATCATGAATTTTAGGCAGCTGTCATCCTAAATTTCACGATTTCCCAAAAACATTAGGTAAATGATTAACTAAAAAGTAATCAAACTAAAATGCTCTTAAAAGGTAAATGCCACTTGTAAAGAATACAAGAAAGTTTTCCTAGGTCTTGACATTCAGATTTGAGTTGCATTTGTGTTACAATGGTAGCGTTTTCTGTCATGATGGATGTCATCCTATCGCATCTATTCTTGTCAACCTGGGCCCAGTTGTTCAAAGCCCGATAAAGCTAATCCTGGTTTAATGTGAACTTTGATTCAAGTTTAATTACTAATCGGTAAAGATTCATCCAAACGAATTTTGGCCCTCAGGTTTGACTTAGAGTTTTCTTGGCTTTAGCTTGAAATTAGGGTTTAAAACAACTTTAAAAGAGCTAGATGAAAACCTCAACTAACTTTTAATCGTAGATTAGCGTTAATCAGCTTTCGAACAATCTTGGCCCTGAGGTCAAATGAGTTGATCCCTTTTAATAACTGTTCTTAGTATCAATAATATTGTAGCTATTATGTTTTCCTCTTACAGCGTGTCCTGGATATGATGATGCGCAAGAAGCGAGAAGCAGCTGATTCAGAGAATCAAGTTTCACCCCAGATAGACACACTTCTTTTGATTGATCGCAATGTGGACCTTTTGACTCCCCTATTCACTCAGCTCACTTATGAAGGACTGATTGATGAACTCTATGGGATTCATCATAGTAAGTCTTGCAGGCATCTTAAATACAGTTCTGAATGGGATGGTGGTACCTCCCTACAGCTGTATGAAACAATATAGCATTGGAGCCGGTTTGTTCTGTTAATCATTTGAGCAGTATAAGAGTTGAGTTAGCCACATGGTCTGCCTCAATTTTAAGCACCAAGAAACAAGAGAGAGCAGGAAGAAATCTTATACTGTTTGGAATATTTTATCTTTGAATCTGCTTCCGGTCCCTGATTCAAACTAGAAAGATTTAAGTTCGACAGTTTTGAGATATAGTAAGACACCAAAGTATGCATCCTGGAGCAATGTGTTTAGAGCTGTAGAGTCATTGAAGATCTAGTGATTCCGTTGTAAATGTACGTATTGTTAAATGGCACAAACTGGTGCATTATAAGCTTAACTATTTATTGGGCTGCTGCGCCTGAAAAAAAAATTAGATGATATTAAGGGGAAGTGCCATGGCGTTTTTGACCTCTTTTATCAAAAATAGTGAAATAAGACCTTCACTTAGCTACAAAATAATTCTAGAACAATGCGAGGAAAGAAATCAACTAAATTCACAAGGTTTACCATTAATTGGACCTTAAATGGGTCATGCCTTCTGTTAACCATTCATCATTTTTCAAAGCCACAGCCAAATTTCCACAAGAGCGATTCCCTCAAGCTGAAGACAAGGGTCCCGGGGGAATTCAGCAGCCTCAGCAGCCAACAGAAAAGAAAGTTGTGTTGAACTCCAGTGACGAGCTGTTTGATGATATACGAGATCTGAATTTCTCAGCTGTGGGAATTCACTTGAGTAGGAAAGCCAAGCAGATCAGTGCTGCATTTGAGGTGATTGTCATATTATCATTGCAGTTTACTGTTTTGCAAAATAGTAAATGAAAAGTACTCACCTCAAGTGGCTGAAGAAGAGTGTTAAAAATTGTACTCAAGTCTAACAAGTCTGTTTTGAAGATTTGAGTGTTGAAGTGAGAATTCAAATTTCTAGTGACTGAATTGATCTTTGTCTGATAAGCCAAAGATCTTCAGAGTAGAAGGTAGACTTTTCTTAGTCAGTTCTCTCTTGTCTATTGATCAAGTTGTGAAGTGCTTTACTCCAAGTATATTAATATTTTTCTGTTCTTAGGAACACAAAAGTGCGAAAACAGTTGGAGAAGTAAAGCAGTATGTGCAGAGAATTCCATATATGCAAAGAGCAAAGGCTTCTCTTGCCATACGTGAGTACTAAAGAACTGCAAAACAGATAGCCTGGGGGGAAAAGATGCTAAAATGGGCCAAAGTTTGGCATTGTTTAAATCGCTTGTAAGAACTCTGTAATTCCTACATTTCTGTTGTAACTGAACATAATAAATTTACCAGTAGCATAATATTACCATAATTTGTTAGCAGACCTGCACCTTTCAAAAGCTCTTTTTACACTGGACCCTTATAACCTGCAGCTGCATTGTTTTTTAGGGTTGGAAGCATTGTTCTGTTGTCTGTTCTTTTATCCTCTCGACCAAACATGTGAGACGTTGCAAATGGTGCAGGTTGCCACTGATTTGCTGTTTTTCAGTTCTCATGGTGTTGTAAAGGCCAATTTAGACGGTATAACTTTTCCTTACGACTGTCGCATGCGATTTCTAGAGCGCGCGCTGCTTGCATCATGCAAAAAATCGCACACAACTCTCGTCATTCAACATTACCTATATCTACGATTGTCGTAGCCTACGACATCTTTTGTGGCGTACACGATGGTCGTAATCGAGTTGTAGGTTTGATTTACACGAAAGAATTCATGTCGTAGGCCTGTCGTAAGCTTGTCGCATGCGACAAAGTTGTACCGTGTAAATCGCCCTTAAGGTACACATATTACAAATTAATGTAATTTATATGTGGAGCGCAAAGAATAAACATCAGTTAGAGGACTGTCCCCCTTCATCTATCTCTGGAGCTATGATAAAGAACTTCAAAACAGAAAGGGAAAAACTGTTAAAATGGGCCAAAGCATAAATTATGTAGAGCTACCCAAATCTGTAGAGGAATTTAGATTCCTTAAAATACTTTGAAAATACTATACACTTATGTTTTTTTGCTACAGATACAACGATAGCCGAGATGGTTAAAGAAAAGACAGATGCAGAAGAGTTCAGGGAACGTATTCAGGTGGAACAAGGTATGTACTTAATGACAACTGTTTTGAGTGGACAGTCAGTTGTTAGACAGTAATGTGGTCAGTAAGACAGACAGTAATACAGCCTGTCTTCGTCAGTCGGTCAGCCAGTCAGCTAATCTGACAGACAGTGGGTCCCAGTCAGCAGTTATTGAGTCCGAATTAGACATTTAACCATGGAGTCAAGGATCCATTCAGCCAGTTAATATGTCAGTGAGTGAGTGAGGGATTGTGTAATAGTAATAGTCATAGTGATAGCGATGGTGTATCTTTATTGCGGTGCAATGTTAACTAGGATAACGAATTAACTAAAACAACGAGTTTATAACATAGAATAATTGATATGAAAACAGTAAAACCATGCCAATCATGCAATCATCCAGTCGATCAGACACTGATTCACGAAGTCAGTCCAGTCAGTCAGTCAGTCAGTCAGTCAGTCAGTCACAGTCATGCAGTCAATCATCTCATCAGTCTGATCAGATCTGTCATCATGACATCTCATTTTCCAGACAGCTATAGTACATAAATATTGAGGTCCAAAGCGACATGTTTTCCTCTTGTTCTATTTGCTTCTTCTCTGTTCTCTTATTAGAACTGGCCCAAGGTTTAGACACAGACAAAATTAACCCCTATATCGAGAAATGTTTTGGAGTAAAGAAACCATTGATAACGGTAAGACTCTAAGCAGAAGGCAGATGCCATGGTTTATCGATATTATTTACTACTGAAGTAAAAGCCAATTAAACAACAATATGCTCTTTGAGAATGATGTATTAATCAGGAAATGACACAGGCATACTCGGAAAAAATCCGAGTGCTCCTATCAGGAGTCGAACCTGAGAGTTTCCGATTACTAGTTCGGATGCTCTACCACCGAGCTACATGAGACTCGTGGGAGCTAAGGCCATTAAACTAGGTTCATGAGACAAACATCCTGCATACCTCTTTGCTTCATCCTGCAAACCTCTCTTTGTTTCAGGTGCTTCGTTTGTTGTGTGTACAGTGTCTGACAAATAACGGTTTCAAACCGAAGATGCTTGAGTTCTACCTCCGTGAAATATTACAGGTAGGTATTGTCTCATACCAGTTGATGATTTAAGTCGGTGTCAAGATCAAGGTTTTGGCGATCTTCCATTGAACAATGTTCAAATTTGAAACGACAACTTGAAAGGAAAACATACGCCATTTTATTTTGACATCAGTAATATTTCAGCAGGTGAAAAAACACACATTAAGTAGTCTAGAGTGGTGTTTGTACTTCTAAGTACTTCATCATTTTAATTCATTCAACTGATAATTATAATTATTTATGTTCTTTCAGACGTACGGTTTTGAGCATGTGTACAAGACGCTTTCTCCGCTGGAGACCGCCGGCCTACTAGGACCGCAGACTCCACGATCCTACAATGTACTGCGAAAGTCACTAAAGCTTGTCGTGGAAGACGTCCAGGAACAGGTTAAGTTTTGCATTGAGCGCTTCTGCGACCAATAAGGATACCAGCTACGGAAGCTGCTGGTTCCCCTCTTTTAAACGACCCTCTGCTCCCTGCTGTGTAACTGTTTAGATTCAGATTTTTTACTGATTTATTCACTATTTCAATAGATAATTACAAAAGGAAATTACGATACATCACAAAAGTAACCTAAATACAACATTAAATTACATAAATCATCAAAGGTAAAATGAGCACAGTGGCCAAGGAGCTTAGGCTTTCGAGTTGGTCACTGCCACGTGCAGCTAACTGGCGTATAACGTGCAACTAACTAAGTAGCACAAAACAAAAGACAAGAAAATCAAGAGTGCATAATTAAATCATACTACAATTTTTACATTAAAAAACAATAGAAATGATAATTAATAGTGAAGGCAGAGAAATCAAATACTCATTGGGTATTTAAAAGCTACAATTTGCATTGCTTGTAGAAGCTATTATTTGGGAGTTTTTTTTTAATTTAGAGATTATACAATACACCTCAATCACAAATAGTGGCACTCAGATTTGGTTCTATTTTTTTAACTTCTGAAAATAGCGACCCTTTTTTTTACAGGTTTTTCTGTGGTTTTTGATCTAATCGTCTTCATTCTTGTTTATTTACAGAACCCAAATGACATCGCGTACGTATTTTCAGGATACGCACCGCTGACCGTACGTCTGGCTCAGTTTCTGGCGCGGCCACAAGGCTGGAGAGGGCTAGAGGAGGTAATAAGGAACTTTAGATGGGAAACGAGTTAGAAACGAGTATGACTTTGAAATTTTAAACAACCCTCGTTCTCAGAGCCTTCACTCCTATCTGTTGCTGACCTGTAGAGAGGCGATCTCGTACTCAGAGTCCTCAGGCTTTTTGGTCTGCGGGTGGGCGCCAGGAAGGAAGGAATGAAATTAGCGTGACACGTGATTAAGACACGTGACAACCTAACGCACCAAGGAAGCAAGGCTTTCGCTAACCTAAAAACGCGCGATGGCTCTGGAGACTGGAGACGAGATTGACTCCTTCTCCTATTCCATCCTCCCAATCGATTGTCGCAACATTACACTTCTTTCATGAATCCCCAGCTTGTCACAAATGCAATACAGCTATTTCAATTAACGTTGTCGGATCAAAGTATAAAGCTATAAGACCAGACCTCAAGATTCTGTGGATTTGTTTATGAATAAGTTCATTAAAACCAGGTATGCCTCGTCCGTCCAGTGAAGATATACGATGGCGAGCCATTTGGATGAAAGAAATGTTAGGATATCAAAATGGATGAGGTGGCAGCCTCTTTAAAGATGTCTTTAAGCTTTAAACTTTGATCCGACAACGTTAATTGAAATAGCTGTATACTTGACAATCGTTAATGGGAATTTATATTTTGATGTGTGGACAGTCAGGGATGAATGATTTCGTTTTGATGTGATTTTTACGCAGGTTCTTCGATTGCTTCCTGGACCTGCAGTTGAAGAAATCCAGCGGCTTCCACCCGGTCTCCAGAAAAGTGAGTTCGCAATACAAAGTAGTGGTTGAAAAAGTTGACATGTAAAGAAACCATTCCCGCCAGCTTGCAAACGTGTTTTCTAGCTATTGTTAGGACATATGCTCACGCCCACTTCTTTTTGCCAACAAGAGTTTGAAAAAATGTTTGATAACATGAAACCGTTTATATGTGTAACATGTATATGCACCACGGATGAAAGATTAAATAGAAAAAAAGATTCTAGCAGTTATCTACGCAACCAGACTGTTGCGAAAAACCTGAAAAAAAATTCAGGCTTGAACGGGATTTGAACCCATGACCTCTGCGATGCCGGTGCAGTGCTCTACCAACTGAGATATCAAGCCAACTGGGAGCTGGTCATATTGTGAGTTCAGAATATACCCGTGAAGAATGAATGAATATGAATATATGTGTAACGTGTAACATGTATATGCACTGCGGATGAAAGATTAAATAGAGGAAAAGGTTCTCGCAGTTATCTACGCAACCAGACTGTTCGTGCTTTCATCTTTGTCCATAGCTCATTTCTACACTTGCTGATTTGATATGCTGCCTCGCTGCCATTAGCCTCATTAGTCATCCTCGCATCATTAGCCTCATTAGTCATCCTCATCATCCAACGCATTGCCTTCAAACTTCGCATTGAAGGCCTTTCATAATTCAACCTCTTTAATATTCATTATTTACTTAGTCTGCCTAGTCTATATTTAACATGCCTGTTACAACTTATGTTTGTGTGTACGTTTTTTGTGCATGTGTCCAGTGTTGTGTAACTGTGTGTATTTCTGAAATGTAAAACTACAAATTGTAATCTTGTTATTTCCAATAAAGATTTGCATTAAAAAAAAAAAAAAAATCCTCGCATCTTGACAGATTAATGTCACTCATTGGCAAAATCAAACCTTTACTTGCGGGGCACTCCTTCAAATAATGTAAAATGCATTTTTTTCTTTTTTTCCTATAATTACAGGGCCGTCGACAAGTAGTGAGAGTTCTATGGATGGTCCTTCCAAAGTGACTCTCGTATTTTTTGTTGGTGGCTGTACTCACGCCGAGATATCCGCCCTGAGATTTCTTGCACGACAGGAAAACAGTGAGTATGCTTGGAATGTTTTGTTTTTGTTTTTTGTTTTCTTGTGTCTAAAATGTTGATTAGGGGTGCTTACCATTTACATGGAAAACCCGGAAATTCCAGTTGGAAAATGAAATGGTACGCATCATTCCATTTGGAGTACTTCTGAAATTATGGGCTTCTGGTCAAAGTGATGCATTCCCATTTCTCCTTTTGGGATTTACAGCTGATGTTCATACATTTTGCATGTTATCCATCTTCTTTTAAGACAAGCTAAATCATTTAGTTTTTATGCCGAAAATTTCCGTCCGGGTGGTTTGCGTAAATGGTAAGCACCCCAGAACTGCATCCATAAAAATTAAGCTCCAGTGGCAGGAAAGCGGGGGAAAGACGCGAGGGTGCGAGAAAATCGTTTCTCGTGAGGAAACGTGGGGGTTTTTCATGCGCGCCCACGAGTTTCGCCTGCTTGTAGGCTATCTTAGTCACCTAGTTACCGTGAAGATACACCTTAAGTTAGGTGGGCTGCTGGAATCCGGTCTTTGGACAATTTGAACGCATGCAAAATACAGTAGACCTGCACCTTTCAAAAGCTCTATTTTCTCTTAGACTGCAAATAGTCCCTTTCTGGATAGTCGAGAGGTCGCGCGAAATAGCTGAGCGCGAAAAAACTGGAGCGAACGAGCGGAGGGGGCTTGGGGAGAGGTGCCTCTCCCCCATTTTCTTCGCGTTTATTTCTCCTCGCTCCAGTCTCGCGCACCCTCTCGACTATCCAGAACGGGACTGCTTGCATTCTAATTTTCTCTGGATCCTGATAACCTGCAGCTCCATTGTTTTTTAGGGTTGGGAGCATTGTTCTGTTGTTCGTTCTTTTGTTCTTTCGACCAACCATGTACGACGTTGCAAACGGTGCAGGTCGCCCCCCAAAATAATCGCTAAGTGGCTTCAAAGAAGTTCTAACGTGAAATAAGTTTTGAGTGCATATTTTCTCGCCGTTACCGTTAAAGCATATCGGTAGTCCTCTACTGCAGCTTTCTTTAGTCTGTTTTATCTAAGTCCGCCATGGTAAGCAGTTAACATGAAATAAAGCAACAACGGTGGTCAGTTTTGACCCACCCTTGCTTCCAAAGACAATTACGGACTCATTTTTGTTGCACCTCAGGTCCCACAGACTATCTGATAGCGACCACCAAGATAATCAATGGCACAACACTGATCAGATCCATTATGGAGGAAGGTCTGTCCGAGGAAGGGAACCCTTTCACGTAACACTCTACTTTGCAACTTAGTTTCTTCGCGGAAATCAAATGAACCTTTTCTAATCCCTGTACGGCTTTTTCACGGATCTGGAACTGTCATTTGTTTGAGTAATTTTATCAGGACGAGCCACGTAACAAACAAACATGTTCAGTTGATCCTTAGCGTTAACTTGGCCTGAGAACTAGAAATAACCCTTCTCATTTTGCGTCAGTTATAAACGGGCAAATTTAGAAGGAAAGTATGGAATACTGAAAAGTGCCAATATCTCCGCCCCAAATTGCAATGAGATGCTGATTTGGGAAGTAGTTAATTTCAGAATACCTCAGCAAATTCAATGATTTCTCAAAAACTCATTAATAATTCATAAGTCCATTGACCTATCAAATGGTCGATAATACATCACGTGGAGTGACTTTATATCGATAAACCTCCTCCTTGTTAGTATGCGGTGTTATATCAGCTGATAAAACACTCCT
Organism: Pavona decussata; assembly: GCF_977016875.1. Classification (NCBI taxonomy): domain Eukaryota; kingdom Metazoa; phylum Cnidaria; class Anthozoa; order Scleractinia; family Agariciidae; genus Pavona; species Pavona decussata. Next base: position 953,204 of record NW_028145494.1, on the reverse strand, counting down.
CATTAGTATGCGGTGTATTACTTGTATGCTAATTTCCAACGTTCCCAAAAGCATAATTGTTATGAACTCTATTAACACACGCTTTTCCAGGAATATTTTTGAAGCCGTTCAAAAACCTCGCAGCACGTGTTTTATCGGGTCTAAAACCACCCGGCTGCGCCTCGTGGTTTTAAACCCGACAAAACGCTGCTGCACCTTTTTTAAACATTACATAAATTTAGTTTTTGTGACCTCGTCAGTTTAGGACTCTATATCAGAAAGAGATAGCTTACGGTTTATAAAACTTAAATTCCCACAACAGTTTCAGTTACATTTGGTATGTAAATAATAGTTCGTACAGAAGACAGATTTATATTTTACGTAAAACTACCAAGTGACTGTAATCATCAAGAAATAAAAAAGTTACCGATCAATACGGGTTGTTAACTTTGGAAAGTGCTGGGTGACTTTAGAGAGTGAGCATAAAGTTTTGAAAAACATTCAAACATGAAATTAAGTGCAAGTGTGAATGGATCACAGAAAGGTTATACAAACGTCATTAAAGGATGAACATACATCAGATAAGCACCACCGCCAATGTTCGCCAATCATCTCTGAGGAACTGGGCCTCGATTCGAAGAAAGCGTTTGGTTACCAAGCCTGATGAAGTGATCGCATGTGTTGCCACAATTTATGAATCAAATGGAGTGTTTTCGAGCTTTGTCCAGGAAATATATTAGAAGAAACAACCAAAAAAGACAAAGGACTACTTCACGGTGAGTAATTTAACGTTTTAGTGAATTAAATCAACTTTTAATGTGTGAAAATTCAATTTTCATGAAGACACCTTAGAAACGCGCTCCCATCCGCGCTCTTCTGTACTTTTGTATGGTTTTACTCCAGTTATTGGAAATTTCTTGGAATACTATCTGTACAACCATATTTCGCTCCCTCTTTAATTAGCAGATGATTTTGGAAATTATCCGAATGCTAATTTATGTTATATAATAAGCTGAATTCTACACGCATTTTGATTGGTTCTTACTTATGATCTATTAGAGGACAGACGCATAGATGACGTCACCATTAACAACTTTTGCTTCTTTATTGCGTCGACGAAGGAGACGCTTCCTAATCGAGTCGCTGTGCATGTTTCTGAGCGCGAGAAATCGAGAAACGAGGTTGTATGTCGGTTCCATCTTGAAACGTCACAATAGCATCTTGACGTCCAGATACGGTCCATCATGCCCAGCACGTTTCGTACCCAATACCTACCACTGTACATGTTCCTAAGCGCGAGATAGGATTGATATAAAACTAAATATCAAAAAGTGTCAAAAGTGGTTTTGGCTGGTTACATAAAACGTTTTTATGATAACACGGATGTTTTAAATGTTCTCAGACAATAACCTATTGTTTTGTAACTATACTTACAAGTTCCTGTAATCTTAACATGATTTATGCATCCCAGCTAGGTGCCTAAGGGCCTAAGGCGACGCACTATAATCTTTGATTACTACTAGTTTTATAAAACAAATAGATTCCATGTTGCCGTGCGTCTGTTCAGTAAAAGATCACAGAAACGTCAAAATGTGGTATACGTCACTGTCTGTAATTAGGATACTGAGTCCGCAGTGATCACTGCTAAAAGATCGTAGGCTTACGCACCAAGCGGTCAAATATGGCCAGAGTTATTCGCGTCCCCAGAGCCCCAACATTTTTTGAATTGTTGAAGGAGTTGCTCTGAGACCGTCCAAAAATATCTTTTTTTTCATTGGCTGTCCAAAACCTGATGCGCTTTAAGGTGAAAAATGTTTCGCTTCTGCGCATTGGTCTTTACTTCCGGTGGGACGCTTGAAATCGTGCCATATAAAGCAAAAAAATAAGGCGCTGTGGGAGCATATACTTGGGCGTCGTTGTATTAGGTCGGACGTTTTCGGACACACTGATTCGATTGGAAGCTTTTAATAGAACATTTGCCTTCGATCCAAAAATCTCTGGGACACTTTTAAGGCCTCCCAAGGGACCACGGACAAGCGAATAACGTAAATGATCTAATAAACGTCCCCTCTCTTATGAACGCCTCCTATCTAACTAACGCCCCCCTAAGCTGACAAGTTTGTATTAAACGCCCCTCTCTAACAAACGCCCCCTGTCTAATAAACGCCGCCCTTCCCTGAAAACCATACATAAAGTAGAAACAGATGTACAATACAATCGATCAATTTATTTGCGTTCTTGCTTAAGCGAGTTGCGTCTCGGCATTGAGCTATAAGAACTACCAATACCCTTTCCCGCTACTTTGTATGTACCATATACCATTATGGATTTGTAGACGGCTTAGACCTATCAGCGGACGTACTTGATAGTATGTTAAAGCTCTGTTATTTAGGTTATTATAATACCATATTTAGGTTACCATGTTACAGTTATTAGAATAAACGCCTCTCTCTTTTAAACGCCTCTTATCTTTTAAACGCCCCCCTCGGACCCTTGAAATTTAATAAACGCCCCCGGCGTTTATTAGATCATTTACGGTACCCCACAAAAGATAAAGTCAGGATGACAGTTGAACAGAAAGTTCGTTGTCAGGGATTTATTTGCACTAAAAATGATTCCCAAGGCAGTTTCACGACCAGCTGAGATCCCTAGGGACATAAAGGATGTGAAAATGCCGACTTCAAAATTTGCTCATTTTTGACCCGAAAGCCTGAACCTTGTCCTTCGGAAAAAGTCGATTTTGGACGAAATACAAATATTCTATCAAAAGCTTCCAAGCGAATCAGTGTGTCCGAAAACGTCCCCTGAGACCCTTTTAAGGCCTCCCAAAGGACCAGGGACAAAGAAATAGCCAACAAAAGATGAAGTCAGGGTGAGAGTTAAACAGAACATTCTTTGTCAGGGCGTTATTTGCACTTGGAAATGATTCGCAAAGTAGTTTTACGACACGCCGCGATCCCTAGGGCAAAAAAAAAAGTAAAAAATGCTGTCTTAAAAAAGTAGTCATTTTTGGCCAAAACTTATGGACTTACCCCTTGGAAAAACATTGATTTTTTAAAGAAATACAAATATTCTATTAAAAGCTTCCAATCGAATCAGTGTGTTCAAAAACGTCCTCTGAGACACATTTTACGCCTCACAAGGGACCAAGGACAAAGAAATAGCACACAAAAGATGAAGTCAGGGTGAGAGTTGAACAGAACATTCTTTGTCAGGGCGTTATTTGCACTAAAAAGTGATTCAGACACACTGATTCGATTCAAAGCTTTTGAAAAAATATTTGTATTTTGTCCAAACATCGACTTTTTTCCAAGGGGTAAGTCCATGGTTTTTGGCCAAAAATGGCCAAATTTAGAGGTCGGCATTTTTCACTTGTTTATGTCCCTAGGGATCTCGGGGTGTCGTAAAACTAGCTTGGAAATCATTTTCAAGTGCAAATGACGCCTAGACCAACATATTTCTGTTTAACTCTCACCCTGACTTCATTTTTTAAGCTATTTCTTTGTCCCTGGTCCCCTGGGAGGCTTAAGACGTGTCTCAAGGGACTTTTCGGACACACCGATTCGACTGGAAGCTTTTAAAAGAATTTTTGTATTTCGTCCAAAAATCGACTTTTTTCCAAGGGGTAAGACCATGGTTTTTGGCCAAAAATGACCAAATTTAGAGGTCGGCATTTTTCACTTGTTTATGTCCCTTGGGATGTAGGGGTATCGCAAAACTACCTTGGGAATCATTTTAAAGTGCAAATGACGCCTTGACAAAGAATTTTCTTTTTAACTCTCAACCTGACTTAGGTTTTTTGGGGCTCTTTCTTTGTCCGTGGTCCCTTGGGAGGACTAAAAAGTGTCTAAGGGGAAGTTTTCGAATACACTGATTCCATTGGAAGCTTTTAAAAGAACATTTGTATTTCGTCCAAAAATCAACTTTTTTCCTAGGGTTTTTGGCCAAAAATGACCAATTTTAGAGGTCGGCGTTTTTCACTTGTTGATGTCCCCAGGGATCTCGGAGAGATAACGCTACAATAAAGAATTTCCGCTTTTACTCTCACCCTGACTTCATCTTATGTGTGCTATTTCTTTGTCCCTGGTCCCTTAGGAGGACTAAAAGGTATCTCAGGGGACGTTTTCGTACACACTGATTCCATTGGAAGCTTTTAAAAGAATATTTGTATTTCGTCCAAAAATGGACTTTTTTCCAAGGGGTAAGTCCATGGTTTTTGGCCAAAAATGACCAAATTTAGAGGTCGGCATTTTTCACTTTTTTATGTCCCTAGCGATCTCGAGGTGTCGTAAAACTACGTCTTGAATCATTTTCAAGTGGAAATAACGCTCTGATAAAGAATTTCCGGTTTTAGTCTCACTCTGACTCATCCTATGTGGGCTATTTCTTTGTCCTTGGTCCCTTGGGAGACCTAAAAAGTGTCTCAGGGGACGTTTTCGGACACACTGATTCGATTGGAAGCTTTTAAAAAAATATTTGTATTTTGTTCAAAAATGGACTTTTTTCCAAGGGGTAAGTCCATGGTTTTTGGCCAAAAATGACAAAATTTAGAGGTCCACATTTTTAGCTTGTTTATGTCCTTAGGGATCTCGGGGTGTCGTAAAACTACCTCTTAAATACTTTGTAAGTGAAAGTAACGCTCTGATAATAAATTTTTGGTTTTACTCTCACTCTGACTTCATCTTATTGTGGGCTATTTCTTTGTCCCTGTTCCCTTGACAAGCCTAAAAAGTGTCTCAAAAGGCCGTTTTACGGATAAACTGATTCGATTGGAAGCTTTTAAAAGAACATTTGTATTTCGTCCTAAAATCGACTTTTTTTCCAAGGAGTAAGTCCATGGTTTTTGGCCAAAAATGACCAACTTTAGAGGTCGGCGTTCTTCACTTGTTAATGTCCCCAGGGATCTCGGGGTGTCGTAAAACTACGTCTTGAATCATTTTCAAGTGGAAATAACGCTATAATAAGGAATTTCCGCTTTTATTCTCAACCTGACTTCATTTTATGTGTGCTATTTCTGTGTCCGTGGTCCCTTGGGAGGCCTAAAAAGTATCTAAGGGGACGTTTTCGTACACACTGATTCCATTGGAAGCTTTTAAAAGAATATTTGTATTTCGTCCAAAACTCGACTTTTTTCTAAGGGGTAAGTCCATAGTTTTTGGCCAAAAATGACCAAATTTAGAGGTCAACGTTTTTCACTTGTTTATGTCCCTAGAGATCTCGAGATGTCGTAAAACTACGTCTTGAATCATTTTCAAGTGGAAACAAAGCTCTGATAAAGAATTTCCGGTTTTACTCTCACTCTGACTTCATCCTATCTGGGCTATTTCTTTGTCCCTGGTCCGTTATGGGGCCTAAAAAGTGTCTCAGAAGATGTTTCCGGATACACTGATTCCATTGGAAGCTTTTAAAATAATATTTGTATTTCGTCCAAAAATTGACTTTTTTCCAAGGGGTAAGACCATGGTTTTTGGCCAAAAATGACCAAATTTAGAGGTCGGCATTTTTCACTTGTTTATGTCCCTAGGAATGTAAGGGTATCGCAAAACTACCTTGGGAATCATTTTAAAGTGCAAATGACGCCTTGACAAAGAATTTTCTTTTTAACTCTCAAACTGACTTAGGTTTTTTTGAACTACGTAATTCTTTGTTCGTGGTCCCTTGGGAGGCCTAAAAAGTTTGTCAGGGGACGTTTTCGGATACACTGATTCCATAGGAAGCTTTTGAAAGAATATTTGTATTTCGTCCAAAAATCGATTAAAATCCAAGGGGTAAGTCCATGGTTTTTGGCCAAAACTGACCAAATTTAGAGATCGGCATTTTTCACTTGTTAATGTCCCTATCGATCTCGGGGGGTTGTAAAACTACGTCTTGAATCATTTTCAAGTGGAGATAACGCTACAATAAAGAATTTCCGCTCTTACTCTCAACCTGACTTCATCTTATGTGTGCTATTTCTTTGTTCCTGGTCCCTTCGGAGGCCTAAAAAGTATCTCAGTGGACGTTTTTGTACACACTGATTCCATTGGAAGCTTTTAAAAGAATATTTGTATTTCGTCCAAAAATGGACTTTTTTCCAAGGGGTAAGTCCATGGTTTTTGGCCAAAAATGACCAAATTTAGAGGTCGGCATTTTTCACTTGTTTATGTCCTTAGGGAACTCGGGGTGTCGTAAAACTACGTCTTGAATCATTTTCATGTGGAAACAAAGCTCTGGTAACGCATTTCCGGTTTTACTCTCACTCTGACTTTATCTTATGTGGGCTATTTCTTTGTTCCTGGTCCGTTATGAGGCCTAAAAAGTGTCTCAGGGGAGGTTTTCGGATACACTGATTCGATTGGAAACTTTTAAAAGAATATTTGTATTTCGTCCAAAAATCGATTTTTTCCAAGAGGTAAGTCCATGGTTTTTGGCCAAAAATGACCAAATTAAGAGGTCGGCGTTTTTCACTTGTTTATGTCCCTAGGGATCTCGGGGTGTCGTAAAACTACCTCTTGAATAATTTTTAAGTGGAAATAACGCTCTCATAAAGAATTTCAGGTTTTACTCTCACTCTGACGTCATCTTATTTGGGCTATTTCTTTGTCCCTGGTCCTTTAGGAGGCCTAAAAAGTGTCTCAGGGGATGTTTTCGTACACATTGATACGATTGGAAGCTTTTAAAAGAATATTTGTATGTCGTCGAAAAATCGACTTTTTTCTAAGGGGTAAGTCCATGGTTTTTGGCCAAAAATGACCAAATTAAAAAGTCGGCATTTTTCACTTGTTTATTTCCCTAGGGATCTCAGGGTGTCGTAAAGTGGAAATAACGCTTTGATAAAGAATTTCAGGTTTTACTCTCACTCTGACTTCATTTTATGTGGGCTATTTCTTTGTCCCTGGTCCCTTAGGAGGCCTAAAAAGGGCCTCAAGGGACGTTTTCGTACACACCGATTCGATTGGAAGCTTTTAAAAGAATATTTGTATTTCGTCCAAAAATTGACTTTTTTCCAACTCCATGGTTTTCGGCCAAAATTGACCAAATTTAGAGCTCGGCATATTTAACTTGTTTATGTCCCTAGGGATCTCGAGGTGTCGCAAAACTACGTCTTGAATACTTTTCAAGTGGAAATAACGCTCTCATAAAGAATTTCCGGTTTTACTCTCACTCTGACTTCATCTTATTTGGGCTATTTCTTTGTCCCTGGTCCCTTGGGAGGCCTAAAAAGTATCTCAGGGAACGTTTTCGGACACACTGATTTGATTTCAAGCTTTTGAAAGAATATTTGTATTTCGTCCTAAAATAGATTTTTTACAAGGGGTAAGTCCATGGTTTTTGGCCAAAAATGACCAAATTTAAAAGCCGGTATTTTTTACTTGTTTATTTCCCTAGGGATCTCGGGGTGTCGTAAAGCTACCTCTTGAATAATTTTCAAGTGGAAATAACGCTTTGATAAAGAATTTCAGGTTTTATTCCCACTCTGACTTCGTTTTATGTGCGTTATTTCTTTGTCCCTGGTCCTTTGAGAGGCTTAAAAAGTGTCTCAGGGGACGTTTTCGTACACACTGATACGATTGGAAGCTTTTAAAAGAATATTTGTATTTCGTCCGAAATTTTTTTTTTTTCCCAGGGGTAAGTCCATGGTTTTTGGCCAAAAATCACTAAATTGAGATGTCGGCATTTTTCACTTGTTGATGTCCCTAGGGATCTCGTAGTGTCGTAAAACTACGTTGGGAATCATTTTCCAGCGGAAATAACGCTCTGATAAAGAAGTTACGCATTTACTCTTACTCTGACTTCATCTTATGTGGGCTATTTCTTTGTCCCAGGTCCCTTAGGAGGCCTAAAAAGTTTCTCAGGTGACGTTTTCGTAAACACTTATTTGATTGGAATCTTTTAATAGAATATATGTATTTCGTCCAAAAATCGAATTTTTTCGAAGGGGTAAGTCCATGGTTTTTGACCAAAAATGACCAAATTTAGAAGTCGGCATTTTTCACTTGTTTATGTCCGTAGGGATCTTGAGGTGTCGTAAAACTACGTCTTGAATACTTTTCAAGTGGAAATAACGCTCTCATAAAGAATTTCCGGGTTTACTCTCACTCTGACTTTATCTTATTTGGGTTCTTTCTTTGTCCCTGGTCCTTTGAGTGGCCTAAAAAGTGTCTCAGGGGACGTTTTCGTACACATTGATACGATTGGAAGCTTTTAAAAGAATATTTGTATTTCGTCCAAAAATCTATTTTTTTCCAAGGGGTAAGTCCATGGTTTTTGGCCAAAAATTGCCCAATTTAGAGGTCGGTATTGTTAACTTGTTTATGTCCCTAGTGATCTCGGGGTGTCGTAAAACTACGTCTTGAATACTTTTAAAATGGAAATAACGCTCTGATAAAGAATTTCCGGTTTTACTCTTACTTTGACTTCATCTTATGTTGGCTATTTCTTTGTTCCTGGTCTCTTGGGAAGCCTAAAAAGTTTGTCAGGGGACGTTTTTGGATACATTGATTCGTTTGGAAGCTTTTAAAAGAATATTTGTATTTCGTCCAAGAATCGAATTTTTTCCAAGGGAAAATGGTTTTTGGCCAAAAATGACCAAATTTAGGGGTCGGATTGTTTCACTTGTTCATGTAGCTAGGCAAATAACGCTCGGATAAAGAATTTCCGGTTAAAGTCTGACCCTGACTTCATCTTATGTGGGCTATTTCTTAAAACGTTTCTGAGGGGTCGTTTTCGGACACACTGATTCAATTGAAACCTTTTCAAAGAGTATTTGTATTTTGTTCAAAAATCGACTTTATTCCAAGGGGTAAGTCCATGGTTTTTGGCCAAAAGTGACCAAATTTAGAGGTCGGCATTTTTCCCTTGTTTATGCCCCTAGGGATCTCGGGGTGTCGTAAAGCTACCTCTTGAATAATTTTCAAGTGGAAATAACGCTTTGATAAAGAATTTCAGGTTTTACTCTCACTCTGACTTCATTTTATGTGGGCTATTTCTTTGTCCCTGGTCCCTTAGGAGGCCTAAAAAGGGCCTTAAGGGACGTTTTCGTACACACTGATTCGATTGGAAGCTTTTAAAACAATATTAGTATTTCGTCCAAAAATCGACTTTTTTCCAAGGGGTAAAACCATGGTTTTTTGCCAAAATTGACCAAATTTAGAGGTCGGCATTTTTCACACTTTTTTATGTCCCTAGAGGTCTCGTAGTCGTAGCGGCCCTATGCCCCACTGGGGGCTCAAAGGACTAAGAGAGAGAGAGAGAGAGAGAGAGAGAGAGAGAGAGAGAGAGATCTTGTCGTGTGGTAAAATTACGTTGGAATCATTTTCAAGTGCAAATAAAGCGCTAATAAAGAATTTCCGGTTTAAGTCTGACCCTTAATTCATCTTTTATGGGCTATTTCTTTGTCCCTGGTCCCTTGGAAGGCCTAAAAAGTGTCTCAGGGGACGTATTCGGACAAACTGATTCGATTGTAAGCTTTTAAAAGAATATTTGTATTTCGTCCAAAAATCGACTTTTTTCCAAGGTCCATGGTTTTTGGCCAAAAATGACCAAAGTTAGAGATCGGCATTTTTCACTTGTTTATGTCCCTAGGGATCTGGGGTGTCGTAAAACTACGTTTTGAATTATTTTCAAGTGGAAATAACGCTCTGATTAAGAATTTCCGGGTTTACTCTCACTCTGAATTCATCTTATTTGGGCTATTTCTTTGTCCCTGGTCCCTTGGAAGCCCGAAAACGTTTCTCAGGCGAAGTTTTCCGACACACTGATTCGAGTAGAACCTTTTAAAAGAATATTTGTATTTCGTCCAAAAAATCGACTTTTTTCCAAGGGGTAAGTCCATGGTTTTTGGCTAAAAATGACCAAAATTTAGAGGTCGGCATTTTTCACTTATTTATGTCCCTAGGTATTTCGTCGTGTGGTAAAACCACCTTGGGAATCATTTTGAAGTGGAAATAAAGCTCTGATTAAGAATTTGCGGTTGAACTCTTACCCGGACTTTATCTTTTGTGGGTTATTAATTTATCCCTGGTCCCTTGTTAGGCCTTTACATTTTCCCAGGACACTTTGGAACATAAAGAAGTAAAAAAATGCCGACTTCAAAATTGGTCATTTTTTACCAAAAACCGTGGACTTACCCTATGGACGCAAGAGAAATATTCATTTAACAGCTTCGAATGGAATCAGTGTGTCCAAAAACGTCCTCTGAGAGCCCCCCTCTGAGACACTTTTTAGGCCTCCCAAGGGACCAGGGACAAAGAAATAGCACACAAAAAATGGAGTCAGGGTGGGGGTTAAAACAGAAAATTCTTTTTGAGGGTGTTATTTGCACTTTTAAAATGATTCCTGAGGGAGTTTTAAGACAAGCGGAGATCCCTGGGGACATAATAGAGTGAAAAATTCCAACTTGCAAATTTGGTGTTTTTGACCCATATCCCTGGACCTGCCAGTATTGGGATGAAAATTAGGGGAAAACCCTAGCCCATATTATTATTATGAAAATTAGGCGAAAATCCATAGTCTATAGTATTAGGATGCAAATTAGGCGAAAATCTATAGTCTATAGTATTAGGAGGGGTACCATTTGTCAATTGAAGGTGTACGAAAGGGGTACCTTTTCTGCCAAAAATGGTATAGGTGGTTTTCAACTCACACATCGTCACGCAAGTGAAAAAATAAAATCCTCAGCCATTCAATAGATAAAGTCAAGAAATTGATATGTTGTAAAACAGTGATACATAAAAAATGTGTGAAAGCCACAGGGCTGTGCGATATCTCCTAATCGAGTTATTCGAGAAAATGTACCACGGAAAATTACAGAGTTTAGTATGGGACGCCATGTTGGTGCCCCGTCTGATGGGCACCAACATGGCGGCCGGAAACCAGCAAAAACATCTGGAGTTTACCTTGGCTATTTCAAAGCCTTTCTCCTCTCTGCTGAACTTTTACACATTGACATTTACGCTTCTATTACATGTTAGCTGATCAGACCTAAAAAAAACACGAGGCGAATCGATGTTTTCATGTACGTGACATGTTTAGAGTAGCAATCCTTCTGTCACGCACTGCGCAAAAATCTAAAATTCAAACTGCTCTATTTTCAAAACAAAGAATGCTATCCTGCTGAAAACAAGCAAGCTGATAGAAATTTAGATTTTCTTATATGTGATGAAGATAAAAACCCAAAATTGTGTTTAGTTATGAATTTCAGTTTTTTATGACGTCATGTGAAAACCAAGAATATAAAAGGGTAAGGGGTCGGACCTCGGGGCGGAGCCTTCCCGTATTAAATTTTTTTTAGCACCCCCCCCCCCTACCCCCGGGCGTAGCTCTATTGTGTCAGGGCTAGGATCCATTCGTTCTGTTGTTGGTTCATTGCTCTGCTTTTCTTCCCGCCAATCCTGTGAGCTTTTCTAAAAGCTACGTGGTGGCAAGATAAAACACTGAAAATTGGAACACTATTTTCAACGATACTTCTTCTCCCAAAGCACAACTCTGTAATATAGGCCTACCTCCCATCAGTCTTTAGAACTGCCATCCTGTCCAGGTTTCAGCACTCTCGGGTTGCGGGAACTGGATACATGCACCGACAGAATAAGTGATACACAAGGCAAAGGTGACGGCATCTTCAGTAGCCTGTAGGGTATCAAAGCTAAATGTTGTAGACTTTCGAATTGATAGCAATTAATGATCGTCATCATTACCATCATCATCATCATCATCATCATCATCATCATCATCATCATCATCATCATCAACATCATCATCATCATCATCATCATTATCATCATCATCATAATCATCATCATCATCATCATCATCATCATTATACCATCATTCAAGAAGCAGCAGCTCAATTCAGACGCACAACTCAATGCATGAGAACATTGAGTTCGAACGTATTTTCATGGTAACAGTCCCTCATCAATACCTCAACGTATGTATGATATTGTCCCCGCGTGTGGCGGTGCCATGCGCTGGCATTCATAAAACTAATCAACCTGCAAGAAGTAAGCGCCTACAACACAGATCTTGCTTGAAACTTGGAGAAGTCCTGCATACAAGCAGCACTCTTTACATATGATCCCTCCAACTCACTAATAGAGCTTTACCCAACATACGTGTATATAGCATCCATCCAAGGATGAATAAACTAACAATATTGACACTGAAAAGTCCACAACAGACATAAAAGCTAGAATCTCGGACAAATAAAATGAAAAATTAAGACCACCCTTCCCCAACCCATTTCAATGATGGAAAAGTGGCACATTTTGCTTTGCGCGTAAATTTATAATTGGTTTTTATAAGGGGGGGGGGGATATTTCTTTGTTTAGTTCTGTCCAAGATTTTAGAGCCCCTTTGACAGCATAGTTAACAGCAACACAGGAAAGGGAAAGATTTCCGCACAGCCTCATACATTCATTATACATGAGTCACTGTCATACTAACCCTCTTATACAAAGAACGAACATGAACAGAGTTTGTATGGGACTGTGCGGAAATCTTGCCTAGGAAAGCACTAGCGCTCATACCTTTACACGGGCGATTTACACGGTATGACTTTGTAGCATGCGACAAGATTACGACAGGCCTACGACCCCGGGGCCTACGACTGATTGCTGCAGCAACAATTTCTAGACCATGCCACTTCGAATGTTTGCACGTGTCTGTATATTGCTTTTACGCCGATTTACAAAGTCTAAGCCCGCAAATGCAATGTCATAATAAGTTTAGCTCCCGTTTACAGCTCAAGTTGCTCGTGTAAAAGCCAAGAGAAAAAGTAGCATAAATTAAAAAATTGATGTAAAGGCTTATTAGCAATTCAAATGAGTTTTGAATTCGAATATATATAAAAAATTATTTTCTTTAGCTTCAACGAATATCTTGATATTGTGCTTAACTCTGTCAAACTGCATACTTTTAAGTGAAACATTAAATTAGAGTCTGCGGATTGTGAAACGATATAATACTGCGCTATTTGAGTATTGATAAATCATCAATTTCCTAATTTTCAAATTCTCATTTCTTCTAGCTATTTGAAAGTCAAAAATCAAAATAGAAAAACTATAAATATAATGCTGTAAACGGGATCGTAGTCAGTGGTAGAGGATGTGGTTGCGGACAGAAGAGTGCTGTCTTTACAAGAGCCAATTTTCTTTCTGATGGGTTTATCTCTCAACATCACTGCTTATTTTAAAATTGTTAGTAGGATCCCATGAGCCATGGGCTCCTTATGTTACTCACAACATGATTCCAAGTTGAGGCGACAAGATCACAGCGAGATATATTTCGCAATTTTTTTTAACACATTCCTGATGCCTTCTACCAAGGGGAGTAGCTGTAATTGATCACTGATCACACATTTTTACAGACCAACTGGGGCTACATAGATTCACGGAAGTCCGCCTTATAAGTTAAAGCCTATTGTTATAATAATAATAATGATAATAATAATAATAATAATAATAATAATAATAATAATAATAATACTACTACTAATAATAATAATAATAAAATAATAAAAACAATTATGAGAACTCTTTACAACATATTTCAAGCAAATTGCTATTCAAAGGTTAAAAGTAGAAAAAAGAACTATTAAAAAACTATTTACAATTCATTTCGATGAAAAAAGAGACAACTTTCAAGCCGATTTTTTTTCTGATATTAATAATGATAATAATAATAATAATAATAATAATAATTATAATAATAATAGTAATAATAATAATAATAATAATAATAATAATAATAATTATGATTATTATTATTATAATAGGACTAAGACTATTAAAAAGTTTGGCAGCTGAATAGGAGAATTACCTAAAACCAGATCTAGATGGTATTTGAGGCATGTGGATATTAGATCTACTACGGGTGCTATAATTGTGTACATCTGAATTGAAAGAAAATAAATTGCTTAAATAAGGGGCCAGAAACCTTTAAGGCATCTAAATACTGTTAGGCATGTACGAAACAAGTTTCAGCCGTCAATTAGAGAAATTCAGCCTAGTTCTCTAAACAGTTGTTCTGAGCGTTCTTCTCTGATCTTTTTTCTGAGTATTATCCTGGTTTCCCTCTTCTGGAATCTCAGTAGTCTATCAAGGCATGTCTTATCTTATCTGCCAACAGTGGCTATTGTTACGAAACCAGACTTGGAATACATCTTAACTTCAGAGGACTTTGGGCTTTGTGCACGAACTATGGCTGGCCACGATCGTAAATCTTATACTGACCTATCATGAGTTCATCTTAGAAATACAATAGAACCCCAACCCCGGTAATTCCAAACTCTGAAGGGAGATGAAAAACTTTTCATGTAAATAAGTTGGATCATGTGTTAAGTGGTGTCGGTTGACACTATCGGTCGATATATCGACCGACATTCAGCCGATATATCGGCCGAGTACTGGTCGACACTCGGTCGACATATCGACCGCGATTCGACCGGGTGTCGGACTAGTATCGGTCGAGCATCGGCCGATTATCGGTCGAGCATCGGCCGATATATCGACGGATGTGTGTGTCGACCAATACGGTCTTAGTCTCGTCTACACTCGGCCGATACCTTATCAATACTTTACCGATAGTCTGCCGATACCTTACCGATTCTCGGTTGATACTCGGCCGACAAAGTGTCAGCTGCAGTCGGTCGTTAATTGCCCGACACTCCACTGATGCTGTGTCGATATCTTACTTTTAAGCGTCGATATAAAAAAAAAGTTTTATCAAGTTTTATGGTCGGAGGGACTTGAGGCTTGCTAGAACAAATTATTATTATTATGATTACTATTATTACTTTATTGGCCATTATACGACGGGAATTTGGATTTTTTTTTTCTTATATTTGAATAACTTTTACCTGTTTTACTGTACCACCACAACGCTACACCAAAGATAGTTCGCCGACCGATAGTCGACCGATAGCTCGCCGATAGTTCACCGATAGTCGACCGCTACATCAAAGATAGTTCGCCGACCGATAGTCGACCGATAGCTCGCCGATAAGTCACCGATAGTCGACCAATAGCTCGCCGTTAGGTCACCGATAGATCACCGACACTATCGGCCGATAAAAAGACGCTCAAAAGAAGGATATCGGCCGAGTATCGGTCGGATGTTGGTCGAGTGTCGGTCGAGTATCGGCCGACATATCGACCGATACTGGACCGATACTCGACCGACACTCGGCTGACATTCGACCGACACTCGGCCGATAGTGGACTGCTACTTGGCCGACATGTCGACCGAGTGTCGGCCGATAGCACCGACCAAGTGCCGACCGATAGTGTCGACCGACTACCTACAGTAAACATTTTTTTTTTTTTTTTTTTGTTAACATGATCCAATAAGTTTATTGATTATCAGCACTTCAGTATACAACCCAGGGCAAATTAAACTTACCCTCATCAGAAACTTTAAGTCCCATGTAAGCTGAGGCTTTCGGGTCAAAAAGAAAACTTTGTCAACATTTTAAAGAAAGAATTGGAACGCCTTGAGACGTGAACATTATTTTTAATTTGTTTTCTATGTGACAGCTTATAAATAACAGGCAGTGCATGCGGTTTGGCTAAAAATAAAAAGATCGGAAATGACTGTCAAATGCGTGATGTTGCACTGATTAAAATGAAATTGCTTTAGAGGTGTCAATTCCAGCGTTTTTTCACCGACATGACATGACAACATGACAAGAGGAGCTAATGGGATGACATCAGTGGTGAGTTGCAAGAGCCAGAATTCGAGTTACCGGG